>NW_006792921.1:3790475-3818979 GCF_000442215.2 Lipotes vexillifer | reverse complement strand
TTTTGCGGTACGCGGGCCTCTCACTGTTGTGGCCTCTCCCGTTGCGGAGCACAGGCTCTGGATGCGCAGGCTCAGCAGCCATGGCCCACGGGCCTAGCCGCTCCGCGGCATGTGGGATCCTCCCGGACCAGGGTACGAACCCATGTCCCCCGCGTCGGCAGGCGGACTCTCAACCACTGCGCCACCAGGGAAGCCCAGTTTTGCTCTTCTTGACTAAGACTTTTCTGTCGGGGCCCCATAAGGAAGTGGAGCATTGTTGCCTAGTGGTGGCTTGCAGTAGCTATGACTTGGTTGGGTCTTGACCCTGAATGTCAGCAGGTTTCTTCTTGTGAGTCACCTCATCTCTAAAATCCGGGTAATCCATGATGCTTCATTTCGTAGGATAGATTTGTAAACCATCTATTTAATAAAGGTCAAAGTCTCCGGAAAGAAAAATAAGGTAGTTACTATCAATAATGTAGGATTTGGCTCCAAGGACAGTTTGGTAAAAATTTGCATTATCTTAAAGCCGTGCTACTGTATACCAAATAGATGGGTGTATGATATGTAGTAGGCCCTTATTATCCCCACTTTATAGTTGAGCAAACTGAGGCACAGAAAGATTACTTAACTCGCCTAAGTTTCCGTGACTGGTAAGTGTGAGCTGGAATTTGAATTTCAGACGGGTATGCAGAGCTGGGTTTGTGCCAAATTGCCAAACAGCTGAAGAGCTAGACAACCCTGGCCCTGCTCCCCTTCCACACCCAACCGGTCTGCTTCCTCCTTCAGGAAGTAACTCTGACCCCTTGAGATGAGGATCATCTCGCAGGCCCCATGGTGAACCCCGTTTGCTTGGTTTGGAATATGCATCTCTGCCACTTGTCAGCCATTTGACTAAGGACAGATGGCTTAACCACACTGAGCTTCAGTTTCATCTTCTGTATAATGAGGATCATAACAGCGCCTACCCCGTGGAGTGGCTGATGAGGGTTAAGTGAGCTACTATGTGTAAAGTACTCACTTACTTCAGTAGTAGTAAGTTATGTACGTCAGTCATCCAGTTTCTTGCCATTTTGTGTGTTTGCTAAGTAAGTATGTTGGAATCCTATGAAGGTCTACATTAGAGGTTAATAGAATGTGGGTGGTGTCCACCTACAACTATATAAAATCACCAGGCCTGTCCCAGGAAAGACTGAGAGTCAGAAATGGGACACCCACAGTCCAGCGTTGGGGTTGCAGCCTCTTGGCCACTTTCTCTTCCGTGTGGCCAGAGGTACTTTAGACGCTGGCAAAGGCCTTTGCCGCTGTGGACTAGGAAGTGGTGTCAAGGCCAGCGGCTTCCAACATGGCCTTTCCTTGTGGCCTGCATTTAGTTGAAAAAAACCCAAGACTAGAAAGAGGCACTGTGCCTTGGGGCTGTGGGCACATTCCCACGAGGGCATTTCCTGTGGAGAGAAGGAATGACTGAATGAATAAATGGATGAATTAAAGACTTGTCCCTGCCCGCCCTGCTCTTTGCCTGTATCCTGTGGCTTGGTGGCAAGATGCCCTGTTACTCCCTCCCATGGTTCACTAGAAGGTCCCAGGTAGAGAGCCGGGGAGATTTTAAGTGCGTGTGTGCGCATGAGTGGGCGCACACACATGTGTGCACACACCACCCAGTGGGGGACCCCTAAATGTAAAACTTCCTCCAAAACACCATCTTTAGTGGCTTTTCCATTTGCCCACTTGTCACCTGAAAGCAGTCAAATCACCCTTTATAAAACCTTGCTAGTGAACATCCTATCTCATAAGTTTCACAAGTTTTTGATTGTTTTCTCCTGTCCATGTTTTCTGATGTATGACTGAAAGGCACAGACAGAAAAACTCTGCCTACAGCCAACTAACTTGACAGAAGCTTTCATGTTCTTTGGAAACTAGTTTCCTTTAGAGTGCAATTATTTTGGTGACATTTCCCACCTTGACAATTCTAGAAGTGCAAACTGACATCTGTTTTTAGAAAACCCGATTCTTCTGTTGATGACAGGGAAGACGCCTCCAGACTGGAGCAGGCTGGTGATACTTGATGAGAGGGGCTTTCCTAGGACTGTCTGGAAGCCAAAGGCCTTGAGTTTTAGACTGAGGTCTGAGAGACAGGGCACAATACTATCGAAGCCCTTAAAAATCCTCCCTTTCTTTTCCAGCTTTTGCTTTTAGGACAAGAATCATACTCCGCATGTCCTTAGGTTTCCCTCCGCACCCCATCCTTACCCCTGCCCTCACATCTTAACAGCGCAGACATGGTACAGACTGGGTGCTACTGAAGAAATATCAGTACTTGCTGGATTACAGATAACACATTTTGTTTCATGACGAGGTAATAGATTTGTTCCATACTGACCTGGCTAAAGTGTTATTCTTGAATAGCAGATGTTGTTTTATTTAGAATTTGAAAATCGGAAACTGCAGATGTCAGAAACTTATTATATGTTTCTTTAAAAAAAGGCTTTCATTTAATATGCTAAGTCAGTTGAAAGAAAATTATATTTTCCTCTTGCACTAAGCACTGTAGTCATGCAGTAGTTTTCACCTGTTTTTTTTAAAGTCCAGCTGCAAGCACAGACCAGATTAATGGATATTCTCTTTAAGGATGAAGTCTTCCCAATAACTCTCTCTCCACTTTGGCAGACGTCAAAGTGCCTCTTTTGGGTCACTAACTACAGACTCTCTGTCCAGCACTAGAGAGCATTGATAGTCTCCTGATGGCCTGGCTCACCCCCTGGCCTCCTAAAGGAAGCCCTGTTCTCTGTCTGCCAGGCTCTAATAGTGCCTTTCTTCTGAGATAGACCTCCTTGGAGGGATAAGATCTGGATACGATGCTGTTAATTTGAAAAGACTCACTCTTTCTTTGGTATTATACATATATAGAATTAATGTATATACATAATGTGTAGATAAATGTTATATATATAAAATATATAATACAAATACATATATAATGCATACATAAGTGGTGTATGTATATATTTATACATGTATGTGTATATACACCACACAGATATATGTATACATATATACATATGGGTATTTATAGGTGGATATATAATATATACATTTCTCTCTCTCTCTAGATCACTGTGCATAGTGAGGACTACCACAAACATTTTTGAGTATTTTCTATCTACAGTACTTAGGACTTTACTTCCTGTTTCCAAGGGATTGAAATTTGTTTGGAGAGACCAGACATGTACAGACTGAGATAAATGATGAAGAATAATGGGGACCACAGAGGCAGATTTATTGTGAAGCTTATGAATTGCAAGCCCCAGGGCCCCTCACTTGTACAGTATATGTTTTACCATTTCTGAATATATTGCTTGGGCTCACCCAGCCCTTTCCAAGGCCCTAGAGGAGCCCACCAGTGTACACAGCCATGCATTCATGGATGACATCATAACTTGTAAAATTTGTAGGGTGTAAGATTTTAACAGCAGTCGGGTAACATTATCCTTTTCCACTCTGACTTCCCTTCTGTAACATTTCTCCTTGGATTCAGTGACATCGGAGTTGAGAGTGTTTCTGAGATATAGCTAAGAGGCAGTTGAATTGGGGACACTTTTAGTTTGGGTTGAGTGGGATGTATTTATTCAGTTCACAGCCGTCTCTGTGTCTAGTTAAGTTATTCCTAGCCATCCTAGGGTAGGAATCACTTCCCAGGAATGTTATCCACCTGGGGATGTGCCAACGTGCCAGCTCACCTAGGGTCTGTACAAAAAGGGGCAGGGACGGGTTAATATTGCAGCATGAATCTGTACTATGACTTCTGCTGGTGGGAATGTGGTTTGAATATGGTATGGAGCCAGAAGCTAGTCTGGAAAATTCTACTTATTAGATGTATAAAATTGTAAGTAGACGATTCAGTTCTCATCTAAGTGTCTTTGACGTGGAAGTTCTTTCTGTTAGGAATATACTCAATAATGCAAATATACATTTATAAACGCACCGTGTTTTTTAATGGGAATTCTGTGTTTAAGTTTCTTGTTTGACGTAAGTGTGTAAATGTGTAGATACACACATACGTAAACACATATCAGTGACAACAAAAAACACAACAAACTGATTACTGAGTGTCATCAGTACAAAAAATATTTAAAGTTAGTCAATGCACAAGGAAACTTGGAATGCCCTGAATTCTTGTGGCTCACATGTGAAAGAAAATTAATAAGTGTTTACAAATTTGACAACAATCCTAAAAATTTATATGGCATCATAAAGAGCTATGAGGCTAAAAGTAACTTTTCTGAATTATCAATAATTAAAAATAAATTTTGATCACCCATGCTTGAGGAAAGACCAATTTATCTTTGTGCCCTATAGAAAATGATATTAATATGAATCATTATCATATGAGAAGTAATCAAGAGTGTGCAGCCCCAAAGAAGTATTTACAGCAGTGTTTCAGGTGATAAATTAATTCGCATACTGGGTTCTTTTTCTGAATTTTGATTTTGTGGTGTTTTGGTAATGTCAGCTTTAAAACTTTGTATTTTGCTGTGATTTTTTAAAATCTAAATAATGACTTTTCTAAGCATTTTGTATTTATAATGTTGCAGTTTTTTTCATGAACAGGGTCTAAAGCTGCAGGCCCTGTAAAACTTGGGTCCATTTCTTGGTACTAATTAGAGAGTCATTACTATGTGCCAGATACAGTTCTAAACAATTTTCATACAGTATCTGATTCACCCTCACAGCAAGCTATGAATTAGACATTTCCATCCTAGAAGTACCGCCTTCTAATTTGGAGTTAAATATGCTACCATATTAGTTAAATACCTTATCTGGTGAAATATGACTAGAACACTTGTTTATTTTGGTAAGATTAAAAAACAAACATTTCCCTCAGTAAATAGCATCATCATAACTGGTCCTTCCTTCTTTGTGCTGTAGTGTTGGCTCATGTCTCTGCCAGAATTGTGTGCACCGTACTTTATGGTAGCCACCTATGGACTTTGCCTCCCCCGGAAACTTGGCCCCTTTCTGTAGGACTGGGCCTTGCCATCCTCCTAGCATCTTCTTCAAGAAGTGTTTTCAGAAATGAAATGAAAATAAAAATCAAGAAACGTCTTGGGCTGTGGAAAGAATAAGTCACAAAGGGAACTTTGGGCAGTGAAAAGCATTTTTGAAGCTAATCATCTCTGGAGGTGTGCATATGTGAGGACTTACATATTTATTTGTTTATGTGTATATGTTAATGGC
Organism: Lipotes vexillifer; assembly: GCF_000442215.2. NCBI lineage: Eukaryota > Metazoa > Chordata > Mammalia > Artiodactyla > Lipotidae > Lipotes > Lipotes vexillifer. Next base: position 3,813,765 of record NW_006792921.1, on the reverse strand, counting down.
ACACATGCAAACACTAGTTATGTAATTAGTCTAGTTTATATTAAGGGAATTTGAAGACTTTTTTTTTTTTAAAAAGGGAGATTTGAAAAGGAAATCCACTTCTTTATTTTTACACTTGGGAATTGAACTTGGTTAATCCTTTTCCAGGTTGAGAATATTTTGAAGCTTAGTTGAATCATTTTTTGCCTGACCTACAGTATTTTGTTGTCTAGAACATTCTAGGGCTTAAACAATGCTAGGACAAAAAAGTATCTTGCATCCCTTCCACATCTTTGCCAGGGATGTTTGGTGTAAGGGAGGCCAGGGGCTGCAGTGGGGAGAAGCTGGGGCTGTGAAGCTAGACAGAATTGGATTTTGAATCCTGATTCTACTTGGACAGTTCTGACAGTCTTATTTATATAAAATAGTAACAATAACTACTATCATTAAGTGTCCACTAGTGATGCGCTGGTTAGCTGCTTTATACGCATTGCTTAAGAATTCAATATGAGTCCCATTTGACATAAGAAACAGACCAAGACCTAGACCAAATAACCCAGCATGAAGTACACAGCCAGTAAAATGCTCAGGGGAGTGAGGGACAGGCTCTGCTCTCAGGTGTCCCCATATACCTTAGCACTTGCTCTTTATAAACTGTGACTTTTTATGAGATGTTTGCATTTTAATAGAAGGCTGTTGTATACCTAAGTGTCTTACACACAGAATGGCTGCATTTCCAAAGGGAACAAATGTTTCAAGGCTTCTAAGAAAATGTTTATGTAGGTTAGGAGAGTCGATGAGCATCCCAGCATCACAGTAACAGTAATGAAAACAATAATTTGGCAATTCTAAAATGGTTATAATTACTGAATTGTCTAAAGATGCTGACTGGTTTTCTTTCCTTTACCAATACTTATTTATCTGGGGGTGGAAGACTCTTTTCAGACATAATACCTAACACTGTAAACACTTACAAACTTCTCTTTTACTTTAGATTTTCAAAATTAAAATAATGTCATTATGTTCATGTGCATTATTTTAAAAATCTGTTTGGACCAATGATACCTAACTGGACCCAGCTATACAAACATTGTGAATTAGGAGCTCTGACCTCTTGGCATGTGTTTAGAGCCCTCCCTGATGGACATTTCCCTAGTGGCACTGACTGCACACTTTAGGTCACATTTCTGTATCATCAGACCTCGAACGGCTGGTGCAGGAGCACATCTGGGCTTAGAAATTGAAGCCCCCGTTTTCTTACCTAAATCATTCAGTGAAAGTCTCTTGAATGCTAATTTAGCTGCCTGATTCTCAATACATGGCATAATTATATAAGAAATGGCAAAAGCAGGGGAATCTGTAGAGTCATATTTATACAGCTTACTGTTAAGTAAACTGAATAGCATGGTAATAAGCATAAATAAGTGTAAGTTATGCCCATGCTTCCTTAGGTATCAAACATCAAATAAAGGTGATGGGGCTTTTGAAGCTTTTTTGTAAATTTAAGGTAAATACGTATTACGGAGAGCTTTCACCTCTAAAATTCCAGGTGAACTTTTCTAGGCCTCTGTCCTTGTGGAGCTAATCTCTTGTTGGGGTATCTGACAGGCTGGTGTGTCTGTGGGCTAAAACTCCTTTTCAGGACTCCCAGCAGGTGTCACACAGGCCCCAAGTAATTTATAGATAGTTTAGACTTTAGATCTTTATCGAGTAGATCTTTTGGTAGAATATTTCTGACACTAGACTTGTGGAGTTTGGCACCAACTCAACCCAATGGTTGACAGTATGTGATTTAAGTTAATGCGTTTCAGTGTTCTGCTTGGGCTGGAAACTCCCGTTTGTATGTTGGCTTCACTTCAGCACTTTCAGGGGCCCACACCAAAATGTTTGCTGTAAAAATATGCAAACATCAGACCAAAAAATTTGATCAAGAGATGTTAAGTTATATGTGCTTTTCATTTCAGATGTTAGAATAAAGAAATGATATTTTGTCAAAACCTGGAAAGACGATAGCATCTTAAGTGTCTGTCATATATGTTGGAAAGTAATGAGAATGTTTCTTATCTGTGGGAGTCAGTCTTATTGATTTATAAGTCACACCCTGTATAGCAGTAGAGTTTACGTCAGTAGTGTTCAACAAGAACAGAGTCACTTGGATGAACCTGGAAAAAATAAGGATGCCCGGGCTCCACCCCCAGACCTTGTGATGTGCTTGACCAGAGGTGGTCTGGGTCTGAGCATCTGTGTTTTTAACACTTCAAAGTTGAATCTATTATGTTGCCAAAGTTGGGAACCCAGTGGCTTACACTAATGAAATAATTAACATTGTGAGGGTTAGGGAGTGTTAAAATGGAATCAGACTTTTAAAGAGCTGTAACCTTTTTGGGTTTCCATTCTAATAGATGTAATTTTTAGTTTTACTGGAGGCAAGCATTTAATATAGGCGAGTATGAATACCTGATACTAACTCAGGTATGTAGTTAGAGCGGAAATGCTCAAACTGGGGACCTTGTGGCCTACGCGTCTCAAACCCAGATATCCTCAGGACACAATGTATGAGTGAACTGACCAAGTTCAATGTAATTTGGAGTAGAGGGAACTCTGGCCAACCAGAGAGCCCTTGCTTCACTGACCTGCAGCTCGGTGCTCCCAGGTCGGAGTACAGGGCCTTTGTCCGCAGGTTCTGTTATTATATTTGTTATTATTACTGCTACTTTTAGAAGCTAGGAATTAAGATTTTTATGTGAAATCTATCTTTAAATGTTTGCAGCTAATACAGATGGGTTTTAAAATATTGTACGAGAAAACTACTGCATCGTACCTAATCACTGTATTTAATGAGAGATTGTAAGGATGGACCCTGTGTTTCTAATGGAGTACATGTGAATGCTGAGATGCAGAGTAAACTTTGAAGACCATTATTTCCAGCAGGGAAGCTATGCAAACTACATAAAGTGTAATGGAAAGAACGTATATTTTTTCTGCATTTCTCTTTGTGAAATGGTTGACTTTTTTAATACGAAAACTTAGTGATTTATCATTTTTCTTTTATACCAAATTCTAAAAAATGAGCCTTAGTTTTGAAAGTGTATTAGGATCATTTTCAGTGGTATTTCACTCCTTTGGGGGAAAAAGGACCACTCAAAAACTCTATCCTAGGGCTTCCCTGGTGGCGCAGTGGTTGAGAGTCCGCCTGCCAATGCAGGGGACACGGGCTCGTGCCCCGGTCCAGGAAGATCCCACATGCCGCAGAGCAGCTGGGCCCGTGAGCCATGGCCGCTGAGCCTGCGCGTCCGGAGGCTGTGCTCCGCAATGGGAGAGGCCACAGCAGTGAGAGGCCCGCGTACCACACACACACACACAAAAAACCCAACTCTGTCCTAGGTGTTTTCATCACAACAAAGGAAGAAAAAAACCTTTTGCAGATGGATTGAATATCGTACCACTAGAAAACTGGAAGGAAACTTAGAGTTGATCTAGTCTGATTAGCTAATTCCATAGATGAAGAATCCATGGTGATTTAAAGTCATGAGCAGGCAGCAGAACTTGGCCAGGAGGGGTTGAGAGCACAGCCCTGGAGCAGCAGTTCAGCTTGGGATTCCTGGAGCCGGCTGGCCTCACTTGGAGTCCTGGCTTTGCTCCTTCTGTCTAGTGATATAATCTCTCTGTGCCTCATTTTCTTCATCTCTAAAATGGGAGTAATAGAACGTATCTCAAGGTGTAGTGAGATACCACACACACGTAGTGCGTTAGCTGTTGGAACTCTGGAGAATTCTGAAGAGAAGAAAACTCTCCATTGAGTTCCCTTCATTGCCTCTGGAGGAAGCGGTGTGGAGGCGTTTCTGTAGGGTGGTCAGGGGCGCTGCCTCCAGTCCCACTGCCTGTGTGACCTTGGCCAAATTATTTAATTTCTCTAGACCTCAGCTTCTGTGAGTTGAGGAAAGTCAGTATTTATCTCAGAGTGCTGTTATGAGGAGTAAATAAAAACATGCATTTGAGTGGCCTGGCAACCAGAAAACACCCCATAAATGTTGATACTGGTAGAATTATACCGTCTTCTTGCATCTGCGATGATGGTGTTCCCAATGCCACATTCCTCAGATTCTTCTATCCTCTTTGTTTTCATAATACAATGGAAGAAGGTGAATCCCAATAACCTTATACATTTCTGTTCTTTGTTAAGCATTTTTACTTTGAGATCTTTGGTGAGATTCGATTTCCCTGGTAGAGTTTTGGTTTGTGTTTGAATAAGTCGTACTGAGTGGTCGTCGGAATCCATGAGCTGTTAAAACATTCCACACACAAATTCTTGCTGTTTCACAATATACCAGCCTTAATTTAGTATTGTTTGTCTAGATCTAAGTTTTTGAGACGTTAGATCATGTGATTAGAAAAATGACTTCCATATTTGATAAATATTTTCTATTCGGGAGAAAAGGCATTTTAGGGGTCTAGAGAGGTTTATTAAACTATATAAACAGAAAGCACAATTTTTTCATGTTGTACCAACTAAGCAGTGGAAAAACAGGAGATGGTTTTGTATGAATTGTTTGTGATGGTTTATTGTGAATCATTCGAAAGGATTTGTAGGACTTTTATGAAGAAATCCAAGGACATGACTGTAGGACTCTTAACAAAATGCCATGTTCTCGTTAAGTGGCTGTGCATCTCTTTAATAATAGTTTTTGAAATGTCACATACTCAAATGCTGGAAGCTTCTCAGGAAAGTCCCAGGATAGGCCTTGTTTTAGAGGCTTGAGTGGCAGTAGTTGAGTTTTTTACTGATTGCAGAGGATATTTAAAATACTTTATTCCTAAATGGTATCTGACAATGACTGAAATCCTTTTCAGTCCTATAGAATATGTTGCCACTGGTTATCCCCTTTAAAGAGTACGCAGGGATCCGATACAGTTAAGCAGCTGGTCCAGGCTTATGAGGCTTATCAATAATTGACTTTAAAAATGGTTTCCAGCTCTTTAATTACTGAGGGTCCCTTTAGTTATTTTCCTTCTCCCTCCCCATGGATTCTAAGTCTTGACAGATTTCTGTCCAACAAACAACCTGACTGGGTAAGTAATTAAATGCTTTGTTTTTCTGCATTTTCATGCAGCAACATCGAAAACTCTCAATTTATATAGTTGATCAATATTTATGAGTACTAACTATGCGGGCAATGTAGCGAACAACGCAATCAAAGTCCGTGCTCACAGGAGAAGCAGACAAAACACAAATACATAAGATAATTTCCAACAGTCATAACGCTGTGGAAAAAAACAGAGTGAGTCAGGAGAGAGAGTCTAAGAGGCCTATTTGAGATAAGGTAGAGGGCGGCATCACGGAAGGGACCTGAATGAAGTGGGGGATGAATGAGCCATTCGAGTATCTGGGGGAAGAATGTTACAGGCAGAGGGACCAGCAAGGACACAGGTCCAGAGCAGGAGTGTCTGGTGTGCTTGAGGAACAGCAGGGAGGCTGGGGTGGTGGGAGCAGAGAGAAAAAGGAGGAGGGGGTGGAGGGTGGGATAAGAGCAGTTGTCAGGGACCTCCGCGTGTCAACATGTGTCAGCCAGTGTCACCTGAAGGAGTTAAAATAACTCCAGCCCCAAAAGATGTTGTGGAATGTTGTGTAGCCTTACTATGGTTATAGTTTTCACTATGCTTTTTGTAACATCCAAATAGCTCAAGGACCCCATTTCCACCTTCAAAGCCCTGTAGAGACTGGGAAACCCTAATTGGCCTCTAGGTCTCTTCAAATCTAGTTTGCTTCTTGTTTAAACCTAAAAGCTCTATTTATATTTTGCAATCCATGTTGAGATAAAGATTTTTGACTAATATAATTCATTTAGCGTTTGCTGTTTTATTTTGGAGTGGGAGTGAAAAGGATCGGACCGGGGCACGAACCCGTGTCCCCTGCATTGGCAGGCGGACTCTCAACCACTGTGCCACCAGGGAAGCCCTCTTCTGCATCTTACGGGGAAAAGTTAGTATAAACATTTCACTGTCAAAGTGAGCTTTTGTTTTTATTGAGAGTACGTGAACCTGTTCTCTGTATTCTAATGTGCCTGTATTTTTGCTCAAGTAATTGAGATATGGTGTGTTTTGGGTGACAGGATGCCTGTGCAGTTAATACATTTTAAGGGAAAAATCAGAGTGTGAGATACTGAGAAATACATGTATTTGTACCTGTAATTTAGCCTTTCCAATGAATATAAAATGATGAAGCATTAATCAGCTACTGCCACAATAATGCAGCATAACAAACTATCCCAAAACTCAGTAGCTTCTAACGCTAAGCTAGTGAGCACTTATTCTCATGCTCTCTGGTCTACAGGGTGACTGTTTTGCTGGTAGAAGCTGGATTCAGCTGGGTGGCTCAGCTTCAGGCTGCCAGTCAGCAGTTCTACTCAGGTCAGGCACAAGTCAGCTGAAGTGTACATTCTGGGGACCAGGCTGAAGGGGCAGCAGCTACGAGGGGCATGCTTTTTTCATGGTGGCCACTGGAGTGCAAGTGCCACACCAAACCAGGGAAGCTCATTTAGAGGCCTCTATTCATGTCATGTCTATAACATTCCTTTGGTCAAATCAAGTCACTTGGCCAAGCACAGAGCTGATAGGGCAAGGAAATATATTCCTCCCTAAGGGGAAGAGGCGGAGATGCGAGTGAACAGCGATCCATTCTCACAAATACCTTTTATCAGAAATAGAAAAAATCCCAAAGCATTTGAAAGTTAGTACAGAGATACACATTTTCTCTAAAATGATCATAATACTGTATAAACATGAATTTGCTCCCAGAGATCATGGGAAGCACACCTTGGGAGTCCCCAGTGAGGAATGAATAAGCATTTCACATGGGGAAATGAAGACTTAAAAGCAGTTAAATGATTTCTACTTAGCAACAAAGAACAGGGCAATCTACTTCTCTAGTTAGGAATGACCCCTTTTCTATTCTGAAGTTAACTTATGAATCCAAAGGCTTTGATTTGGGTGACCCAGCGTTCTGTGCTTGTCTTCTTAGTTCCTAAGTTGTTTGGCAAGGCTCAGAAGGTTGACAACACTCCCTGTGATGCCCTTTCCTGGCACACAGAGCTTTAGAAAAGCTTTGGGACTGCTTTGTGGGATGGATCTTGTGCCCCTTCTTCTTTCGGTTCTGAGCCAACATCACAGAGGATGGAAAAGGGCTGACCTGCCAGTAGGGAACCTACTTTCCCCATTCTCCCACTGTGCATCACACCTTCTGGTGGCTGAGGGAGTGGTCACTGGTATTGGACACCTCAGGTTCTGGTTGGGCTGCTCTGTGATTTTGGGCAACTTACTAATGTATAATTTTCTCATTTGCGAAGTGAGAAATGTGCTATCTACCATATAGGGCTGTTGTGAAGGTTAAGTAAGTGGCAGGTCCTAGCACAGGGTCTGGAACATGTTAAACGTTTAATAAATATGAGCTGATAATGCTTTTATTATCGTCTGCCATGACAGGTACTGCAGACAGCATTCCATTATTGTTATTTCATTCCATTATTGTTATTTCTGTTTCTCCTCACTAAATCGTGAGCCTCCAAAAGGCATGGTTTGTGGCGCTGTTTCATCTCTGGTCCCCATTCTGCAGCAGCACTAAGTTTATGATGTAGGAACTTAAACTGATATCCACTGAATTGTATCCAGACGTGTATCTTCTGCCATGAAACCTTCAGCTCCAAGGACCAGATTAGATTGTTCCTAAAAACAGATTTAGTCATTCTTTTTTCCCTTTCACATTTTGCCTTGAAATAAAGACTTTTGAAGCCATAGGAATTTAAAGGTTTTGAGTTAGTTCCATGCTTTGCCTTTAATCAGACACATTCTACAAACTCAAGGAAGCCCTGGCTGCTTTATGTTATTGATACATCAGGAGAGTTGATAAAAGTACAGATGCTAATTTTCATTGTGTGTTTACAAGACTTAAAGGGCATTTAAAGAAATTTTGTTCTAATATTCTTCTAACTCCTGTCCTTTGAGTTGCCTCTCAGATGGTGTCTGTGATCTTACCATCAGCCTGTTCAAAAGTATTGTACAAGCAGCTCATGCAGGTCAATATCAAAAAAAAAAAAAAAAAAAAGCAACCCAATCCAAATATGGGCAGAAGACCTAAATAGACATTTCTCCAAAGAAGATACACAGATTGCTGACAAACACATGAAAGGATGCTCACCATCACTATTCATTAGAGAAATGCAAATCAAAACTACAATGAGGTATCACCTCACACCAGTCAGAATGGCCATCATCCAAAAATGCTGGAGAGGGTGTGGAGAAAAGGGAACCCTCTTGCACTGTTGGTGGGAATGTAAACTGCTACAGCCACTATGGAGAACAGTATGGAGGTTCCTTAAAAAACTAAAAATAGAATTACCATATGACCCAGCAATCCCACTATTGGGCATATACCCTGAGAAAACCATAGTGCTAAAAGAGACATGTACCACAATGTTTATTGCAGCTCTATTTACAATAGCCAGGACATGGAAGCAACCTAAGTGTCCATCGACAGACGAATGGATAAAGAAGATGTGGCACATATATACAATGGAATATTACTCAGCCATAAAAAGAAATGAAATTGAGTTATTTGTAGTGAGGTGGATGGACCTGGAGACTGTCATACAGAGTGAAGTAAGTCAGAAAGAGAAAAATAAATACTGTATGCTAACACATATATAAGGAATCTAAAAAAAAAAAAAAAAAGTTCTCAGGAACCTAGGGGCAAGACAGGAATAAAGACGCAGATGTAGAGAATGGATTTGAGGACATGGGGAGGGGGAAGCGTAAGCTTGGACAAAGTGAGAGAGTGGCATGGACATATATACACACCAAATGTAAAATGGATAGCTAGTGGGAAGCAGCCGCATAGCACAGGGAGATCAGCTGGGTGCTTTGTGACCGCCTAGAGGGGTGGGATAGGGAGGGTGGGAGGGAGACGCAAGAGGCAGGGGATATGGGGATATATGTATACGTATAGCTAATTCACTTTGTTATAAAGCAGAAACTAACACAACATTGTGAAGCAATTATACTCCAATAAAGATGTTAAAGAAAAAAAAAAGTATTGTAAATTTTCAGCTAAGTCATTGCTCCCAGTGTGGGGTCACTCAGGATAAAAGCTTCAGATATAATAACAGACAGGCCCAACATTACATAGATTAAATGTCCAAGAAGTTTCCCTTTCACATAAGGATCCAGTGTAGACCAGCAGGCTCCTCAGTTCCATGCAGTCATTCAGGACTTCAGTTCCTTTCATCTTATTGCTCTGCTCTCCCAGCATCTACTCCCCTTCTACATGGTGCAGGTTGGGTTCCCTAGGGTCCTTCCCTGAGAATGACCCTTTGTGTTCATGTTGGAGGAAAGGAAAAGAGTGTGGAGCTGGGCACATACAATGTGTTATGGCCCAGGCCTCCAAGGGTAGCCTGTCATTCTACTTTGTTTCATTGGTGAGAACTTAATTGCATTGCTCCACGCAGCTATGCAGGTGCTGGCATAGGTAGCCCCCAGCAGGGCCTAACTACAATTCTATTACTGTGGAGGAAGGGAGGGCCTAATCTGAGTGAACAGCTATCAGGTTCCTGCCCTGGATCAACAAGTAAGTCTGCTTTTGAGAATTTTGCATTTCCGTTGAATAGCTGACATATAGTCCAGTGCTTTAATGAATGGGTAGCTATAATAAAAATTGATAGGATTTACAATTTATTGAGCTCCAGTGATGTGCTTAAACACAATTGAAAGCGTTATCTCTTGACCCTCTCAGAAAGGCTGTGAGGGAGATTCTGTTATTATCTGCATTTTATAGGCCAAGACACTGAACCTGAAGGAGGGTAAGTAACCTTGTCAAGTTTGACTCCAAAGCCTTCACCTTACTGCCCTGGGAATGGTGAGAGTCCTCAGGAATAAAGGACAGCTCCATCCTGCTTCTAATTCTGGCTTCTGGAGCTAGTCAGTAACAAAGGCTATCAGGAGAAGCAGAGGATTCTCTGGAAATATTCAGGCAGAGGCTGTGGAGGCTGTACAGCCCCCTGCTGGGGATTCCATAGACTTCCTGCTTTGCACTGGAGGATATGGTGAGTGTCCATAATTGTCTGTGAAGGTCAAGTGCTCAGCTTCGTGCACTCTGGTTTCTGCACGTCACCTGTGACCCCTCCTTCCTACGAGAGTTCCATTGGCACACACATTCGATCCTTCCTTCATAATGAGGAGGCACCTGGTAGCACAGGGCACAAGAGGGTCAGTGGTTGAGATGGGGTTCCTGGTGTGACTTTGACCAGTTACTTCAACCTTGAGTCTCCATTTATTGGGGAGTAAAGTATGCACATTGAGCTTAATCACTGGTTTTCTAGGAATGCTTCTTGGGGCTCTAGGATTTCTATAGAACCTCCCTAGTGGTTTTTCTCCCCTACATACAGGGCTTTTGGGTAAACTTTTCTTTAAAGGTTTTTTTTTAAGCTTAACAGAAGTGAAAACCAAAAGGTTGATTATAGGGAGAATGGCTAATATTTGTTGAATGCTACAGGGTACTAAGCATTATTGTTGCTCCAGGTGCTTTACATGAATCAATTCACCTATGGCATGCATGTGTTATTCCCAATTTACAGATGAGGAAGCTGAGCCACAGGGTGGTTAAAGAACCTGCCCATTGTTGCTCACTAGAGAGTAACCAGAATTTAAACTTGGACTTGGACTTTGAGAGCCAGAGCTGCATTCTGCTGCAGGAATGGATGATTTCTGAGGTTTCTCCCAGGTCAAAAAATGCTTTGGTTCTATGCCTATTGTGGTATACAGATAGCTCAAGAACTTTTCTTCTCCAAGAAGAGACTCCCAAACAATTCATGACCTCCCTCTTGGCAAGTAGAAGCTGAGTGCGAGTCATAAAGGTCCGTGTCTTGCTGATAATTTCAGAAATCCTGTAATCTGTTCATCATCACCTGATGCAGCATGAGGTTCTGTTACATTGACATTTCTGACCAGGAGATGCTTTGATAAATACACCAAAGGCTTTCTAAAACACAGCTGGTCCTGGGCAGGGGGAGTTCATAAAGGGGGCCACATTCTTATGAGATGATTTTGGTATGCAAGGAATGGCCTCCTGGGATGGATCAAAAATGATACTTTGTGGCTAACAGTGCTATTAGAGGCATCTTAGAATCCTAGAGCCTTACAGCAGGAGGAACCTTTGGGAACATCTAATCCAACAGCCTGCTTTCACACTCAACCTCAGCTACCATGTGCCTGCACTGTTCTAAGTGCTGGGGACATAGCCATGAACAGAGCCTCTGCTCTCTTGGACCCTGCATTCTTTTGGGGGGACCCAGATAAACCACCACCACAACACAGCGAATGTCATGTTAGGCAATGGTAAGTGCTAGGAAGGAAAGCAGGATGAGGGGATAGAGAGTGACGTCTGTATTTTGCTTTAGGTAGGGTGTTTATATGAATCTGTTTCTCAGCCCTTTTTTCATGAAGCCCCTCCCCAGAACTATTTCAGACATTGTCTCCTATTCCCTTCACCCATGAAGTTTTAATACTGCAGACAATACTGTATATTTGTTTCTGTACTGTATGTACATCTGTGCTTTATATAGAGAGAGTGAGATTCCCCAGCCCCACCCCAGATCCAGTTTCACCACCTTGGGGGCAGTATCACCCCATTGTTCTGCTAAGTTCTCCTTTTTGCAAAACTGAAGCAGCTGCTTTTAAAAGATAACAGTCTAAGCTAAAAGAGCTTTTTAATTCAGAGCACTTTATTTCCTAATGATGTTTTTATATATGAGAAGTTATCAGGGCTTTAGATAAAAATTTTTAAAATTGTTTAGGCACTAGAAGTGAAGTCTAAGAATATAGACTCCCCGTTCTTATGTAATATACAATATAATAGACTGTATATAAACTAGGAAGGATGAAATTCATTAAGTGTAACTGATTCTTATTGCAATTGGGGAGGAGCCTGACAACGGAGACTCCCAGGCCACCATCATCCAAAGCTGCAGACTCCTAACTGGTCCCCCTGCCTCCGTGTCATTCCCTCCACCCCCTAAAGCGTGTCCTCTGCAGCAGCAAGAGTGATCCTTCAAAAGTGTCAATCATATCAAGCCCCCTTGCTTACCAGCCTCCCCGTTCCAAAAAGAGAAAACCCAAACGCCTTATGATGCTTCTGAGTCTCACCACCTCCCACCCCTGTCCCTCTCCTCTGCGCTCACCACGCTGCAGCCACACTCGCTGTCCCCTCCCTTCAACACACCAATATCCTTCATGCCTCAGGCTCTTTGCTTTTGTTCCTTCTGCCTGGGTTTCTCTTTAGATTTTTTAAAAAGGCATTATGATTTTGAGAGCAGTTTTAGATTTACAAAAAAATTGTGATGACAGTACAGAGTTCCCCTCAATCCCACCTGCAGTTACTTCTCTAGATTTTCCCATGACTGTCTACTTATCATTCAAGTTTCATCTGCTCAGAGGCTTTCTCTCCACCTCAGCTAGTAGAGCAGCCTGCACACCCTCCTCATTCTATCACATTACCCAGTTCTGTTTTTTCATAGGACTTACATAAGTAACATAATTCCACTAGAGGTATTTGCTTTTTCCTTGTCTCCCCTTACCAGTATGTGAGCTCCTTAAGGGTGCGGACTCACAGCCGAGTGCACTGTTGTTTCCCAGGGCCCAGAGCAGTGGCCGGTACATAGGGATGTTCTGACCAGCTGACTGTCTCTCAGCCAGGGAAGGCTGGTCCAGGACCAAAAGCCATTAGCGGATGAGCCAAAATGAGGAGCTAGGTTCCTTGACATCCATTCAAGTTTTCACCGTCACTAAGCCCAGTCCGCGTCCATGTCAGACTGAATTCTCAGCTGCAGTCAGTGATAGGACTGCAAGTCCGGGGACCAGTCAGGAGGTGTCATAGGGTCAGGGTAAACCGATGGTGACAGGACCCTTGGGCAAAATTGGCTTTCGCGGAATCATTCTAGAAGACATCCTCTTGACCCTGTGTATTGTGCTCTCATAAATGAGAATTCCGTCTCTGAGCTGTGCACTCTGCAGTTGTGGGTAGTATCTTTGCTCATTTGTGCAAATAGGATCTAGTTTGGGGCCTATATGAGTTAGAATCACATCTGCTGCTAGTAACAGACATCTGAGCACTAAAGAATTCTAGATTAGCTTCTTGTTCTTCAGTGGCCCAGATGCCAGGTCCATGGCAATTGAAATCTTGGCCATTTTCTTCTTTACCTCATGGTCCCAAGAGCTCTAGTTAATGCTCCTGATTTCCAGGCTTCCAGGACGGCCAAAAAGGCTTTCTGGGAAGCCTACCCAACAGCTACTGCTTATATTAGGTTGGCTACCGCTGTCTTAATGGGAGGGGGGAGCCTATTTACCTCCTCTTGGTCCCTCATGAGCTATGGTTTGGGGAGAGTCCTGGGAAGCATCAGGAAGTGTGTGTATGTGTGTGTGTGTGCGCTCAGTGTGGCCTCCTTTCTCCTTTTAGGCCCACGGTCCCTGCTCGCAGCTGAGCTTGGGGAGGCTGAGAAGTGGAATTCTTCTGTGGAGTAAATCATCCAGGGTTCTGTTATGAAGGAATAAGGGGAGAGTAGAGGTCGGGCAATCGCTGCTGCAGCCACCGAGATAAGATGTTTGTTCCTGTTAGTTTTGCCACCGTAGAAGGTTATGAGGAAATGTGGAGTTTAAGCTTACATCCGGGATTTTTTAAAAAAGGACTCTGGCATTCCTTTAATTTTTGTTCATTTCAAATAGTCCTAATATCTATCTCAGACTGTCATACTGAAATGTGATTTTGTACATGTAGATGCATGGTCTGTAGGTGCACACTAAGCTTTTTTAACAGCAACCCTGCAATGTAATTGCTCAAAGAAGCTAGAAGCTTCTTTCTTTGTTGTTAACAGAAATAGACTGTGGTTTGGGGTAGGTAGTACCCCTGCTGCATGAGGCTCTCTCAGGGCATCTTCTTTCTCTCTTGTTGCTTCATCATCCTCTAGGGCACAGTTGGCAGATTACGGCCCATGCACCAAATTGGGCCTGTCCCCCATTTTTCTATGGCCCACATACTAAGGATGGTTTTTACATTTTTAAATGGTTGGGAAAAATGTTTTCTAACTTGAAAATTATATGCAACGCGAATTTCGTGCCCGTAAATAAAGTTTTATTGGAACACAGCCACGCTCATTTATTTTCATATTGTTTGTGGCTGCTTTTGTGCTACAATGGCAGAGTTGAATAGTTGCGACACAGACCGTCTGAGCCACGACGCCAAAACATTTACTGTCTGGCCCTCTACAGAAGTTTGCCAGTCTCTGCTTTAGAGTGTGGTCTTAGATTTCATGGTTGAAGCTGGCCTCCTCTCACCTTGTCTATTCTTCAGCCTATGGGAAGAGGGACTTGTTATTCAGCACATACAGCCGCGGGGAGGTGGAGAAATAAAGTTTGCAACTGGGCAAGCCTTTGTCCAGCTAAAACTCTGGAACTTCTATTATTATTTTTTTAACTTTTATTTATTTATCTATTTATTTATTTTTGGCTGAGTTGGGTCTTCGCTGCCGTGCGCGGGCGTTCTCTAGTTGCAGAGAGCGGGGGCTACTCTTCGATGTGGTGGGCGGACTTCTCATTGCGGTGGCTCCTCTTGTTGCGGAGCATGGGCTCTAGGTGCATGGGCTTCAGTAGTTGTGGCACGTGGGCTCAGTAGTTGTGGCTTGCGGACTTTAGAGCTCAGGCTCAGTAGTTGTGGCGCACGGGCTTAGTTGCTCTGCGGCATGTAGGATCTTCCCAGAGCAGGCTCGAACCCGTGTCCCCTGCATTGGCAGGTGGATTCTTAACCACTGCGCCACCAGGGAAGCCCTGGAACTTCTATTATTAAAAGCAAGAAGGAGAGTTTAGATGTTGGGTACATTTAGCGGACCATCACAGGGGTGTGTGTGTGCTATATAGTCTTTTTTCTGTTTTAAAAATCCATCGTGGTTGGTTGGATGTTGAAGCCCATCTTGATTTGTATGTAGTGTCCAGTAGTATGGGAAATGTGGTATTGATGGAGGACTTGTTCACTCATGTATTCACTCATCCAACAAATATCTAATGAGAATGATTACTTCCTTCTTTGCTTCATGGTGTGGTCTGTCTTAGGGTCTGAACTTAACTTTCTTAACAGCTAGGGAGATAACTCCTTTTATAGAACAGTGGTTGTCAGAGTGTGGTTCCCAGAGCAGCGACATCAATATCTACAGGGACTGTGTTAGAAATGCACATTCTCAGCACCCAGTCCTCTTGCCCCAGACCTACTAAACCGGAAACTTTGGGGGTAGGACCAAGCAATTTATGTTTTAATGAGCTCCCAGGCAATTCTGATGCATATTTGGGAACCACTACTATAGAAGCTGTAGCCTTAATCCTTAATTATAATGAATGAATGCCCCCCCTTCACTGAATGAACATTTTGTGCTTTCAGGGGAATCAACAAACATTTTCTCCTCTTACCTAGATTCCTTATCAATAGTCTCCTGTACTCAGAAAATGTACACAAGTCAAAATAGACAAATCATATTTTGGCTCCGGGTTTATTCCAGCAGACAGTGGCAGACTCTGCCAAAGCCACAGAAAGCCCATGAAATTGGCCAGGTGACCACCACCATCACCACCACCACCACACAGAGCGTTCTCAGTCCTTGACTGATTCCTTCGTGAAAAGGGGCCTTGACAGCCTTGACCCAGTGCCTTTCAGATTCTAAGGAAAACAGATGCTTGATGCCCATCCAAAGTAAACAGGACCTTTCACAGGTAAGAACGGTTAAGGAGCCATGGCTCCAGCTGAATGATTTAGGTGATTTGGTATTTAAGTATATTGTGGCATAGCTCTTGGCAGCCACAAAACACCAATCTGCTGGAGTGTGCGGCAGTTTGGGTTGAATGAATACTGTGTCTGTCAAGGGTATATCTGTCTGTATATACTCAGTACTGTACTTGGGACATTACCTGTATTAGCCTGTATAACCTCACAGCCAGCTTAGGAGGTAGGTACCCTTATGATCACTTTACAGATCGAAAGCTGAGCCATTATAAGGTTGATGTGCACGAGGTCTTCTACCCTAGTAAGGGGGAGGGTGAGAATTTGAACCCAGGTATTTGGGTTCTACAGACCATCCTCTTGACGGCCATGTAGCACAACCTGTAAAAGTGGTGCTTGTGTTTGTACTTCTGTGGTTGCGCACACACACGCACACACACACGCACGCACACACACACACACATTCTGAGCAATCGCAGCCTGGCCGTGGTGGTTTCTCTTGGTCTCCTTTGCGTGTGTCATTTCTTAGTGTGAGAATTCAGAATTTGGGTAGAGGTTCTACTTGTCGCATGGCCCTGGGCTGACAGGCCCTGCTTTCTGCGTTCAATACCTTTGCTGACTGACTCTGAAAGGGGAAGAAAGGATTACTTTCTAAGGACTAGAGAGCTGTAAGAGGTTCCCAGATTACTCATTTCCCATCTGAATTCCTCTTCTTGCCTCAAAACTAAAACACACTTTATAGGGGAAGGATGACGACAGTATGTGGCAGCACATTTTGGTAGTTAATGGATTTGTGCCTCTATCAGAAGACGGATGCATTATTCCAGAGTCCTGCAGGATGAGTTAAACCCAGAGGGAATTATTTGCTTTGACTGATGTGTACAGTAACTGAAGACAGTTTATTACTGGGGTGGGTTTTAATCTTCTCTCAAAATGAGTTCTCCTCGTATTCGGTCCAACTGCCCAGTCCCTTTAATGGACCTGAAGTTGAGTAAGATGAGAAGGTCCTAAAATAGTTGCAACAAGAAGTGAAACCTTCTGTTTCATCATCCATTCCAGAAAATATACAGTATATTTTTACTACAGCCTCTCTTCCATCCCCCTCCCAATCATTTTTATTAGTGATTGATGTGATTGCAGAGTGGTTTGGTGGGAAAGGCACTTGCAACCAAATTTAGTAAACTACAGGCCAATTTTATTTTTGGTTTTACTGAACAAGGGCAGATAGCAGTTGCAAGTGGATTACTGTATCTGCTGCTAAGCTTTTACTTTTGAAAAATGTTTTGACTCTTGCTCTCCCTAGTATGTTTTATCTATTTTGAATATAATTTTCTTTGAGGGGAAAAGGCCATTCTTTTCCATCATAGAACCCCATTTTTTATTTCAGTATGTAGGTGTCACCTTAGAAAAAATGGAATGTATTTGTAGTCATTGATGCTATAGAAATTTTGAAACTGAGAAATTGTGTATCATAATTAATAAATGACAGATAGGAATAGGGAATCATAAATAATGGCTTAATATTAATTGTCATCAACATCCTAAAGTTGCTCAGATTCATAAGGTACAAGCAGAATAATACAGGATGCAGTTAGATAGGGAATGTGAATGGGATTCATTTCTCATCTGTACAGACAAGGGCAGGCATCCAGGAGATAGTTAATGAATGTGATTTGGTTAGTTGGTTGATTGTTGAGTGAATGTTTGAGTCCTGCACTTACTCCCCCGGGCACCAGAGTTTTGAAAATGAGATTAATTTTGCCCAGGGATCTTGAAGGGGTTGTATAATTATCAAATCTTAAGCACTGGAAGGGTCATGAGAAGTCTCAAACTTGCCCAGCAACCCCACCCAAGATTTCTTCTATAGGAATCCTGACAAATGGCCCGCTGCTGTGCTTGACCATTGTAATGATTAAGGGCACATCAATTCTTTTCAGGTCAACTCTGGTCCATTCTATTATTGGATAGCTCTGATTGTGGGACTGTTACAAAGGCTCAAATGTGCTTTGCAGAGTCTCCCATATATGGCCAGATATCGTCATGGGTAGAGAGAAGTCAAGCAAGAGAGTAGTTCCGAAAACCTTGGGAAGCTTGTGTTAGGGGATGCATTTATATACTGTCTTCATCCCATTTTGAAAGGCACTGAGAAGTCTCAGCATTTCTCAGCATTCTCCCTGGATTTTCCGTAGTGAAGTTGTGATGGGGACTTCTTTTAGATTCTCATAAAAACTGTTCTGGGGGGAGCTATGGGGAAGGCATTTGGGAGGCAGGAGAGGTGATCTGATGTGTAAAAACACCCTGGGCTTTTGTCTCCTCACAAACTCAGTATGAGCCCACATTGTTGCAGGCCTCCCAAAGCTTCCTTAAAAGAGGTATCTCATCCCTGCTGCGGTGAGTGGTAGCCCCACCGTGGTCATTGCTAGATCCCATCCGTTCTGGTTGTCACGTTGAATGAAATAGGTCTCCAAAGAAGGACTGTCAAGAAATGAAGGATCTCGACAGATGAATGGATGAAGAAGATGTGGTGTATATATTTGGGGTTTTGGCCAAAAAGATCCTTCAGGATTTTTGGGTTTTTTTAACAGAAAACCCGAACAGTCTTTTTGGCCAACCCCATATATATATACACAGTGGAATATTAGTCATAAAAAAGAATGAAATAATACCATTTGCAGCAACATGGATGGACCTAGAGGTTATCATACTAAGTGAAGTAAAGTCAGACAGAAAAAGACAATTATATGATATCACTTATATGTGGAATCTAAAAAATAGTATAAATGAACTTATTTACAAATCAGAAATAGACTCACAGACATAGAAAACAAACTTATGGGCTTCCCCGGTGGTGCAGTGGTTAAGAACCTGCCTGCCAGTGCAGGGGACATGGGTTCGAGCCCTGGTCCGGGAAGATCCCACATGCCGCGGAGCAACTAAGCCCATGTGCCACAACTATTGAGCCTGTGCTCTAGAACCCATGAGTCACAACTACTGAAGCCCGTGCGCCTAGAGCCCGTGCTCCGCAGCAAGAGAAGCCACCGCAATGAGAAGCCCGCGCACCACAATGAAGAGTAGCCCCCGCTCACTGCAACTAGAGAAAGCCCGCGCGCAGCAACAAAGACCCAACGCAGCCATAAATGAATGAATGAATGAATGAATAAATTTTTTTTTAAAAAGGGAAACAAACTTATTACCAAAGAGGATAGTGGGGCAGAGAGGCAGGGGAGAGATAAATTAGGAGGTTGCGTTAACATATACACACTACTATATATAAAATAGATAAACAACAAGGACCTACTGTATAACACAGGGAACTCTACTCAATATCTAGTAATAACCTACAATGGAAAAGAATCTGAAAAATTATATATATATATATGTATGTATATGAATCACCTTTCTGTACACCTGAAACTAACACATTATAAATTAACTATAATTTTTAAAATGATTTTTAAAAATCAGTTAAGAAAAAGAAATGTAGGCTCTGGAAGCCTTAAATGAAGAGATGAGAGACTGGTAACGCTTAGCTTGGTGAGGAGAACGTAGTTCCAGATTTGAGGAGGTCTGTCAAGGAAGAGGGAATAGATATGTTCAGTGTGGCTGCAGAGAGTGAAGATGGGGAGATTGCTGTGAAGGGTGACTAGTGAAGATGGGCGGGGAGAACAGAGATTATAGTGAGCCAGGTTTGCCTCAAAATTTCCTGGTGTCTTTATCTAGAACTGACCAAACCCTCTTTTTTTTGGTCCTTACCTTTTTTATTATAATTGGAAAAGCTGCAATATGGGTATTAATAATGAAAATTTCCCCAATAGAAAAGTTAAATAATGAAAATTTCCCCAAAAAAAAAATTAAATTTTTTTTTTTTTTTTTTTTTTAAAATCATGATCTGAATGCAGACTTTAGGAAAAGAGATTTAAAAAACAAAACATTGCTGGGCTTCCCTGGTGGCGCAGTGATTAAGATTCCGCCTGCCAATGCAGGGGACACGGGTTCGAGCCCTGGTCCGGGAAGATCCCACATGCCGCAGAGCCACTAAGCCCATGCGCCACAGCTACTGAGCCTGTGCTCTAGAGCCCGCGAGCCACAACTACTGAAGCCCATGTGCCACAACTACTGAAGCCTACGCGCCTAGAGCCTGTGCTCTGCAGCAAGAGAAGCCACCATAATGAGAAGCCTGTGCCCCGCAACAAAGAGTAGCACCCGCTCACTGCAACTAGAGAAAGCCCGCGTGCAGCAGCGAAGACCCAATGCAGCCAAAAATTAAATAAATAAATAAATTTATATAAAAACAAAAAACCAAAAACGTTACCATTATTTTAGTGTAAAACTGATGCTCTTAGTCTAGGTTTGTTTGCAAAAAGCCAAATGCTGCTATGCAGTTAATTTTATTTCAGCAAAACATTTTCTAGGAGCCCACTCCTTGGCTGATACTGTGCTGGGAACCGTGTGATCATAGGTGAGCATATCTGGGGCTCCTTGGGGGTTCTTGGTGGCCCCGCACTGCTCATGGGGCTGCAGTGGAGGTGAGTGAGGGGCTGGATGAGGAGTGGGAAGAGGGCAAAGGTAAGGGTGGCCTTTAAGCAGGATCTAGGAGGAGGCGTCAGAAGGCAGAGAAGGGCAGACATTCCCACACAGGTGACTCTGTGTGCAGAGACATGGGGTGTGGGAAAGCAGGCAGCAGCATTTGGCTCCCAGGGACTGGTGCTGCACGGGACTGGGCACACACCGTAGAGGGAGGTGTAGGAGAAGCGAGCTAGGGCTTGCACATTGGTTTGGTTTTCCTTCTCTTTTGTTGGGTTGGGCTGGGGGCTGTATAGTTTGATTGGAGACAATCCCATGCTGTTTTGTACTCAAGCATTTTGCTCCACCTTTACTTCTGGATCAAAAGAAAAATTGTCATAAATGGGAAATTGGCCTTTGGAAGTTGGAAATTAGCCAGAGAGCTCAACAAACCATTTATGATTTATAAATTTTAAAAATTCTGCCTAGAAACTAGGAACAACACAGATTTACAGATTTTTAGAAACGTAGTCATACTTCTAAACACCTTTTTTATTCAGATAATCTTTGTATATCTGTACTTGTTTATCTCTGCATCGTTTTTGTGCTTTCTTACTCTGTCATTTTTCTCACCGTCTCCCCTTTTCACACTCCTGCCTTCCTTTTCTTCTGTCTGTAACTCTTTCTCCCCTCCCTGCTCTTCCGTCCATTATTCTTCATTAATTCACCACATTTACTCTTATTATATGTCCTGAGTAGAATTTTATATTTTTGCCTTTCCCTTTTACAAAGGAAGACTAAACCAAGATTTATTTTTTACTTATGTGGCCTTTGATTTTTACCCCTCTCTCTGAGTCAATGGGAGATAGAATAAACTAATATATCTTGCAGAGGGTAAACATTTAAGTAGAATTAGAAGAAATACGGTAAAGCTTGAGAGAGGAAACGATGTGCTAACAGGTTGTTAGGATAGTGGGGTAACTGGTGGATGAGGTATCCGTGGGTTGGAGGACCAGCTTACTTATTCAGGAGCTAGACTCAAGGTTTCACGAGTAATAAAGCAAGCCATTTTGGGGGTTCATACTGTTAGGACTTCATACTAAATACAGGACTTTTAGGTATTTGTATGAATCTTAGTGAAATCATTGGAGTGATATGGTCAAATATGGGAAAATCTTACACAGAGAAGGTTTGGCAACCGTGTCATGAATCCACCAAACCTAATTCATGTCCTTTTGAACCTGTCTATCATTAGCTGACCTGTAGCCTTTTTTTTTTTTTTTTAAATATAAGAGATGATCTGATTAATCAACAGATCTGGCTGGATTTCACCTCTTCATGGTGAAATAATTAAATCAAATGGAAGCTCCCACTCATCACATCAGACTGAAACCACATGAAGACATGAGCCTGCTGATTTGTTTTAGAAAATCTCTAAGTAAAATGATAATGTGATAGGTATCCTAAAGCAGAAAGAAAAGTAATTAATAAGTATATGCCAATATGAGCCACAATTGGGTTTTTTTTTTTTTTTTTTTTTACTAGTAAAGAGTATTTTTGCAAACCTTTATTGAATTGTGGCCATCTATAACAATTTGAAAATGCAGGATTTAAAAAAACATTTAGTTTTGACCCTCAAGGGTCTGAAAATAAAAATATTTTATCCTCTGGTTTTAAATGGATTGTAGAAAATGAAGAAGATACAGAAAAATATGTACATAAATTGTAGAAAATTGAGAAGACATAGAAGAACATAAAGGAACATTCATAATCCCCCCCTTCCCAGGGCCAGTGCTATTAACATTTGGATGCATTTCGGTCTCTCTTTGTTTATGTGATTCATTAATTATTATATGTAATTTATATCATTCATTTTTCCATTAACCTTATAACTTAAGCATTTTTACTTCTAGTGCAGATTCTTTATACATGAAATTTTTAATGTCTCCTTAGATTGACTCCACGCACTGTAATTTAAAATAGTTCCTGAGTGAACTTCACATTCAGTCTAGAGGCACCGAAATGGCTGGTGGAATTTTGGATGTCAAGGGCCGCTCAGGCGTCAGGCCACTGCAGGGGGCTGGCGGCCACGGGAAGCATGTGCACTTGGCAGCCAAGCCGGCCTGCCTTCACATCCCACCTGAGCGTTTCCTAATCTCTCACCACTGTGAACCTTGACAGGCTGCTTTGCCTCTTAGGAGAAGGAAAGCCCCATCCTGAGCTCTGTAGTAATCCTGCCCAAACATGCAGACCTGGACCAGCTCAGGACATTGTGTCCACTGGTCTGCAGCAAAATGAGAAAAAAAAAAACATACAGAGCCACAGTGTGAGCGTTTCTTCAAGCTGAGTGTTTCATTTGCGTCCTTTATGCTGAGGTGATACCCTTTGGTGAGTATACACTAGGTGGTTGTTTCTTTTATGAAATGAAGTTGATAATGGTACATAGGCATCCTTGGCCCATCACTTGTCTTTAAAGCCCTGCTTTGTGAAATCCCAGTCTGCGAGCAGCTCTTTTGCAGGACAGCTGTGTCAGATGTTTGGCATTTCCCTGGCCATTCCCTGCGTATCTTTGCTCACCTTGCTTGCTCTTCCTGGGATGCTCATCCCCACCCTTTGACAGGATGGAAATTCTGTCTGGGCTCCTCAAGCAGAGCCCTCCGAGCTTTCCAGACCTGCCTCTCCACCTAGAATGATCATCTCCCCCTTGTGTAACACTCGTTCTGCTTACTTGATTCTCTAGCTGCCTTCCCCAAAGAGTCTAGATGCTCCCTGAGGAAGCAGAGTCCTGTTCTGAGGACCTTTCCTGAAGAGTCCTGGGAATGGGGCTCTGGGCAAGGGCACAGAGAAAGGCACGGCCCCTCCAGCACAGCCCATCGTGGCCATGTGGGTGCTGTTTACTCTGACGGCACTGCCAAGGTTGCGGTCCAAAGGTGCCTTTCCAATCAACGCTGTAAGACTTTTACAAACAATGAGTTTATGTCATCAGAGGAGGAAAATGTGGGAAAG
>NW_006792921.1:3786080-3790421 GCF_000442215.2 Lipotes vexillifer | reverse complement strand
AAAGAGTGTGGAATGAGAAAATGGACAATGTGAAGCAAACAAGATGACTGTTAAGAACAAGCAGATTATCTAGTAATTATTTAGCTCATTGTTGTATCACATGCTTCCGGAGATACATTGGTTTTAAACAAATCCCAGGTTTAAAGAGAGTGAACTTTTCTTTCCCCACAGATTCAAATTGAAGAAAACTGGGTTGCTTGTGTGGGAATGTATGAATATTTGAACCCAGGGGTAAGGGCTAACATTGCTTCTTTATTTCAACACTCTTACTAGCTAGATGCTTCCCCCAATTCTGACACTGAGAAATTCACCAGTGAGAGAGGACCTGCTATAGCCCATAGAGCCAAGGCCCCATATGTCAGAGACTGAGGGAGGCGTGGGGACCTTTGAGCCGGCCTGTTCATGTTTGATCTTCACAGGAAAAGAAATAGATAGACTGCTGCCCTTCCTTTCTCCGTGGACATCTTTCCTGACCCTGGAGACATATCTCTTTGGTACTATTTCCAGTCTGAAAGGCGTTAAGGGAAAAAAGAAGCTTTCATGCATTTGTTGACAGAACGAGAAAGAGGATTTGGTCGTCTGGTTCTGATTGAGAAGATCTGAGCTGGAGCTGTCTGAGGAGAGGAGGCTGTTTATGGGCAACACAGCCCAGCGTATGTGTAAACACTCCTTGGTATCACAAGAAAGGTCTAGATTCCTTCACCAGAAATGACAGTGATAGTGCTTAATGCCAGAAAAGAAAAAGTTATCATTTTGCTGTGCTTGATTTTGGATTGGGAGAAGAGATTTGGGCCATCTCTTTGTTAGTGTCAGAACAGTATAGTAGAGAAAGCCAATATACGTAGATGGGGCAACCTTATCTGTCCAAAGACCCCTTCGCCTGCCCGTGTCTGGCTGTATTAGGCACGGGGGACTTTCCTTCCCCACACGCTGAGTTGCACGTATCATCAGGGCAGCATGGCTTAGCAGTGAATCCCTGACTGCTCCTTTGTTGCTCTCTGATTGTTTCAAGTGCAGTGAGCTTGTCTCCACTGCTAGTTTGTGAGCTTATGGAAGGCAGGGACCATATTTTACTTTTTTAAACTTATTTTACTAAATACCTCTAACATCAAGTGGGAACTTGGAAGTGTTGTTTTTGAATGAATGGTTAGATGGATGGATGAATTAATGAGTGAAACCATTTCTTAGACCTTGCTCTGATGATCCCAAGGAGTCAGTCTTAAGCTGGATAATATTCAGGTATGCTTTCTGAGTAGATGAAAAGTCAGGAGATTAGACTATGTCCATAAAGGTGTTCCCTGAAGTCCGTGCACAATAGCAAAGGGTGGGAAATATCCCAAATGAGTAATGATAACATGGAATTTGTTCAATAACTGGAACATTTACTTGCTGTACTATATGCAGCCTCTAAAAAAATGATGGTTATGTGGCAACCTAAAGAAACACGTTTGAGAAAGTGTTGTCATGAAAGTGGCACATTCCAGATGCCACAAATATTTGGGAAACCCAGATGCACAGGAAAAAAGAAAAGAAGGAAATTTACCAAAATGTGAATGTTGGTTGTTAAAGTGGTAGATTATAAGTGATTTCTTTTCTCTATTTTCCAAACGCCCTGGAAAGTGCCTAAACTACTTTTACGATGTGAAAAAAGCTTTTTTTTTTTTTTTTTTTTTACTAGTAGGGGGAAAATTATCTAAAACAAATATATCAATTATGAGCAGTTCTTAAGCCTTGGAAGGTGAGTACTTGGCTACTTATCCTCTATACTTCTCTGTATCCTGCAACTATTCTATGATTAATTTTTTAAAAGGAAAATAGTAATAGTTTAGCAGCAGGGACACAGCAACAGTATCAAGAGTGCTAGTTAAAATTATAGGAAGATGGAAGCTTCTATGTAAACATGGTAGTAGCCTTGGGCTATTTGGAATAGGGAGATACAAGTCTGCCAAACTTGGTAACCCCCGAGAACATCTCTGTTTAAGAGCTTAGCACAGCAGTCAGACTGTTTATGATGATGATTCTGCATTACCAAATAAATGTTTAATTATGTTCAGTAGACTCTGTTTAATAAGGCATGGAATTAGTACTTTTTAGTACTTAATTTGTACTTAAAGGCACTTAGTAAGATAAATTTGAGTTATCTGAAAATTTACTCACGTGAAACTCCTGAAGATCGTGAATCTTCCAGGGCAGTGGGGTAGGTCGTGTGCCCCTCACAGTGGACAGGTGGCAGCTGGTCAGGTGTATCAACTGTTTTTTGTAACATAACATACTGATCAATCAGTGGGGAAATGGTATTCACTAACGTGGTGCTGGTCTCCTCTTTTATGGTCAAGAGGTTTCGTCAGGATATTGGTTGGCTTCTCATCTCATTCTTTTCTTAAGTACAGCTAGTCATTTCCAACTCTGTGCTTAAATTCTTGTTGGCTTGCCCAGCGTGGCCTTCCTGACAGGTGTTTTTGTAACTAGTCAAGTGACCAAAGTCATGTGGACATTTCTTTGAGGGACAAAATCAAGAAAAGTCAAGAAATAGCTTCTGGGGTATTAGCACAGGGCTTACCTTAGGGCTTCTAGGGAGGATAGAAAAGTGATGGGAAGAAATGGAATACTGTGCAGCAATGAAAAGGAACAGACTCCCAATCCACGCAGCAACATGCATGATAGCTAGTGGGAAGCAGGCACATAGCACAGGGAGATCAGCTCGGTGCTTTGTGACCGCCTGGAGGGGTGAGATAGGGAGGGTGGGAGGGAGGGAGACGCAAGCGGGAAGAGATATGGGAACATATGTATATATATAAAACTGATTCATTTTGTTGTGAAGCTGAAACTAACATACCATTGTAAAGCAATTATACTCCAATAAAGATGTTAAAATTAAAACAAAAATAAAACAAAAACTGATAAACCTTCATGCTAACGGAAAGAAGCCAGACACAGAAGGCTACATACTATGTGATTTTATTCATATGAAATTCTAGAAAAGGCAAACTACAGTGGCAGAAACCAGATCAGGTTGCCTGGTACCTGAGATTGATGAAGGGCCTTGCCTACAAAGAGGCACCAGGGAACTTTTTGGGGGTGATACAAACACTGTTTTTTTTAATTGTGTGGTGGTTGCACAACTATATACATTTGCCAAAACTCATCAAAGTGTACACTTAAAAATAGATGAATTTTGGGCTTCCCTGGTGGCGCAGTGGTTGAGAGTCCGCCTGCCGATGCAGGGGACACGGGTTCGTGTCCCGGTCCGGGAAGATCCCACATGCCACGGAGCGGCTGGGCCCGTGAGCCATGGCCGCTGAGCCTGCGCGTCCGGAGCCTGTGCTCCGCAGCGGGAGAGGCCACAACAGTGAGAGGCCCGCGGTACCGCAAAAAATAGAATAGATGAATTTTACTCTGTAAAGCTGTTAAAAAGAAGTTAATATGGAGAGAGCTTCAAATCACTTTTCATGCTCCTTTGAGGATGAATTATTGCCAAACCATTTTCAGCACTGTTGTGGTTTGTTGGATGCCCACAATAAGCTACCATCCTAAATGTTTAAAAGCGCCTCCTCTGACATTACTCAGGGTGGAGTTTAAACGTGTGGTTGATTAAGCCGCAGGGTCAGGGTATAATTCATCCTCAGCTTTGGATTTTCCTTGTCTCCATTTCAGTATGTGCTCAAATGTGTTTTCGTATTGCTTCCGGTATTTTGGGAGACATGACGTCATGGTATCATACCCTCAGGCCCTGGAGAAGCAGAGATTGTGCACTTGAGCCTTGTCTTGGAGACCTTTCAGTGCCCTGGACATTTTAGTTACCTTTTCCTTGGGCCTTCCAGTTGATGGAAATGTGGATCTGGCTTACAGGGGATCAAGGGCGGGGG
Organism: Lipotes vexillifer; assembly: GCF_000442215.2. Lineage (NCBI taxonomy): Eukaryota > Metazoa > Chordata > Mammalia > Artiodactyla > Lipotidae > Lipotes > Lipotes vexillifer. Next base: position 3,786,555 of record NW_006792921.1, on the reverse strand, counting down.
CTCTCTTTTTTTCCTAGTGCTCTTGGTTGCTTCATTCCCCGTTTGGCAGTGCAAACTCACTGTGACCTTTTTCCTTCTCACAGTATTGAATGGATGTTTTTAATTTTTAGTGGAAAATAGTTTTTAAAACAGAAGAGAGGAGGTCTTGTTTTAAACAAATTAAAAGTAAATTGAAAAAGGCCAATCAAAATTAATTTCTAAGTTTCATCAAAATTTACATTTTACTCTCCCTTCTTGGACTATGAGTAATAATTCTGGGAAACCAAGGACAGTTTTTCAGCAAATTACATTTTGATTGAAAAAACCTGAAATCGAAAGAGTTGGACTCTTTTCCATCTGTCTGTTTTCATTCATTTGGGGGATTACAATTTAGAGTCTCCTTTGTAATATAAATGAGCGTATTTGTTGCTCGGTGATTATACTGTGATTAAACTGATTATATACATTTAGTTTTGATGTCAGCCTGTTGTTTATT
>NW_006792921.1:3783764-3786070 GCF_000442215.2 Lipotes vexillifer | reverse complement strand
TCTTTCCCTTTGTTTTTGTAAATTGGACTTTTATTCTCCTCCCTCTTTGCCCTGTATCCTCTCCGTGAAGAACCTGTGCAGGGCCTGGTGGCGAGCGAGGCCCAGTTTCTTGGTGACAGAGTGGTTCGCCGTTGATTGGCAGGCTGGGCCCGAGACTCCGGAGCAACACTGCAGCTCCCATTGTTCCCTGCAAATGTCTGCCTCTCCAGGCTGTGGAAATTGATGACTGAATCATGTAGTGTACACATACCGAGAACTTAGCATTCCAGACAGAACAGTCTGTTTTTCTTTTGATGCAGTGTTCTGAGAATATGTACAAAGCTTTTCTGGTCCCATGCCTTCAACTCTTTTAATTCCTCTAACATTTCAACCTCTTACGCATCAGCAGTATCTTTAATCTTATTGTTATTACCAGCTAGGGGCTAAGCATGGAGCCCGAAGCTGATTTGCTGTGTGACCTTGGGTTTGAATTCCCTTATCTTAAAATTGGGAGGATAGTACTGCCTGCATCTGAGGGGATGTGGTTTAGTAAAGCTAATTAGTGATTATAAAGCAGTTTGTAAACATGCTTAACAGTGCAAAATCTGTTCCAAGTTCGTTCTCTTCTCTTAATCCCGCTACCCAGCAACTTAACCTGCACAGATTTGTTTGTTAGCACATCCATTCATTCATTTCTTCATTCAACATTTTTTTTTTTTTTTTTTTTTTTTAAACAGAGCATCTGCTAGGCTCCAGGCACTGCTTTAGGTGCTAGGGATTCAGCAGTGAATGAAACTGACTTTTCCCTTGTGGAGCTTACATTTTAGTAGGAAAGACACATAATAAAATAATAAATAAGACCTGGCTTTTGTTTTTAACGAGCCACTCTGGCTGCATTGATGAGAATATACCATAGATTCCTTTAATGGGTAGTATCATTTTCTCTTATACTTAAAAGATCCATCTGTTTGTAGTTCCGAAGACTGGACGTGGGTAACGTCCCTTCTCCTTGATATAGGAGGACACTTCAGTAATTGCTAGAGGGTAGAAGAATAGTCTTTCTATGCGCTAATTCTTGCAGTAAATATCAAGCATGTTATACACCTGTACTGGGTGGTCAGTGGAATATCCTCTTCAAAGGATGTGGCTCCTACCTGTAATGGGGAGACAGACACATCGGCCAAGAATTACAAGTCAGTGAGACACTGCTGTAAGGAAGGTGTGTGTGTTCAAGATGTAGTGGTACCTGAGGGAGTCAGGGAAGGCTTAACCAGAGGAACAGAGAGCCTTGAACTGGAACTTGAAGGACACGGACAAGTTAGCAACATACATGTGCGAGAAGGGGCTCTCCAAGCAGGGAACACAACACGACAAAGGCCGGATGCGTCACAGAGCAAAGCCTGGAGGCTTCTGGCAGAAGTGTCTCAGTCGAGCTGGGGATGGAGAAGGAGGTGTGGAGTTATGGAAGACGAGGCTATACCAGCAGTTTAGCCCTAGGGTTAGGTGAAACGCTTCACTCGATCTCCAAGGAGATTGAAGACCAGAGGGACCCAGTGACTGTCCCAGTCACGTAGCTCAGCGGAGGCAGGATTGAGACTGAAAGCTCTCCTGGCTCCAATGCAGTGCCCGTGATTTTTATCCCTGGAACACGGGATGAGCCCTAGGCCATGGTTGACGAATCGCGTCTGATACGGTTGCCTGGGAGCAGGTGGAGGTGCTGAAATCCAGCCTGCTCTCTGCTGGCCACACTCTGCATCCTGTGCAGAGTTATCTTCCCACCCAAAAGAAGAGGCACTTCTTTAGAGGTCCCACACAGGGCCAAATGAGCTAGCGGGGCCCTCGGTGGCCTGCTGAGACATAACCCTGGCTTGGAGGGGCAGATACAGAAATGAAAATGTTGTCATTTCAACACCAGGGCTTTCTTCTCTACTTGGTCTCTTACTCTGTGCTAGGAGCTAAAAACAGGTTGGGGAGGGGGACAAAAGGAAAGATGCCCACAGTCGAAAGGCCCTGAGTATTTGGGAAGTACGTATGGAGTCTAAGGGCATCTTCCACTGCCCTTAGAACTGATTTCTGACCCTGGGAAATTGGTGCTCCGTGAGTGGCAAGCTCTCAGTGAGCCTCAGGAAATATGCTGCTTCTCACCTGACTCTGAGAGACTGCGAAGCCACCGGCCTATAGCTGTGGTCTAGCACCAGTCACAGAGCCTTCACAAGTGGTTCTCAAAGTGTGGTCCTCAAAGCACCTGTGTAGGAATTCCTGCTCTTTTGTGTGTGTGTGTGTGTGTGTGTGTGTGTGTGTGTGTGTGTGTGTGTGTGTGTGTGTGT
>NW_006792921.1:3769991-3783728 GCF_000442215.2 Lipotes vexillifer | reverse complement strand
GTGTGTGTGTGTGTGTGTGTGTGTGTGTGTGTGTGTGTGTGTGTGTGTGTGTGTGTGTTAGAGGGGGTGGTCCATATGAGAAATACAGGTTTGGGTGCTTCACTCTCAACCTAGTACATCAGCATCTCTGGAGATGAAGCCCAGGAATTTCACCAAGCTCCCCAGATAGTTTTTATGGGCAGTAACATCTGAGACATTCTTTTTTTGAGATTTTTTTTTTTTTTATGTCCTGCTGACAAAGAAGAGGGAGAAAATGTTTGAGCATCGTTAGGAAGCTAACCCTAACATTTGAAAATTAATTTTCTTTCATTTAATAATCTGGGAAATCATTCCATATCAGTAGTAGAACTGCCTCATTGTTTAAATGGCTGCATATAGTATTTCACTCTGCAGATACACTATAATTTAGCTAACTAGTATTCTTCTGACTGTGGTGGTTTTTCCAACTGTAAATCCAGTAATAGGGTATAAATCAGTTTGTCTTGACCAGCATGAATTTTTAAGTATTATTTTTTAAATGAAAAAAATTAGAAAAGAATATTTGTGAAACTTTTTTTTTTTTTTCAGTTTTCCATGTGGTTGAAATATTTAAAATTATTTCTTACTGTAGGCTGTGGTCAGAAGTCTGAAAGCCATAGATTAAGAGAACTATAAATATTTAAAGTATCTCTCAAGCACCAAACATCAGAAACTTATGTTATCTTTCTGAGGGTAAGTCCATAGTAACAGCTGAACTTACTTTATATGAACATTTATACCAAAACCAGGACTTTAAAAAAGAATTGTTATTAGTTTAGTCTATGCCTGATAATAATGAAGTCTTCCAGTTCTTAAGGCATGCTTTATTGAAAATGTCTAGTTTGATCTCAGGACTGTAGATAATATAAGAACATAAAAGTTGAATTGAGAGTCTTGTTGGCATTCACTTGACATTACTCTAAATACAGCCTTTTTATGGAGAGAACTGGCCTGGTTTGAGTAGTGTTGGCCTCTTACCAACACCTTACAGGAATTTTCTGGCATTCTATCACTGTGTACCTAAAGAATATACAGCAAGCTCTTTGGCTTCACTTCTGGAGCTCAGAAAACTGAGCCTTTAAAAAATCCTTTTCTTAAACCTTCTCTTCTGGTTTTCAGCTTTCTACACAGGAGCCATGTGTTCGGTTTGTTTGTTAACTTAAACTTTCTAGAAGTCACATGTCTCTGAGTTGTGTCTAGATGGACTTTCTATTTAGCATTTGGCTTAGGATTTCACTGGAACAGGATATAGGCTGTGGGCTGCATCTTTTGAGCCTGTGAATTTTTTGTTCTGTCCTGAATTGAAAGCTGGGATAATAGAACATAACTGAGAGCTTCCTAAAGCTGAGCCATGAGTGGGTTTCACATGTGCCACCACATATTCATGGCTGTAAATTTCTGACTGTGCTAAAATGTAATATTTCCTACAACCATTCGAAAAGTTATAACAGTTCAAATTACATTTGAACATCATTTGTGTGGCTCCCTTTGTAAACTTCTTAAATTCAGTGATTTCAAAAGGTTATATTTGGAATATTTATAAAAATCCATTGTTCAATGTTTTTCCTAGCATTTTGTTTTTCTTATAATAATGTAATACAAAGAAAGAAAATTGATTTTTTTTCACCAGTCCCCATATAGGTGTTGCCAAATCACCTCTACATTAATTCAGTGTGTTGAAATATTATCAAATTTACTGTGTTCTGCCATCATGTGAAAAATGTTGGAAGCACCAACAGAAAACACTGTGGACCAGGGGGATACTAAAATCCCCTCTAGAACCTTCTAAGGGCATACATGTTCTCTCCTGCCGCAGACCTACTGAATCAGAATCTCAATGGGGGTTGGGTGAGGGCTGGGCAGGCATATGTTTTCCAGACCACGGTCAACATACCATAATGAGTATTTCTGTCTCTGTTAGTGCTCTTGCATTTTGACACCTCAGTCACTTTGCCTGTCTTCTGGGCACCCGGGGCTTGTAGTAACTTCATTCAACCTTGACGGGAGCTCTTCAGCCTATCCTGGTCTTCCTCCCTACCTCCTCTTTCCTGAAAGGACTGCGACCTCTATCTCGTCACCCGCAGTGTGCTCTCAGCGGACCTTCCCGACCACTTTACGTGTCTGTCCACAGGGCCGTGCCTCGTGCTCCTTGAGGGCAGGATGTCTTCCTCATCCCTCCTCATCCGGGGCCTGCTTGCATAGTACACCCTCAGTAAATACTGTGCATCGAGTGAATGAATTACTGAGTGCAAGACAACTGGAAAAGCAAGTGCACCTCTGGCTGGTGCAGAGGGGAGGGAGTGAATGGGCCCTTGCTAAGAGTTTCCTTGAAAGGTTTGGCCATTTCAGGGGCAGGCCGATGACCCCTGAGGTCCTCAGGCACTGCTGGGAACACACGAAAGCAGTGTTTCGTGGCAGGATCCGAACCAGGATAGGGCTCACTAGAGGCAGTGGGGAAGTTTGTCTCTGATCTGAAGCAGGAGTAGTGGGGGCAGGAGGTCATCAGAGTGGGCCGCAGGGTAGTAACTCAGCCCTTCCACTTTAGGTCTACCATGACCCAATTAATCAGCTAATTCATGAATCAGTCAATTAACTAATTAGCCAACTAATTAGTTAATTAACTAATCAGTTAACTAGTTATCTAATCAATTCACATTTGTGTGGTTTGCAGTTTCCAGAAAGCTTTTGTATATATTATCTCATTTGAGCCTCCTGCCAAGCCTGGTGGGTACTTAGCTGGGGGCCTCTGTTTTATAGATAGGGAAACTGAAGGCATATTCACATATCTCCTAAGTGGTAAGTCTGGGAGTGAGCCCAGGTCTCTGGACTCCTAATTCAGTGCCCCTTTCCCTCTTCCCAGTGTCCACAGTTTCTTCAGGGCCTGTCGGTCTCGGCCAGTGCGTACTCAGCTCAGCAGTGAGACCCAGAGAAAACTGGAGGCAAATATTCTTCAGAACACAGGTTTGGATCAGAAGCCTGTTAGGATCTACAAATCAGATTTCCTTGTTCTCTCTGAAAAATGTCTTTAGTCTAATCTGAAAAGCTTGTCGTACCTGTCAAAAGGAGCTAGCGACAGGTGAATAGCGAAGCATTCTGAGAATGAGAATAAAGGGTTTTATTAGGGAGGGAGGGCACAGCAACTTAATAATTACTGTTGAAATAGTCACAGCAATGCTGAAGCTTCTCCATAATTTAATCTAACTTAATACTAGCTGCCTCCTCCCTAGTGGCAATACATAAATTAATTAATAGTAGGTTGGATTTGAAGCTATGCCTTTATATTTAGGCCATTATTAACTTGTTCTCTGTGTCTCTCTTACTTGGCTGGGTCTGTTCTCAGAAATGAGAGTAGTTTCTGGTTCCTATTTCTGTTGTGACTTCTACCAGCATCAGGATTTTGAAAACATAAACTGTTTTATCTACTTCTTACTCCCGCTTGTAATAAACACCTGAGCCCTACAGAGAGGTTACATCAACTTGCTTTGTAGCCCATAGTAGCTGTGGTCCCAGAATGTGGATCTCGCCTCTTTAGTTTTTCTCCTAAGAGGCGTGGAGGGTAATGAAGGCTGTGGGCTCTGAGTGAGATAACCTGGACTTGAATTCTGGCTCTACCAGTTACCTACTGTGTGACCTTGGGCAAGGTGTACAACCTGCCTGTGCTTCAGTCTCCCCATCAGGAACATGGGTAATAAGTACATATCTACCCTATAGGGTTGTCGTGACAATTAAATGAATTCGTACCTGTAACGTTCTTGGAAGAATGCCCAGTGTGTTCTAAGTACCGATAAATATTAGTTAACATGAGTAACAGTATCCCTGCAAGTCCTCAGTTGCTCTTCATTCCCAAGATAATGACATAATATTCTCTTGCTTATCACCAAGTCACTCCATAGGCCAGATGGTCTGAAAGGATCAAAGCTGGCCATCTGAGTTCCTGGCTCCACCACTCGTGATGACTACTCAGAAAGATCATCGGTGGAGAGGCAGAGGCACCATTCAGAAAGCATTGCCATCCAATCTACATCCTGGGGATACGCAAAGATGAATTACTGTATGTGTAATTCATCCGAGAGCTCACCATTCACAGGGCGAAAAGGACTTGCAAGGAAGCACTTCTGATACTGGTGATAAATGCTATTGATGAGCTGGGAGGAGTGGTGGGGAAAAGGTATTTCTGGTTTGCTGCGGATCACCTGTCCCAAGTAGATTTCACCCTCCTGTTTTGGAATGCCACAGCCTTGTGAAAGGTGACTTGGAGCAGAACAGAGGAGCCATGAGTGAGGTGGAAGAGTGTGGCTGCAGAGAAAATGCTGCATCTTAACAGTCAGCCTCATGCCCCGAGTCCACCCCTTCCCCTTTACTTTTCCTATAGCTGGGAGGTGGTTTTCTATCATGCCACTTCCTTGTGTAAACCCCTTCTTGCCCTCAGGAGCTCACTGAGCCCCTGAGGCCAAGCAGCACAGAGGTTGCTATGGGCTTTGGGATGGGATGACCTGAACAGCCCCACCACTTTGCTGAGCAGCTTCATGCCGGTCACTGCCTTCCTGTCTGCCTCAGCCTCAGCCCTAAGATGGCATCAGGGTGCCTAGCTCAGCGGGTTGTTGGGCAGCAGAGTGCTTTTGCACAGGGCCTGGCACAGAGTAAGCATGCAGCATTAGTCATTGCTGCTTTCTGGCCTCCAGCCTCATCTCCGGCAGAAGTGTGGTGTGGACGCGGCCCATCCTGCCCTCCTGCCCTCAGCTTGCCTGCTGTCCTCTGCCGGCTCCCTCATGGCGCATCTCAAGATCCAGTGCCCTTGGGAAGCCCTCCTGGCAGTCTCTCTGTCCTCCTCACCCAACATAGCCCTGTGCCTGAGCAAGTGGTACTTATGTCAGTATTGGGTCTTACCATGCAGGATTTTATTTTTATTTTTTATTTATCTATTTTATTTATTTATTTTTGGCTGCGTTGGGTCTTCATTGCTGCATGCGGGCTTTTTCCAGTTGCGGCGAGCGCGGGCTACTCTTTGTTGCAGTACGCGGGCTTTTCATTGCCGTGGCTTCTCTTGTTGCAGAGCACGGGCTCTAGGCACGCGGGCTTCAGTAGTTGTGGCGTGTGGGCTTCAGTAGTTGTGGCTCGAGGGCTCTAGAGCGCAGGCTCAGTAGTTGTGGCGCACGGGCTTTGTTGCTCCGCGGCATGTGGGATCTTCCCGGACGAGGGCTCGAACCCATGTCCCCTGCGCTGGCAGGCGGATTCTTAACCACCACACCACCAGGGAAGCCCCTATTGTGCAGTATTTTAATTGCTACTCCTATTGGTCTCGCTCCCCAGCTAGACTGCAAATCTGTGAAGGCAAGGACTCTATGACCTCTGAAATTCTGGAGATTGAAGTGGCCGGTGTACAGCAGTTACTCGCTAACCATCAGTGGATTTGAACTGTCCAATCATAGTACACATTCAACTCCCTGCTTAAGGCATCCCAGCCTAGACCCACCTCAACTGAAGTGTTGTTACTATGTCGATTCTAAACACATGATGGTTTCTAGACTCATCCTTGCTGGAAGAGCATAGGCCATATTCTTGTATGTGTCCGGGTGATTTCCTTTTTCTTCCCCCTTCTCAAGGAGGGCTGACTTTCCATTCAAGAGATCATAAGAGCAAGAAAAAGTTCAGTGTGGTGGATAAGGGCTTGGGTTTAGAGTTAGGAAGACTGGGTTTGGCCAGTTCTACCATTTATTTTTAGCTGGACTACCTCAGACAAGCACCTCATACTCTCCGTGATCCAGTTCCTTCATCTGTAACTAAGAAGAGTCTGTCTTCTTCATGGAGTTGTAAGGGTTACGTGAGATCATAAATGCAAACTGTTCAGCACGGGATCCGGCACACAGTGAGCTTTTAATGATTCTTACCTGCTAGATTATGATCCTTGTGTTTGTAGCTTCCATAGCAGCCTTGTAGATTGGCAATGCAGGGGAGCCAGTACAATAGCACACGTTAATACAGGAAGAGGACTAGAGATGAATCTGTTGATAACCTCCTTCTACCTAGATACATAGCTACAAATAGAGAATTTTATGTTGGTACCACCTACTTAGCCAGAATACCACCAGCTTGTTTATAAGTGTTTTTTTCTTAGTGTTGCTGTAAATGTCACTTCATCTCAGCCTGAAATGAGTTTTTAAAGAGGCATTTTTACAGTTCATGCTCTATGCTATTGATCGGACTTGAAAAGTAATTGCTTCTTTTGAAGCTCTCTTTTGCCCTTGAAAACATCTCCCTGTTCTCTCAGAGCAGTGCCTCAAAATGCCTTCCCCAGATGTCCATGTGTGGGAGGGTGTTTATCAGATAAGATTTTGGCTCAGAGTTTCAAGTTATTTTGCTGTAAATCCAAGCCAGTTCTTATTAAAACAGCCACAGAGCATGTGGTCCTGAGCACTGGCAGGATGCTGTTTGCTCTTATAAGCAATTAGCTGAAATAAGGACAATTGTAAAACTTGTAACACGCAGCAACCCCTACATCTTAAGCCATATATTTTGTGCCACATGGTGAAAGCTCTGTCTCATGTCTGCCTTTCAGTTCACGCTTGTAGTAGCAACACGATTCTGTTGTTAGGCATAGAGCCTGTTGAGGAGAAAGGGGTTTTTAGTTTGGGGGAACAGAAACATTGGGACTAGAACTTCCCATGTTTAATGTTCGCTCAAACCCGTGTCTCTGTGTGTATGCAGTGTAGTGCAGGTTTGTATTTCGAAGAGTCTGTGTCTTTCAATAGTAAGTGACGATGTTACTGTATAAGGAGAATATTAGTTCCCCCACTTATTCAGTTATCACTTAGGAAAATGGCCACTTCACGGACAAGGTATCTCATAGTTTGCTTCATTTTGAGTAATAATGGAATATCATCCATGCATCTGTTTGGTGTTTACTGAGCACCTATAGTATACAAAGCACAATGCTCAGCATTTGAGAGGTAGGAGGAATCATATATGAATCCCATCCTTCAAGGTGCTTACAGTCCAGAAGAGATAATACAGATATATAACTATAATACAAAATAGAATATGATAAATGATAGCATAAAAAAGGATTGGACAGGGCTTCCCTGGTGGCGCAGTGGTTGACGGTCCGCCTGCCGATGAGGGGACACAGATTTGTGTCCCGGTCCGGGAGGATCCCACATGCCGCGGAGCAGCTGGGCCAGTGAGCCATGGCCGCTGAGCCTGCGCGTCCGGAGCCTGCGCGTCCGGAGCCTGTGCTCCGCAACGGGAGAGGCCACAACAGTGAGAGGCCCGCTTAGCGCAAGAAAAAAAAAAAAAGGATTGGACAATATACAGCAAGAGTTATAAACACACACACACACACTTTTCAATCCTCTGTTCTCATATCCCTGGGAAGTCCCCTACCCTGAAGCTTGTATTGTCACTATAGGATCCTGTTTTGAAACTAACTAAAATGACCTCATGTGGGTATATAAAAAAATCACTTGTAGACTGGGGTCTGATTGGTGCTCCTCAGGAACCAGGGTCATGTTCTATTTCTTTAGTAAAAGACAAATACTGGTAAATTTAAAACAACAGTAGAGACCCAACTCTGGTTGTTAAAACCATAAATGTTTAGTTAGAGATTGTCATTGCATATGCCCTCGATGCTTTTTATAATGGTGAAATCTCTAAATTAAAGAAAAGAGGTCGTGTCTCAGAAGTTTGTTAAAAGTTCTTTTTGGGACAACCAGTATTCATGGAGTGCTCACTGCATGCCGGTGCACAGTGTACAGATTAGAGGACAGTGAGCAAGAGATTACACTCCTGCTTACCTGAAAACTTGGCTTTTAGTGAGGAAGACAGGTGATCCACAAGTAAACAAATAAATGAACAACATTTTTGATAGGCCCAAGCTGCTAGGAAGGAAATAAAATAGGCAATGGGACCAATAAAACTGGACAGTTACATTTGAGTTTTGTGGGTGGTAGGTGGGACAACATTGGTTAGGGTCAGGGAAGGCCGATCTGAAGAGGCAAAATTTATTCTGAGACCAGAGTGATGTGAAAGACTCCTTGGAAGAAGACTGTTCTTGATAGAGGGAGCAGCAAATGCAAAGGCCCTGAGGTTGGAACAAGTCGGCCTGTTCGATGAACAGAAGGAAGGCTGGTGTGGCTGGAACATTGTGAGTGAGGTTGAATGGGAAGGTGGGGTCCTAGGAGACCACAGTATGGAGTTGTTACAGCAGATAGGTGTCAACGGTAGTGCACAAAAGGCCATTTATCTTAAGCTGAAGCCATACTCCAGTGCTATTCATACTAGGTTGAATTCTGGGTCCTGAGAGCGAGTTGCTGCTAGGTAACAAAAAGAGGGAAAAAAAAATTGTATTTCCTTTCCTGGGTGCTCCTGGCAGATTTTTAATAGTAAATACAATTTGCATATTGTCTGTCATCATCTCTATCTGTATCCCTTTATCTAGGCAGCAGGCATTATGAGTCTTTAATTTGATTTCCCCGTTGTGGTACCCCTTCCCTTCTATCCCTATAGCACTTCATTTTCTAAACTTAATTTTACCTTTCTTACTCTTTTAACCATTCTCAATCAAAACTGTCATATCTTCAAGGCAGCCAATTATAGCTGGTGGATGGAAAGCAAATCTGATTCATGGCGTGAATAACCAATAGGGTCTGGTCTGCTTATAAAATTATTTGCATTTTTAAAAGAGTGTTGGTTAAGCCCAATGAATCTTCTATCTAATGAATAAGATGGTAAAATAACGATGAGTAAACCATTTGAGAGGCTTGGAGGATGACCTTTTTTGGACAGGAGAGACCCAGCCTTGCTTGCTTGGAGTTTGCCTCTGTGGCTAGAAGTGTCTGCTTTGTATGGCTTCTTCCTTTCCTCTGCTCACAGATTCTCTCAAGAGTTCCATGTATATCCATAAAGATTCTTTTGCAGCAGGCAGTTCCATATTTGGGAGTAGTGTGAAGGGTCAGAGACGGGTTGGGAGTGAGAGTGGGATAGAGTGGTGGCTCTCTGGGTTGATCAGTCGTAAATTGATTATAAATTGAGAGCTAATTGTATTCAGGTATTTTATTTGGAAAATTTCACCTGCAGTTGGAGGATAAGAAAAATTTGATTATGGTTGACCTTTCTTCCACATCTATGTTTCATTTTCACTCAATGTTTATGCATGCGGATGCAGGGTAATTCTGAATAATGGTAGTGATGAAGGGCCATCATTATGCAGAAGATCATTCTGGGTTCCTAATTAAAATTATGGCTGGAAATTGCTTCCTCATGTGTGGCTCGAATCGCCTTTGCAGTAATTTCGCTTTATAACTTCTACCTAATCCTCTCTTACCACCCTTAAGAATCCTGCCTCGTCCTTGAAATTCACTCCTTTGAAATCTTTATGGGCAGTCCTGGTTTCCCCTAAGCTATGAGTATCCTGATAATTTGTTCCCAGAAGTCTTCAAGCTTGTAAGCAAAACAGTCTTTGCTCCCTTAAACCACCCGCCGTCCCGCACTTTTAATGAGTTCTGGTTTTGGAACACAACTTGATTTCATGTTGTGGTCAATATTAGAAATTTACTGAGCCTTGCTGACCTTTCTTCTTCCTAATGAATTCACTGCTGTCTTTCAGGCCAAGGCTGCCACATACTGTTTACCCTAATTAGTAATCTCTAATGGTAACCAAGTGACCAGTAACTCACATCTTTTTCCAAATGAGCACTTATTACATTCCATCTCATCAGTTATAGTAGGAAAATTACATATAATGATATTCTCGCTGGGATTCCAACTAAGAAATGTTTTAGCCAAGCAACATCTGATCATGGGGGCAGTAGGATCAAAGAGGTTTTTTTTTAATCAGTATTTTATGTAGTCAGTCCCTGACCCATATGTTCCAGGTGAGATTGCTTAGTACAATAAATTTGAAAGTTTGTGTGTTGACATCTTTTTATTCCATCGGATTTCAAGAATCATATCTATAACTGTATTGTATTTTGAAAACTGTACTCTTGCTTTTGCCACAGTAGAGGGAACTTTGGAGACAGAATGCCCATGGCAAAGTGACAGCCCAGTTTCCCAACCCAGAGGTTAGAAAAATCAGGCAACATTTGACTGTCTAAAAGAATGGTAACAGAACCCTCATGCAAATTGTAGGATATGCTCTGCGGATTTGTGGTTGGTGCTGAGAAATGCTTATTTTGGTCATTTGTTGAATGAATAAAAGAATGTTGTATCCAGAGCTTTGTCAGTATGTGCAAAGAACAGGTTGTAGGGGCCAAATGTCTGTCCTTTTTGCTTGTTGTTTATAGGAAAAAGAGAAGGAAAAGGAGATGATAATTATGATTTTGAGGATATTTTAAACCATTTATAATCATCTAGTGCATATTGTGGTATTATTTATGTAAGCAGAGAAGGTTGTGGTGAAATAAAAAATGTTTTGGAAGGGAAGTGGCAATCTTTTGTTATTTCCCTACTCTTGGGTACTAAGGGGAAAGTTCATTGTGCATATGCAGGTAGTCATTTATATAGATGTTTTTGTTGAAGTGACTGGAGAGCAGTTTTGAGGACCTTCTGTCTTTGTGAATATACGGATCACTAACATGCCCTTCAGTCATACTGTTCTTAGGGTTCCGAGTCTTATGGAATCTAATGAACAATTTTTATGTCAAGAATAATTCAGCTTAGAAACTACTGTGATAGGTCAGGGCATCTGAAAATTTCCTATGTGGTTACCTTAAAAGCTTACCAGAATCTCTGATGTGGGGTCTGGGAATCTTTGTTTCTTAAAAGCTCCCCAGGTAGTGGTGATGATAAGCCTGCTGTGGGACCATGTCCATCACTCCCAGAGAACTGTTATTCATGAAGAACTTCCCAGAATATATCACTTTGACTTTTCATGATCACAGTAAGGGATCTTTGGGTCTGATTCAGTTGTAAAGCAGTTCTCGGGCCAAATATTGAAAGGTTGAATTACTCCTCATTCTTTAGCCTAACAAGAAGACAGTTTGTATTCTGTCCAATCTGTTGTGTTCAAGAGATTTCGGGTTATGGTGGGAGGGCAGTAGACTAAGAAATGGTGAGTCAGCCCCATTTCAGAGAGCTAGATACCAGCTAGGCTCAGGATTACGTTAGAGTAGTACTTTAGAACTTCGCGTGTATCATCTCACTTGGCCCTCAGAAAACCCTTGGGAAATCAGTAACATGGATATTCTTTATTAGCATCCTCATTTTCCACGTGGGGAAACTGAAGCGTAGAAGGCTGAAGTGGCTTACTTAAGTTCCCATGACTGCTAAATGTTGAAGCCCTTGCAAGCTCTTTGATACCAGGGAGCAGGGGAGTGTGAATGTGGCCTAGTCACATAAACTCACATTCTCTCTGCCCCGTTTATAAAACATGAAAGAATTTACCTTTCAAGTTATGATGAGTGTGTTCTGTGAAATGCATTTGTGTTTTGACCACTTCCTGGTTGAATAGAATTAAAGTTTATGGACTCTAGGGGCATGTTAAAAAAGTTTTTTGTCTCAATTTTGTTCCATTAGAGCCTTTTGGCTCCTTCTAAATTTAATGAGAAAAACCTTGGTCTAATAAGTTTCATTAAAGAGAATACTTGTTGTATTAATATATTGTATATATGTCTAGAGGCCTTCAAGTATTGGGCACACATTCATTAAAATGAACTAATGAACTAATAAAAATTGCTAATAAACTGTATCAATGCTAAATCACTTAATAAAAGCAATAATGAGATTTTTAGCATACTTGTACAGATGACACAAATATTTGTATTTATGTACTGGCCACATGAATAGAATATTAATTCCTTGATTTAAAAAAAAAAACTCTTAGCAACAGAGAGTTGATGTTCAGACAGTCTGTCTTTTATATCTAAAAGAGTCAAGGACTGGTAAAAAGATATTGACAATGTTGTTAGATGTAAAAAACATATACTACAACAACTACATATACTTGGGTCCCACTATTTTTTTTAAGTGTGTGTGCGCACGTGTGTGTGTGCGTGTGTGTGTAAAGAGCCTGCAAGTCATCTGAAGAATATAATGTACCAAGTTATCTCAGATTGTGAGATTATGGGTATTTTTACTTTCTCCCTTTTGCTATTTTTTTTCTACAATGAACATGTATAACTTTGGTAATCAGAAAAAAATTATTTACCAAAAAGTTACTTTAATGTAAGATACGTACAAACTTCCTCTCAACTAAAGTTCTCCAGCTTTAGCACACATGTAGAGAAAAAGGAACTTGTAGTTCTTTTGCTTGTAGGATTGTTTTATTTTCCTATGTAAAAAAAACCCCTTATTAATATCCCTTGAAAATTGGAGAAGTGATCATGTTGGTAATTTAAATACAGATCCCTGCATCAGAATCACCTGGGCATGCTTCTATAAAAGGCAAAATGCTGGCCCCCAAGTCACGTGACTCAGAATGTTTGGTAATGGGGCCCAGAAGAGTCTGCATGTTCCTCAGGCATCACAGGTGATTCTGATGCACAATTCAGTCTGAGATGCGCCCTTCTGATTGCAGGTTTCCTCATGTATATTTATCTTACAGTGATTAGAGCATCTTCCAGATTCCTTTTTCATCTTCAAAGTTTTTAATGAATGTATGCCCGTATAACATCCATTTTATTGTCAGGGACACTGAAGATTGAACGTTCCTTCTAAAATATAAGAATTAGAGGGAGTCATCCGTTTGGCAAGGGTTTTAGGATATTTACAGTTAGCCCTCCTAGGATCCTGTATCCACCCTGGGGGGCTCCTATTGTTCAGGAGGGAGCCCTGACAGTGCTGGAATGGGTCCAGCAGGAGAGGATAGCCTTAGATCAGAGAACTTACTGGTTCTCAAAGTTCTCTCAGAAGGCTACACCAAACTCAAGTTTCCTAAGGAATAACTAACTTCGCTTCTTTTCATTTCTCTCTTCGTCAGAACAATTGGTTATCTTAAGAAATCAGTAAAATCAGCATCTTGTGTTCTGAGTGGTGCATTCTTTGGAAAAAGTTACTGTGTCAGGAATTCACACGATTAGTGTGTTTATTTTGAATGCATGCTGTTGTGCCGAAGGTACAGAACAACTATCCTTGGTTT
This sequence comes from Lipotes vexillifer, assembly GCF_000442215.2. Taxonomy (NCBI): domain Eukaryota; kingdom Metazoa; phylum Chordata; class Mammalia; order Artiodactyla; family Lipotidae; genus Lipotes; species Lipotes vexillifer. The sequence continues at coordinate 3,770,638 of NW_006792921.1, read as the reverse complement.
CCAGTTGATTGAAATAATTTGCAGCAAGTTAGTGCTACGTATAAACTCAGAGGTATGCCATCTTGCTGAATTGGCCTCGGAAGGCCCTCAAATTTAGCATGCATAGAATCACCTGGAGGGCTTGTTAAAACACAGATTTCTGGGCCCACTGCCAGATTTCTAATTCAGTAAATGTGGGGACTGGGCTTGTGAGGATGCATTTCTAATAAGCTCATCAGGTACTGCTGATGCTGCTTTGAGAACCACTGGCCTAAACGAAACATCTCCAGGACCAAGACTGTGGTCACATGTACAACCTGTTTGATTTTTAACTCAAAATGCAATATAGCCTCCTTGAACTGTGATGAGATGCTGCAAATAGAGGGTTATCCTCTATTTAACTGGGTGGGTTAGCATGACTTAAGTCAAGCCTAGTGAAATATTTGTATCACCCAGACAGGTATGACAACTGCTCTGCAGACCAGGCCATTGTCACCATTCATTCTAGGCCAACCAGATAGATTACGTCCCATCACTGGCATCTGTATGCCCCAAGCTAAAACCCAGCCCCACCGCAGCCCCAGGTGGGCTACACCTAAGGTTTCACGTGTCTCTCTTAAGGGCATTTGTGTTTAATAGTAACTTCTTTTTTTTTTTTTTTTTTTTTT
>NW_006792921.1:3748092-3769976 GCF_000442215.2 Lipotes vexillifer | reverse complement strand
TTTTTTTTTTTTTTTGCAGTACGTGGGCCTCTCACTGCTGTGGCCTCTCCCGTTGCGGAGCACGGGCTCCGGACGTGCAGGCTCAGCAGCCATGGCTCACAGGCCCAGCTGCTCTGTGGCATGTGGGAACCTCCTGGACCAGGGCACGAACCCATGTCCCCTCCATCGGCAGGCGGACTCTCAACCACTGAGCCACCAGGGAAGCCCAATAGTAACTTCTGAAGCCTTCAGAGACTTATTAAGGCATGGCTTACAAGGCTAGAGTGTGATATTTGGAAGAAGAATCTATCCATTTTCCCTTGGCCCAGTACTCATAGGTTAGTCTGGGGATCCTTGGCCTGGTATGGAGCTGTCCATAGAATCTTTGTCACTTCTCTTCATAAGCAAGCTTCAGAACTTGGAATAGATGTCCCGAGCTGCTGACCACTGCCTGAAATATCCGAGAGCCTTGACTGAGTGTCTGGAATAAACTGTTTGGCTAATCCCCATCCCTCGGAGGCTTCAGGCAGGGGGCTTTGGCCAGAAATGCTCACCCCACCTCCTCTAGGGGAGATCGGTCCGAGAATGTACTTTCTAGTTGGCTCAGAAGACTCTCGGAGGTAAGGAGGGGACTGAGCCTTGATCCAGAAAGGAAAGAACTTTTAGGGTTCAGTGGGACTGACTCTCCCCTTTTTCCTCCACATATGTCAGACTTAGGCTCCATCTTTTAGTCCTGAAGTATAGTCCTAGGTGGCCCTATGGACAGTAGTGTCCCTGAAAAACCGTGAGGCAGGGGCTTAGGGGTGCAGTTTTGTTGGCAGGTGGTGGTGGAACTTGGCTCAAAGCAGCCCTGCTCATATAAGCGCCCCCTCCCATGCTGTGCCTCATCATACTTAACGCCCCCACCACCTGTGCTTGGCTTCTTTTTTTAAATCTGTGCAGAAAACGCCCACATCTACTGTGGCCCACCCAGCCCTACTCATCTCCTCTACTCCTTAGGCTACTTTTTCTCTTCCTATTTTTTTTTATCACTACCTGAAATTTTATTGTGTAGGTGTTTCTTGATTTATTTGTCTCTCTCCTGCACTACGATAGTTGAAGATAGGAATTTTTTTTCTTACTCACTGCTGTCTCTCCGGCACCTAGATCATTTCCTGACAAGTGGTAATTATGCAATAAATGCTTGTTGCATGAGTAAGTGAAAGCCTAGCAAGCACATTGCTTTTCCTTGGAGTGGGTGTTATAGGGTGGTGGTGATTGTGAGGGGGCTGCACGCTTTCCACCCCTTCTTGGTGCCTCTTTTGCCTGTGGAACATGGTTGTTCTCCAGCTGCTCTTGAGCTGCCAGATGAGGCCGGGTAGAGTAGAAGAGTGGCTTATTTGGCAGTTTTGAAGGGAATTTGTCTGCGTGGGCTCTGATGGAGCCATCTAAACGTTTGGTTCTGTCTGGAAAATCAAACTTGAGATCAACCTTGGTCTTGGGTTGGCAAGCCCCTTGCATCATCTGATTGAACTCTAAGCTGAAAGCATCATCCATCCATCATTTAATGAGAAATAATTGTAGTGCAATTCAGCAAGGCCCAGCAGTACTATTTTGTTAGTTATCTCTAATGCTTGCATTGGGGTGAGGGGAAACAGGGAGGACAGGTTAAGGAAGATGGCAGCCCAGGCAGCTTGCCATCCTTCCAAAGGGAAGATCCTCAACTCTGGTGCTTTGAACACCAGAATGATGTTAATCAGGGGATTTTTTTGTATCAGCATTGTCAACATTTACATTCATTTTACACATTGGATTTGCATCTGAAAAGTCCAACTAAAATCAACATTTAAGCGATAACACTTATATTTGCATATGATTGAGCAGACATGTTAAGTAATTTTAGCCTGGCTGTTGCTAGGAAACCAATTAATAATGTTCTGCATTTCATTAAAAACTGGGTTCTATCTTTGCTTTCATTTCACTTCACAATTTAGCGGCTTGTGCTGCACTTTTTCTCCCTTGGTAAATTGTGACAGATAAATTATCATTTTACTAAATTTATTTCTGTGATTACACTTGTTAGTCATGTCTGTCAATACAACTTCAAACCTTTTTTCTTTAATGCTTCGGTTGGGAGGGAAGTGAATTTTAACTGTTAATCATTTTTTCCTCTATAGCTTATGGGGACTAAAATCATATTTTTGCAAAGGCCTCACAGATTGTGGGCTAACAACAAAAATAATTAAAGCAATCTTCCCTGTTCCATAATTGCACCTTCTCAGTGTGGTGACTAATAATTAGAATATTAGTCACTATTCAGACACTATTCAGAAAGTGACAGACAGCTGATTAAGCATTCATCTGCGTTTTGTTTCTCATGTTTGCCATGGTTTGTGGGCTAGACCAGGTTCTGTCCTTTATGCGGTGCAATTAAAATTTTCATGACTTTATTTTACATAATAGACCCCTGCTCTTATGAAGAGAAAATACAGTCTAAACTACCATAAGTGCCTCTTTGAACCAATCACCTGGGCAGTTGCATGGAAATTGTAATGACATTTTGCAGTTTAGCATTTTGTAGTATTGATCTGGTCAGAATGCTCATTAAAAAGCAAAATTAGTTTCTATTCATATCTGTTTCACAGTATTTCAATCACTTTATTTGGGTGATGCATGCAAATGCATCTGGTTCTTCAACTAAGCTAAAATGGTGATCTTGCCCATTTTCTAAGGGCAAAATAAAGCAAGTTAGAATCTGCTTTCACATTTTATACTCCAGTTTGGGCTTTAGGATCTGAAGGTATAGTACAAAAGAGGGCATGGAATTTGGAAGCAGCCCTGGAGTCAGATTCTGGCTCAGACCCCTCTGTGGCTCTGTGCCTCAGTGTGCTCATTTGTCAGATAAAGAAGGAAGGTCGGCCCTGGGGAAAAGATGACACCTAGGATTGTAAAGAGCAGGGCCGGCAGTGCGTACTTGGCAAATGCTCCGCAAGAGCTGCTTGGGCACTGCATTAGTTTGCTAGGGCTGCCATCACAAAGCGCCACAGACTGGGAGGCTTAAACAACAGACATTTATTTTCCCACAGCTTGGAGGCCAGAAGTCCAGGCTCAAGGTGCCAGCAGTGTTGGCTTCCTCTGAGGCCTCTCTCCCAAGCTCACAGGTGGCCCCCTTCTCCCTGTATCTTCCCTCTGTGTGTCTGCATCCTAATCTCTTCTGAGATGAGGACACCAGTCACATTGGATTGGAGCCCCCCTAAGGGCCCCATTTTCATTTATTCACATCTTGAAGTCCCCATCTCCAAATACAGTCAAGTTCTGAGGTCCTAAGGGTCAGGGCTTCCACATGTGGATTTGGGGGTGGGGGGGACAGTTCAGCCACTAAGGGGCACTAACCAAGAAGCTGCACATGGCACACTGCTGTCTCCACTCGGCTTGGGTCCTACTCAATGGTCAGAAGAACTGAAACCAACTGAAAAGGAGTCAAGAGACTAGGTTCTTTGGTTATGACTTTTCTGGTTAGGTCAGGGTTGCTCAGAAACACTCAATAATACTACCCTGCCCTTTATTTTTAGTTCTTATTTTGATCTTTTTGGATATATTCTAAGACCACTTCTTTCTGACCTTAGTAATACGTGAGGGTCATCAACTCTAGGCTCATAAGATCCTTATATTTATCCTTCATTGTTACTAGATGTGGCTATACAAGGTGTAGGCGGTAGGGACAAATGTCCACTTCCCTTTTTAAATGAATTGTGGGAAAGTGTTTGGCTTTGAGGTAGTGGGCAGAGGCCAGGCCTTGGGGCCAATACACTGTTGGGCAATTGGGATTTAGTGACACAAATACTGTAGAAGGTCATTCATTCAGTCAGCTACTGAGTGCCTACTGCGTGGCACTGTGCTAGTCCCTGTGGCTATAATGATAAATAGAAGCAGTCATGGTCCCTGCTCTTATAGAGCTGACAGTCTAGTGGGGAAATAGACTTTCAAGGCCGTGAGGCAGAAAGCAGCTTAACATGAAAGGCAGGAACTGAGAAAAGGGCAGTGTAGCTAGAGGAGAGTGTAGAGGAGGCTGTAGCTGGAGATACAGCTAGAGAGCCTTCTCGGAAGACCGGGGGAGTTGGAAAAGACGTCTAGAGAAGTGACATCTGTATTTTTAAGTATAAATATAACTGATTTCTTCTGGTAGAGAAAGGGGAGAGGCATTTTTAGATAGAATATCATAACTTGGTGTGTTTATTATGGCTCAAGTGTCCTTATGTGAAGGAATCCCATTGTTCCAGTTAGTGGAAGTTCATACTTGAGTGGGTTCAAGCTAACTAGGAGTTTACTAGATTTGCCATATTGAGATGTATCTACCTGCACCGATGCAGAGGCTCACTTAAATAATGAAAGAATGAATGAATGAAAAAACAAATGGGTGCTGTGTTACTGAGTGGGTGGCAGTGGTGGGTGGTGCTCCAGGGTGGACCTGACCTTAGAAGCAGTGATGCATTATTGATCCGTCTGTTCAGGTCTGTTGGACTAACAGAAGACAGGCTGCACTGACATCTCAGGCCAGTGGTCCCCCAGCGTGTGTCTCTTCCTCCCCTGCAGTTCTGGGAGGGCCCCTTAAATCCTGCTCACTGGCCCAGCCTCACCCTCGTTGCCTAAACCAATCTCCCAGCTCCAGGCAGGAGAGACTAGAAAGAGCTGGGTCAGCAGTTACTGTAAGGCTGACCTAGGTCACCGTGGCCCAGTTCTGGGGAGCGGGATTCAGATAATCACGGAAGCTGAGCTGCAGAGCATGTTCCAGACATGGTGGGAGTCCAGACTGCTTGGAAGAGGTCTGTCTGCAGGGAGGTATGCGAGGAGAAGCTGGAACACAGCGCTGGGAGCACATCAGAAGAGACTGGCAGCTCTGTCTCTGACAGAAGAACTCGTATGTCATTTGGTTTTGGCTCAGGCATGAATCTTTGTTTCCTTCCCCCAAAGAAACTAAAATCAGATAAAAGAAGATTTAAAATTGGAGCTTAAATGTTTTTTTCTGCTTTTAATAATTCATTTACTTAAATAGACATAAACAAGGCCACTTGCTAGCTGCTGTTAGGTAGGAGGTCTCTCTATTTCAAAGGTTTTCCTCAATGTAAGGAGTATTCTTTGATCTTGAAAACCAAGATTTTTCTTCCCTTGTGAATATTGCCACCGAACAGTCCTCAAAGGTGGCTTGAGAGAGAGCTACTGATAGTTTCCAAGGTCTTGGGATTCAGCTATACCAAAAGACCACGACATGACATCGAAGGATTATTGTAAATTGAGGGCACAGATTTACTTGTGAATAATGGAACAGCTGCCTAAAATAACATCTGAAGGGCAATTACCTCCAGTCTACTTTGATGAATGTGGGCTTTATAATCTGTGGCCAATTAAGACTATCAGTTCTTCTGGGCCCCACAGAGAAATGTACAAACAGGAGACGCCCTTATCTACATTGGCCACATGTGCGTGACTGTGCTTCTGTTAAATTTGACTTGTTTTCAGCTCAAGCAAAGAATAACTGGTCTTTGAGGAGATTCAGGAAACATTACTGAGTGCCCATTGCCATTTAAGTAGGCACAAGGAGTGGGATGAAAACATCCCACATCCCCTCTTGGGTTTCGTGTGAAGAGTGGGGAGCAGATCAACATGAATACAGGGAAACAGAGGTGGAGCTCATGATAAAAGTCCTGGCATTTGCACATCATGCTACATCTCATGGCTTTATAGATGACTCCTGGATTCTACCAGCCTGTTCCAAAGAATACTTCTCACAGGGTTATTCTTATTTTGAACTTGTAGATACTTTTAATTGCAGTTCCACGTTACCTTGCCTGGGTGCTTCTGCTGGTACCAGCCACCTCCTTCAGGGTGCTCTCTGGCTTCCTGTAGGGGCAGCTCCCTGGCCAGAGCAGAGAATACAGCATTGATCCAGCAAGATAAGGGAAGGCCCTGATTTCACAGGGGCCGTGAGGGGCGAGCCATCTGGCATCTGGAAAATGTATGCCTTAGAGTTTAGTTGTTTAGCGTCATTGAGGTCTCAAGCAGTCTGCAGGCAGTGGGGAACTGGAAAGAGGGCAACGGTGTAGAACTGGGCAAATCCATCACCCACTTGGGGTGGCTTTTCTGGGTTAGTTGGGCCTCAGCTCAGCAGTGGCTGTCGGAAAATTGTCAGACAACTTGGGAACACGTGCATGGATCAGGCCTCTTCTACCCTGTGGGACAAAGGGCAGTATGCCCGCTCATCTGACATTCATATTTATTCACTTTATTTTATTTTATTTTTTTATTTATTTTTTTTCTTGTGTTATGCGGGCCTCTCACTGTTGTGGCCTCTCCCATTTGCGGAGCACAGGCTCCGGACGCGCAGGCTCAGTGGCCATGGCTCACGGGCCCAGCCGCTCCGCGGCATGTGGGATCTTCCCGAAACGGGGCACGAACCCGCGTCTCCTGCATCGGCAGGCGGACTCTCAAGCACTGCGCCACCAGGGAAGCCCTATTCACTTTATTTTTTAGCACTTGATACTGTGACTTAACCTCGCCCTGCCTAAGGTTCCTCGAGAAGCAAGATGGGTTTGATGAACTGGAGTCAGAGGGTTTCCTTGGCTGTTATGTTCTGTGATTGTGGAATTCTACTAGGAAAGATGCATCCGGTCCTGAAAGACCTCTAGTCCAGTTAGGAAGTTTCATTAAACTAATGAAGAATAAAACAAAACAAAGCAGCATAAAAACTTGAAGCACTTTCACAAGGTAAACGGTGTCATAAGACAGAAAGGAGCTGATGGCCCCTGCCACGGGCCGGAGTGCCCAGGAGAGTCTTTACAGAGTTTGGAGGGTTTGGACTGTGTATTTCAGGATGGGCAGGGTTTAGAGGGCGAGGAAAGGAGAAGGCATTCAGAACAGGAAGGGAAGGGAAGGCCAGGGTGGGACAAATGGAAAAGACATCTGTCTTGCTCAGTCTTGGATCCAACACTTAGTAGAGGCTTGTTAGGCATCCTTGAGTATGTAAATATACCAGAATATAAGTTCTGGTATAGATTTATTTATAGATACAGTTATCTAGGGGACTAGTGGGATGAAGGGCCGGGAAAAAACAGGCTAAGACAAATTAAGCAGGAATTTATTGTCTGTTTATTGCTGTGTCCCAAATGCCTAGAATAGTGCCTGGCACCTAGTGGGTACTCAGCAAATATTAATTAAATGAATGAAATGATCAATGACATGACTTCAGACTGTCAGGTAAGTAAATGGGGAACATTGGAGGTTTTGGAGAAAGTAACCATTTAGAAAAGAATTGATTCTAAATGGGGGAGTGAGGAAACAAGGAAACCAGTTAGGAGATTAGGAAGTAAGCACAGGGTCATGAGGAGGGTCTGAAATATGAGGGGCATTGGAAACAAGAGGGGAGAGCAGGATGCGGGATTGGCTGTTGTGGGGTGTGAAGAGAGTCAAAGATGCCTAAAATGGAAGGTGTGAAGGTGTCTAGGAGAAGACGAAGATGACATAGAGGGGAGCAGGTAGGGTTTAGGAGAGGGGCACCTAGGTAGCACGTAGGGGTGAATCGCCTCCATGAGGTGCTCGCAAATTGAAAAAAAGGTTGCAATTCAAGAGCGTCATCTCAGGGCTGGAGATCAGGTTTGTGAGTCATTGACTTGAGAAGCAGCGGCTCAGGGGACGTGGGGTGGGCGGGGGGTTGTGATGGGGAGACAGGGAGGCCACCCCTGGGGGAGCACAGCCATGGCCTCTGTTCACAGGACTGGTGGCTTCTACCCCGACTCTTTCTTTTAGAAACATCACAGACATCCTGGAAGCTATGGTCTGTTCTCGTCTGGGGAGTTTTGACTTCTCAGGATTCTTCTCCTGGCCCACTTCCCCAGCATTTCCTCTATTACTTATGTCGGAGCATTCTGTTGCCATTGTTATTTTTCTGGTACTATTATCCCCTATGTGAAACTCTATAATTTGTGTCAAATACATGAGCATCCTCTATAGGAACTGATCTCCTTTCTATTTTTGAAGGGTATGCTGCTCAAAACTCTGTGTGTGTGTGTCTAAATCTCTCTTAGAAACTGAGCTATAATGACTAATTTCACAACCTCAAATGACAATATACAGTATGCATTTATTGAATACAACTTGACAGATGCTAATATAGCAGATGTGAATTAATGTTGGAACAAAAGGACATAGAATACCTATAGAATACTATACCGTTCTCATTTTTACTTTAAAAGTTCTGGTTTACTAGAAACTTCTGAATAGAATTAATTGTGAATTTTAAATCCTTGTTAAAGAATGTTTTCCACGCTCATTTCGGCAGCACGTATACTAAAATGGAATGATACAGAGGAGGTTAGCATTCCCCGTGCAAGGATGACACACGAATTCATGAAGCATTTATGTATCTTTATGAAAACTCAAAAAAAAAAAAAAATCAGTTTTCACTTTTCCAACTCAGGTGGACCAGATATCTTCTGAACCGCCCTCTCTTTTCTCCCTCCTTTCTTTGTTTTTCATAAATCTTTTGAGTATCACACTGGTGATTACCTAAAATGAACTTGGATAAACCAGAATTTTGTCACTGATGAGAGTTTTGCCCAACTTTACTTGTGGTGTGCTGCTTGCCTTTTAAACAAATGACACACGAAAAACAATTTGGCAGCCTCGCAATTGTAAATTTCTCAGCGGCAGTTTGTGTCTGTATATCTCTCTCAGGTCAAGCGTCTGCTGAAAAGCTATTGAGGATGACGCGGGAGTAAAGATACTGCCGTATGAATGCAGTTCTTACAAAACTTGGCAGTTCCTGTGAATAAGTGAAGATCATAACTTGTATTTACCTCTGTAATGTCTAGACTAGAGAATAAGAACCATCAGTTTATAAAAATCCAGGTTGCTGTCTATAAAAATAGAAAAGTATTTCAAAATTATGGTTCCAGTGGGGTAGTGATGAAATTTTTAGTGTATGGTCTTGGACCAAGTGGGTAGCTATCTGTATCTCATACCGTTCAAATAAATTCCATCTTGACCAGTTCAATTTATATGATCAGTGTGATATTCAAAAGAATTATGAAAAGAAGGGAGGGAGAAATCAGGAAGGCATCCATAAAATGGTCTGGTCTACTTCATTTGAAAAAAGTGAAAATGGTATTTTTAACAAGGATTTCAAAATATGAATATATATTCATATCTGCTTAAAATGAAAGGACTGGAAGAAACGTGTAAATTCCTTTTAACTTTGAAGTTAAAAGTTAAGCCTTTTAAACTATGACTCAAAATTCAGAAACCAGAAAAGAAAAAGATTGATAAATTAGACTAAATTCAGATTAAAAAGTTTTACCTGGTAAAAAACACAATAAGTAAATTCAAAAGACAAATAACAGTCGAGGGAAGAAATTTACAGTGGACAAAGGGTTAATCTCGCTATATAAAGAGCTCCTACAAATGAATAAGAAAATGACTGGCTAACCAGTAGAAAAATAGGCAAAGGACACAAACATATGATTCACAGAACAAGAAATGTAGATCGTCTCTAAACCAAATAAAAGATCTTCAGACTCAGACATAGTAAGAGAAATGCAAATTTAAATTAAGTAGCACTTCTTTTTACTTCATTGGGTTGGCAAAAATTCTGAAATGTGATAATCGTACATTGTTGACCAGATGTGCACCGTACTCCTGAGAGTACAAAATTGCACAACCCTTATGCAGGCCAATTTAGCTGTGTCAAGATTACAAATGCAGTTACCCTTTGACCCAGCAATCTGGCTCTGGTACTTTTCCCCTGCAGGTACCCCTGAATACATATAAAGTGACGTATGTAGGAGGATTTTCATTAGTCCATTGTTTATAATAGAAAAGATTGGAAACAATTCAAATATCCATTAGTAGGAGACCAGTGAAATAAACTGTGAATCATCCATACAATTGAATATTGTGTAGCATTTAAAGAGAACCTGGAAACTCTTCATGCAGTGATATGGAAAGATCTCCAAGATATATTATTAAAATGAAAAAAGCAAGGTGTAGAACAGAGTAGGTAGTGTGCTACGTTTGGTGTAGAAAGGAGTCTACATTCATATCTGCATGAAGAAATACTGAAAGGATAAGCAAACAGAAAAAAGAAACTTAATAAAATGGTTCTCTTTAATGAGAGGGTGGGGGGGTGGACAGATAAAGGGTGAGGGTAGCACTGTTTTATTATTTTTATTTGTGAACCATGTGAATTATTATCTATTCAAAACAAAAAATAAGTTACATGTTTGTAAAATTGCATTTCAGTGGCACTTTAGCATATGTCCAAGGGCTGGAAATAGCTCCCCAGACATTTATCATCTCTTGTTTGGACTCTTGGCTACAGCCTGCTAAGTGGGTCTTGTATGTAATTTATCTGGAGCTGTGCTGTCTAGTATGGTAACCACTCACCACATCTGGCTTTTGAGCGCTTGAAATGCGGCTCTTCCAAATTGAGATGAGCTGTAAGTGTGCCAGATTTAAAGACTTAGCATGAGAAAAGAAGAATGTAAACTAATCTCACTATCACATTAATAATTTTCAAAATATTGACAGATTATAGTGAATGATAACAGTTTGGATTAAGGGAGTTAGAATATATTATTAAATTAATTTCCCTTGTTTTTTCTTACCTTAAATGTGGCTCCTAGAAAATTTAAAATTACATATGTGGCTTGGCTCTGTGGCTCGCATTTTGTTTTTTTTGTACAGCACTGATTTAGAGTCCTGTCCACACTTGGCCATGTCTGCCAGAATTACTTTCTTTAAAAAAAAAAAAGCTAAGCATGCTTTAAAACCTTCGCTGACTCTTACAAGCCTATAGAGACCCTTTGTAATAGTCTGAGATGCTTCCTTTACCCGTTCCCTGCCTCCCTCGTGAATAAACACTGCTTCTCTTCACTCCCCAGACTGCAGGCCTCTTCGTAAATATGAACCTTTGAATGTACAGTCCCTTCTGCTTGCAGTGGTCCTGAACCTCCATTTCTTTGCCTTGAAAACTCCTACTTATAAACCCAATTCATGTGGCCCCTTCTTTGATGACGCTTCCCTGGTTCTTCTGTCCTGTTTCTTTATAGTATTTGGTATACCTGCGTGTTCTCACGCTCATCATCTGATACCACCGTTCATCTTTTCAAGGGTATTGTCACCCACACCAGACCGTGAGCTCCTGGAGGGCAGAACCAATTGCTTTTGTGTTTCCAGAACCTGAAACTGCCAGTAAATAAACTCCAAAAAGTCACTAGGAAAATGAGATTGGTTGTGTTTTGTTGAGAGCACACCCATTTACCTGCCTGGCCTGTGTATTGAGGAAAGCAGGCTCAAACCCTGCAGGTCTTCGCTTGGTTAAAGATAAACCTCTGCATAGCAAACAAACTTACTGTTACCAAAGGGGGAAGTGGGGGGGAAAGGATAAATTAGGAGGTTGGGATTAACATATACACACTACTGTATATAAAATGGGTAAATAATAAGGACTTACTGTATAGCACAGGGAACTATATTCAGTATCCTGTAATAACCTATAATGGAAAAAAATCTGAAAAAGAATAGATATATACATATGTATAACGGAATCACTTTGCTGTACACCTGAGACTAACACAACATTGTAAATCAACTATACTTGAATAAAATTAAAAAAAAAAAGAATAGACCTCTTTGGAATGTTCCAGCTTTAAACAGGCCAGCCTTCTTACAGGCAGAAGACTACAAACTGCAAAGATGTCAGTAGCACCAAACCCACCATGAGTCATTGGTTCAGGGTTGTGTTCTGACTGGAAGGTGAGAGGTGTTTGTTCAGTCAGAGAACAGAAATCTCCGTGCTGGCTGAGTGCCCGTGTTTGTAGAAGGTGAAGGCGGCAGGTAGTTGCCAGAAGGTGAAAGCACGGGTGGAGGCTGGCCGGCCACAAGAAGGCTATGAGTTAGAATTATAATGCAGTTCTCCATTATTCCATGGTCTTGTCGATCTTACTTTGGTGACCGTCTTATCTGCTTTTTAAAATTCCCGTTGTCCTCATCTGCTTGTGGGGTCTTAAGCTTTTGCTTGAAAGAGAAAATAAGAGTAATAAACAGAATATCCAGGGTTGGTGGAACAAAGATTTTAGGGAGGAAAAACTTGGAATTTTGCAGGAAACTGCTCTCCTTAGTTAAGTCACCAAAAGACTCATGTTTACATCCAGATTTTAGAAGCTTTCTTACCATTGTTCAGGATCCATTTGTTTCTTATATTACAATTCAGATATTTTCACTAGGCAAAGCTTCTTGTGCCACGGTCATAATCAGTTGGATGGGGAATGCTTTCTTTTGCAAAACTTGGAGGGCTGGTGGTATAGTAGGAAGCACAGTGTTTTCAGGGGGCTAGAAAAACTGGTCTGAAGCCAGGATTGCCAGTTACCTAGTGGTGTGAGCGTAAACAAGTTACCTCACCTCTCGAAGCCTCATTTTTCAGTAACATGAGCTTATAAACACCTCCTGGGTTGTGAGCATTGCAAGGAGAATGAACACTGGTGCTAATATGGCTCCTGGACCATGGTAGGTTTTGATAAGTAGTATTTATAGCTCCAATACGAATGCAGATTGTCTTTTGCAACTGTCTGGTGTTGAATCGCCAAATGAGCACACCCAAAGCAGAAGAGGAGTGTGCCCTTTCATAATTGTGATGGACTGCAGTGATTGCTGGACAGTGGCAATCCTTAGAAACTGCTCTTCAGAGCCTCACGGTCATCTGAGCGGGGGCAGGGGGTTGGGGGTCAGGATGCCTGGCTGGAGAACTGGCTTTACCGTTAGTTAGCCCCATTCATTCTACCTCCTTGGTCCTGAGTCTCCTGGTTTGTAAAATGAAGGTGTTGATCTTTCCCATCTCTAAAATGCTCTAGTTCTGTCTCCAGAAAACAGCGGAAGTGTCCCCTGGTGGTTAGGCTGCGTTGTTTGTAGGGTAGCATTTCACTGTGCCCAACTCTGAGAACCTGGAAACTGCACAGCTGGGCTCTGCCACCTCTGAACAGCCCCAAATCCAAGGAGTGTTATGTCCCAAGGCAATAGTCTTCTTTCTGGGCTCCCCATGGTCAGCTTGCACATTCTCCCAGGACCCACCCAGCTGCATCTGTCACCAGAGATACTCACTTTCTTTCTGGAGTTGAGATGTTTCCTCCTCATTCTTTGGACAAGAGAGAGAGACTCATCATTTTAAAGAGGGAGATTATCAGGCTTTCTTAAAAAGTAACTTTGGTGCTTAGTAAACATTCTTATAAACATTTTGCTTTCTCTTAGGCACTTGGGGTCTGTGGTCAGCCTCTTCTGCCTCCTTGTCTTATGTGACCCCTCACCTTGAGGGCCCATCCTTCATTCTTGTTTGAGATGGAGGAACACAGCACTTTGTGTGCCTTGTGACCAGATAATTGGAGCTGACAGTAATCAAGATTTGGGGCTAATCATCATTAAAGGGTAATTTCATTGCTGCCCATAATTGATCTTGTCTTAAACGCATTATTGCACTTCTTTTGTCACATGATTAAAAGAGAAAAAAAATGCTCCTGGCAATAAACTTTTGAAAACGGGTTTCCTACATTCAGTTCTTTTTCAAACTGACTTTATAAATTTCAGGTGTGCCTTTATTAATGTAGTGATTTGCCTGCTTTATATTACATATTCAAAATAAGAGAAAATTGAAACAGTTCACCATTGAAGTAAATGTTACAAAATCAGCATCTGGTTTGAATAATGAGGTTTTTTTGTCCAAGTTTTGCTTCATTGAACGAGGCTAATAAAATTGCCCTTAGTTGTTATGTGACTTCACTAACTTTTGGTTCCTTTAAGTTGCCAATTTGGAAGCCACTAGGGTTTCCTTTCGAAAGTTCTTTCCTAGTGGTACTTGTTTTAAGTGACCCTCAGACAGCTTTTGGTCACCAGCAGGGTGGAGATGATGATACTCCCTGATCACAAAATCACGGGCTTGGGACATTTTAGGTATCTTCTCCACCATTCAAGCTGTTGGATCAAGAGCAGAGTGAAAAAAAGAGGTCTAGAGTCGGAATGCTAGAAATAGATGTTGGTGTGGCAGCAACATAATATCCATACTATTTGAGGTCAGGTATCTAGACACTGTCTCCAAGTTCTGTTTCTACCTTGAACTCGGATGCTTGCAGAGATATAGTTGCACCTGGGTACTGATAATGCTGCTTGGAGGACACAAAGCCATTCCCACTATGGCTGCCGATAGAAACACGCACAGGCACATAACATGCCACGCACACACACATTCCTAGGAAGTTTCTTGAAGGTAACTACACTTTTTCTACTAGGTTTCCTGATCCATAGATATCCATGCTGTAATACTTACAACATACTTTCAGATTGATCCTTTGGCTTTGGCTTTCAGAAAACCACTTTTAACATGGAATTGGTAGATTCTATTATCCCTCGTTTACTAATGAGGAACCTCTTCAAAGTAGTGTTGTGACTTATTCAAAGGTGTATAGCTGTCACCTGGTAGGAAGGAATGGTATTTTATAAAGGCCTAGTTTCACATTTTATCACAAAACCTGTACTGCATGTATGATAATCCTGTTTTGCACATTCTACTTCCGTGAAAAGCTTGATGAATGAATGAAATGAACAAATGAAGAAACAAACAAACAAAACAAACTCCTGACACAACAAAACCCTAAAGGGAGGTATCTCCAGTAGTCAGATAGTAAAAGCATGGCATGTTTTAGCTAAATAGAAAAACAGCAGAATATCCGTTTATCTATGAATACTTTGATACACAGATTGTTATCCAATACAAACTAGGCTGAGATTGACTATCAGTTCCCTACTTTCTTCAACCAGATGTAGCTGTCCTTTGCAGTAGGGCCTTTGGGAAGCTGTAGGCAAGAAAGTCAGGGCATTGGTCCATCTTGTTGAGTGGATCACAGGAAATTATCCCGCTCTACTTTTTAAAACATTTTCTTAACAATTGTGTTTTCTACTGTGCTCCTCACAAGGAGAAAACTTTTGGGTGGAATCGAACGAGGCTCGTGGGTATGAGTGTGAGTTCAGGTAACTGAAAGTTTGGCCACCTCTGTGGTCAGCATGTGGGCACGTCACCCACCAGGTCTTAATCTTTTCGGACATTGGGGCAGAAAAATAGGTTCTTCTCTCACCTTGTTGACAGAACTCCACTTTCTTTGTCTGAGAACCCTGGAATCCTTGCTCTCTCTTTTTTTTTTTTTAAGCTTTATAATTCTTTGTAGTCAATTTTTCTCCCCTGTTGATCATGCTTCTTTTAAAATTCTAAATCTTGAAGAGCCAAATGGATGTTTTCCGTTTCTACTGATTAACATGTGTGATGTGCAAGTGTTCCTTAAGAAATACCTCGTATACTTTGTAATTTAACCTTTGCAGCTTTATTCCAGGCTCTTTCCTGACAACTCCTTGCCGAATCCTACTCTTTTAAATTCCCTTAGGGCATTTTAAGATTCCAGGCCTCAAATTCCTGTCTCTTTGGACTTGGTTGCTTCTCTCTTTATTTTGGTTTCCTCATGTGTAAAAATGAGTGAAATACTGGCTAATTCACAGTGTTGGTGAGGCTTAATTGAGATGGTGTAACTGGAAGTGTTTTATGAAGTGGTGTTATTATTATTGACACTTTTTCATGGGGAGGTGATTGATACCGATAGAGATTAGATTATTTTCAGATGAATTATGTAGGGAAGGTAGGATAGCAGAGTTGCCTGAATAAGGAAAGGGATGAGCCCTTATAGATCAAGGCACCTCATCATGGGATTCTTAGATCAACGAGGTACTGAGTAAGTGAATATTGGAGGAACGGATAGAACTGGCAGGGAAGAGGGAAGACAAAGAACATGAGCTGGTTGGATTATCTAGAGAGATGAGCTTGGAAACCAAGGGAATGGGCTCTCTTGCCACCAAAATGTAATTAAAGGAGCATCACGAAACTAGGATGCTGGTGACCTTAGGCACTGAATGAATTTGGCATTGCTGCAAAGGTAAACACGAAGAGAGTTTGGAAAGTTAATCCAGCCAAGAAATTATTTGGACGTGGGTACACCTCTGTCTGCTAGGAAGAAGCCATGCTGAGAGCACAGGACCTGGCACAGAGTAGGCGTTGAATAAATGTTTGTTGAATTGATAAATGGCTGCAGTAGAAATGATGTAGATAACCAGTTGCAGAAGTGAGCTCAGGACTATCACTCTGCCTTGAAAAAGCCTGTCCTCTGAAGAAGAGAGTCATTGCATCCCACCCAAGTGAACCTCTGCAGCCTGGGGAGCCCCCCCACCCCGCCCCCCGCCGCACAAGAGTATATGTTTGTCTAGCGCAGGAAAGTGAGATGTGCCTGGTAAGATGTGATGTAAAAGCCTTTAGTCTTATGTCTCCTATGTTTTTTGTTTGTTTGTTTTTGTTTTTGCGGTACGCGGGCCTCTCAATGTTGTGGCCTCTCCCGTTGCGGAGCACAGGCTCCGGACGCGCAGGCTCAGCGGCCATGGCTCACGGGCCCCGCCGCTCCACGGCATGTGGGATCTTTCCGGACCGGGGCAGGAACCCGCGTCCCCTGCATCGGCAGGCGGACTCTCAAACACTGCGCCACCAGGGAAGCCCTCTCCTATGTTTTAACGTGAAGGTCACTGCTAGTTTAATAAATGATCCCTACGAAATTATTTTAGTTCTATTTTAGGATCTGGAAAGTGGAGCTTTGTATGCGTTCTTTGACAGTAAACTAAGTTAGATGTGTGTGTCCAGTGATGGTAACAGTGACTCCGTGTATTCTTTTCTTTGAACCACTATAGAATGGCATTTTGTTCTGTTAATATTGTAACCTGTGGAGTCACTGTGTCCTTTATTCCTCCTTTGTTTGTGTACCTTGATGACATTTTAGTTAATCTTGTATCTTGTCTGGTCTCTGCTGGTCTGCTGTGGGTGGTCGTGGTCTCTGGCTTTCACAGATGCAGTGTAATTTTTGGTTTATGAGGATAATTGAAACATTAGATCCTATGTTCCTGGATCTTTCATGCTGTATATCATGAAACACATCCCCAGCTGAGGTTTCATCACTGTGGTGTGCAGAGCACAGTGACTACAGGTATCAGAAGATCCTCTGCCCTCCAAAGCCCTTTTATTTTTACTCTAGGTCACCTGGCACAGAGGCGAGCATGACTCCTGCTTCCGTTTTCTGCAGGCTACTTAGCTCAGCTACTCTGTGGTTTAACCTTTGCCTAGTATGGATGTGGTTTTTGAATATACAGAAGTGCTTCAAGAGACTGGTTGTAGAACACTGCACATGATGAGAAATGCCTCAAGACACTTCACTCAATAAGAGCTGGAAACCTACTCTTGTGGAAGGTGTGTGGGTTGTTTGGTACTTGAGGGACAAGTTATAAGGCACACCGGTAAGACTGGGAGATTTAGGTGACAGATTAACTTGATGTTTGTAGTTTGAGTCATTTGGAATTGCTTAAAATTTAGCTGCTTCTGCTGCAGTTAGAAGTTGGTAGTCACCTTTGTTCCCTCTTTCTGAGATAAAGCAACTGGGATATAATTTAAGTAACCTTCCCAAACTTGAAACCTGTTAGCAACTGAGGAAGTCCTGTAACCCCACAGATTTCTCCAATCCCAGGCCTGTGTTATCCCCCTAGACCATGGGGCCTGCATGGAAGATGAAAGTGTAAACATGTGAGCCTATATTTCCTAAGGCAGTGGAATTTTGTCTCTTGGTCGTATGGAGTACAGTATTTCAAAATGGTATTATGTATGGTGTTCTGAGCTGAAAGGAATATTTATGTGGAGCCTGTCGGAGGTATGCTTGGTATGAAAACCATAAGTGATTTGCCTCACTGATTTGTTTAAAATTCTCAAGCATTGTGCTGTACTAACATAGCTTTTATTCACTGATTCTCCTTTACAGTGGAGGGAAAATGACCCATGTGGTAAATGAAATAAATATACTGGACTTGATCCTTAGAGCAGGAGAGACCTGTAACATTTATGTTAGAAGGTGATCTCTCTGTTCCTTCTGCTTGGCAGAAGGCCTGGATGTATAATGAGGTACTCACATGCGTCAGATCTCACGTCTCCCAAGAACCTGGGGTTATCTTGTAACACTTGAGTTCTATTTATTGAAATGACGACATGTCGTAATGGGAGCATTGATGCGCACCAAGCCAGGTGCAAGGCTCTGTGAGAAGCTGATGGAAGGAGTGCCTATTGGAACATTAACTCCAGATTTCCTCACTTGTATGTGATAAAAATATCAAACCCAGTATGGAGTCAAAGTGAGCAAGTGAAAAAAAAAATCATTGCTCTTTGAAAGAAACAAATGTCACATCAGCAATACTTTATGTGTTTGTAATCCTTGGGTCTGATATGGATTCATTTTTTTTTAAAGAAATTTATTTATTTATTGCTGGCTGTGCTGGGTCTTTGTTGCTGCACACGGGCTTTCTCCGGTTGCAGCGAGCGGGGGCTACTCTTCGTTATGGTGCGCGGGCTTCTCATTGCCTTGGCTTCTCTCATTGCGGAGCACGGGCTCTAGGCACACGGGCTTCAGTAGTTGTAGCATGTGGGCTCAGTAGTTGTGGCTCGTGGGGCTCTAGAGTGCAGGCTCAGTAGTTGTGGCACATGGGCTTAGTTGCTCTGCAGCATGTGGGATCTTCCCGGACCAGGGCTCGAACCCGTGTCCCCTGTGCTGGCAGGTGGATTCTTAACCACTGCGCCACCAGAGAAGTCCCTGATATGGATTCATTTATTTTTCTCTAGTTTCGCTAGAATATGTAAAGCATGTTATACGCCGAAGTAAAGTGTAAGATGTAAGACACCATCCACAGTCAAGATTATCCTTGATATCCCTGCTGAAAACCTCCGAGTGTGCATGGATTGGGTCCTAGCAGAATGAATCATGAGTGAGCCTGTGTGTCATCCTTAAAAGAGTTCTCCCTTCCATCTGATCCTTCTTGGGACTGCGTTGTTACTTCTGGAAGAGAGTCCAGATACAAAATAATTTGGGTTATTTTGTTGTTGTTTGTTTTGGTTTTTTAATATTTATTTATTTTGTTGGGCCAGGTCTTAGTTGCGGCAGGCGGGCTCCTTAGTTGCGGCATGTGAACTCTTAGGTGCGGCATGCATGTGGGATCTAGTTCCCTGACCAGGGATCGAACTCAGGCCCCCTGCCTTGGGATTGTGGAGTCTTAACCACTGCGCCACCAGGGAAGTCCTGTTTGTTTTGTTTTTAATGAAGGAAAAAGAGGCTGAGTTTGATGAGGATGAGTTGCAGTATTCTCACGGAGTGAGTCACTCACATAAAGTGAAAACTGAAAGCCTTCTCTGTAGCAACTTGTGTAATTCTTTCTGATTGATTCTCTCCTTCCTCTGCTTCTCGAGTAATGAAGCCTCCACATCATGATGTGAAAGGAACAAGACAGGCTTGGTATGTTGCTGACAAGCAGAATCTCACAATTAGGTCTTAAATCGGTCAGTTTTCTGACTTTGATGTTAGGGTCTTTAATAGGATATAATTTTATAAGTTGCTTTTTTTCTAAAGGGGCTGGAGGGTCTGATGAAGGGAATCGTCTTGGAAAACTCAAGGCTGAGCTCTGTAGGACTGGCTTACTCTCACCTCTGCCTGCTCCGTGAATGGAACAGGCACTGCTGCTGGGCTCAGGTGTCCCACGATGCAGTTTTATCCCCTTGAAAACCCTTATGTGTTCAGCTTAATTAGATTAATTACCTTGCTTTCCAGGATTCACAATGCTTTGCAGTTTAGCTGCAGTGAGTAAATGTTAGTTTTGCAAGTAAAAGCTACTATTATTGGCCTCTAAAGGGCTATGGTTTTTTTGCAACTCATAAAGAGGAGCTTTAAACAGTCATTCCAGCCAAGATGGAATATAGGTTAGTAAATGTCTTCCAACTGAGTTTTCTACTTGGCTGTGTGGCATCTGCATTGAGAAGAGGGTTCTAACTCCGTGTCATTTCTGTTTGGTGCCTCCTAAAGTAATTCTGGGTGTGTCACCATGAAGCATGCTGTTTTCTGTATCTCCTGGTGTTAATAGAGTATTTTGTATACTCTTAGTTTCCGGATGGAGATCATTGAACAGAACCCAAGCTTCTGTCCATCGAGAGTTTGCACAGAAGGGGCTTCCCTGGTGGCGCAGTGGTTGAGAGTCCACCTGCCGATGCAGGGTACACGGGTTCGTGCCCCGGTCCGGGAAGATCCCACATGCTGCGGAGCGGCTGGGCCCGTGAGCCATGGCCGCCGGGCCTGCGCGTCCGGAGCCTGTGCTCCGCAACGGGAGAGGCCACAACAGTGAGAGGCCCGCGTACAGCAAAAAAAAGAAAAAAAAAGAGTTTGCACAGAAATCTACCCTGGGTGAGACATGGTTGTCATCAGGGTTCTGATACACAATAAAGGGAGATCAGGCACTCTCTGGACTCTTAAGTGATCACACTTAATCTTTTAATCTCTCCTTCTGTCTTTCCATATTCTTCTCCAAGGGAAGACAAAAATCCCAACTTGTGATTAAGATAATCATTTGTAGGGTTAGACATTGAGTGGATCTATGAACCTAATCCTTTACAGAATCCTAGTGTTGTGGGAATTTCCCATCACCACCTTTGTACTGAAACAGGTAAGTTAAAAGGGAGGTGGAGAATCGTAGCTCAAGTTTCAAGCGTGACTAATTCAGGCCATATCTGGCAAGATTTGGGACATATCTTCAGTATAATAGAAATGATAATAATAACACCATCCCCATATTGATCTAAGTGTCAACTTATTCAGTAGTTACTTTCACATTCCTGATTTTCATGTGTTCCTTATGTAACTCTGAGAGAGGTAAGGACAGGTACCTTTTAATCCTATTTATTTATTCAGTAAATATTTCTTCAGTGCCTGCTATGTGCCAGGCTCTGTTCTAGGTACTAGGTCAGGAGCAAAACAATAAAAAATTTCTTCTTTTGTGGAACTTACATATTAGCTGTGGGGAGATAGACCATAAATAAATGAAGCGAGTGAAATACAAGTTATGTTGGGTAGTGAAACTGCTATGAAGAAAAAGAAGACAAGGAAAGGGGACAGGGGTGTGTTACTGGGGTGTGGGAGTCGTCATAATATTAAAAGGGGTGGCAGGGGAATCACCTCAGTGAGAGACATGGACCTGGAGGAGGTAAGAAGCTAGCTATCTGGGAGAACAGTATTTCAGGGAGAAGGAACAGCTAGTCCAGTGGCCCTGTGGTGGGAACCTGCTTGGTTTGTTTGAGGAACCGCACGGAGGCCAGTGGGGCTGGCGGACTGAAGATAAGGGTAGTGGGAGATGAGGGTGTGCACCTGTAGGCCAGCACAAAGAGTTTGGTATTTTATCTCTGGGAGATGCAGAACCTTTGGGTGGTTCAAGCCGAAGAGTGACGTGATGGATCGACACTTTAATAGTATCAGTCTGGCTCCCGTGCTCAGAAGGTACTGCAGGGGGCGTGGCGGGGAGCAGGGAGACTGGTTAGGGGGCTTCTGCAATAATAATAATCCCAGACGAAGAGGGTGGTCCTGGACCAGGGTGGTAGCTTTGAAGGTGTGGTGTGAAGTGGTAGGGTTCTGGGTGTATTTTAGAGGTAGGATCGATAGACTTGCATTTATGGTATGAGGGAAAGAACGAAGCCCAGAGTGACTACAGAGCTTTTGGCCTGAGCAACGAGAAGGATTCGGTTGTCATCAGCTGTGGTGAGGAGGACCGGGTCTTGAGGGCTGGAGGGGAGGTCACGCTCTCAGTTTGGGCCATGTTGAGTTTGAGATGCCTGCCAGACCTCCAAAAAATTATCTCCAGTGGGCAATTTTTTTTTTTTTTTTTTTTTTTATTTTTAACATTTTTATTGGGGTATAATTGCTTTACAGTGGTGTGTTAGTTTCTGCTTTATAACA
>NW_006792921.1:3707203-3747694 GCF_000442215.2 Lipotes vexillifer | reverse complement strand
ACCCGTGTCCCCTGCATCGGCAGGCGGACTCTCAACCACTGCGCCACCAGGGAAGTCCCTCCAGTGGGCAATTTTTGATGTTCGAGCCTGGAATTCAAGGAAGAGGTCAGAACTGAAGATGGATACTTAGGAATAGTTCGGTTATCAGTGGAATTGAAGCCATAGACTGGCTGAGAGTGGACAGAGTGGAGCAGAGGTCAAGGGCTGAATCCTGGGCACTGGGACGATGAGCAGCTAAGAGGCATAGAGGAGCCAGCAGACACAGAGCCGGAGCCGCGAGGAGAGCTAGGATGGACGTGGGCTGGAAGCCAAATCTAAGTTCTCAGGGCAGAAGGAGTGGTTATCTCTGTCCTGTTGCAGGAGGTCAAAACTGATCCCATCAATTGGTCATAAACTGAGGCCATGATAAATGACTCACCAGGGTGCATGGCTGGGAAATGGCTGGATGAGGGCTCAAAGCCAAGTTCACTTTCTTTCTGCCAGGAGTGTCCTCTGGCCATACCTGACCTTTGTGTGCCCTTTTATGTCATCACATGCTTCTTGCATTGGAGGTGGTATTGCACATGTCTGCACAATTTCACAGTTTCAGCAGCAGTCTCCCGTGCTTTTGTTTTTTAGTTTGTATGAGAATTTTGGTCTCTCATATCTTTTGTATAAATATGGAATGTGTGTTCATTGTAGAAAATTAGAAAAATGGATGAGCAAAAGGGAACAAAGTTAGAATCATTAAATAATAATTGTACCAGTCAGAGATGACCATATGACCACAGACTGATAGTATATGTCCTAGTCTTTTTTCCAGCCACATATATGGACATACATATTCTTTTCAAAAGATGATTCCGTACTAAATATATAATGTAATAGTTATATAACCTTTTTTATAACCTTCTGTACCAATAGCAGTGAGTGTCCATCATGGTGTCCATATTGTTTTGTTTTTTAAAAATTAATTAATTATTTTTTTATTTATTTCTTTTTGGCTGCGTTGGGTCTTCGTTGCTGCACGCGGGCTTTCTCTAGTTGCGGTGAGCAGGGGCTACTCTTCGTCGCGGTGCGCAGGCTTCTCATTGCGGTGGCTTCTCTTGTTGGGGGACACGGGCTCTAGGCGCACAGGCTTCAGTAGTTGTGGCACGTGGGCTCTAGAATGCAGGCTCAGTAGTTGTGTCACACAGGCTTAGTTGCTCCGTGGCATGTGGGATCTTCCCGGACCAGGGCTCGAACCCGTGTCCCCTGCATTGGCAGGCGGATTCTTAACCACTGTGCCACCAGGGAAGCCCTCCATATTGTTTTATATCTTAAAAAAAAACAAAAAAAAAAAACAGTACTTGGATATCTATAGTATAGTTTGTCAAGGTCATTGTGATAAGAAGTAATCTAGGGATCACCTGCGGGAATTAACCAAGAAATAACAGTGATGATAATGGGAAAAGTTTATATGCATTGAGCCCTACCATGTGCTAGGCATTGTTGCCAAGCATTTTATTTGTAGTATGTCATTTAATTCTCCCAACAATCCTATGAGGTAGGTACTGTTATTATCTTCATGTTCGTAGTTGAGACCCCAAGAGATAAAGACAGGAACATCTGCTCATGGTTACAGTGCAGCCAGGGTTGGAGCTGGGATGGATTTGGACCCAGTCAGTCCAGCTCCAGCCAGGGCCCAGAGCATTCTCCGCTTTCCATCTCGTATCTCTCACTGTACTTGCATATTTGACCCAGTACTCACTGTCCCATCAGCTTCTCCCTCCCCATTGCCTTCGTGGGGGAGCTGAGCAGGCAGGATGGGGATGAGAGCATGTGCTGGGCTCTCTTCCCGCCCCAGTCACTGACACATGTTTGATGAGGTGCCTCGATTCATCTGTGGTTCAGGTAGAAAATTAGGGTTTTACTCCTCGAGGTCTCCTCTGTTAAAAACAAAAAGTTCTATACCTAAAAGGATCCCAGGTCATACTAATCCCTTCAGTCTTAAAAAAAAGTGACATTTCAACCCATTAGTTAGATATGTATTGTGTTTTTTTTGTACAGATTCTCAAATACACCAGGCATACACTTTGAGTGGGTTTAAACGTTAACTGTCAGTTCCTTTTGTGATTCCTTTTTCAAACCTTCTGTGCATCTTAGTTTTGTTAGATAGTCTCAGGGTGGAATAAACATACTATATAACGTGTAGTAGTGTAAATAAGTAATGTAAAGTATATAGCATATAACTGGGTGTCTGCGATAGAGATGTACTTATATGTAGCACACAGCAATAGTTAAAATGTTGACAAGCTGGAATGGCAGACGTATCAGATGGATTGCGTCTGAAATAATAGTGGTTATATTTGTAAAATTAATGTGGCCCAGTGAGAATAAAAAGGGAACTCCTTATTAAGACACCCCTGTTTTTACCTGTTAAGCTGTTGGAATTAACTGCTTACTTCATTAAGTCACTAAACATCATGCTTCAAAGCAGTACTGAAAATGCAAACTTCCATACAAATCACATCAGTATTATTCTCCTTGTAGGTGCTCAGATTACATAATCTCTAACTACTACCACCAGCTCAATGTTAGATTAAGTAAAAGCCTTATCTTCATCCAAAAGTAGATAAGTGATGCTTAAGGTTTTTAGCCCAACACAGAGCACAGTGTTTCCACACTAATGCCCCAAACTATTTCTTGGTGGTCCTACGATCACTTTCCACCAAATTGGCCCAGCTGTTCTCGTTATTCTGCTCTTCCACGCAGACCTATGCTGTTCAGAATATTGGCACGAGTTTTTAAAAGCATTGCCTACTGGTGGTGATCTTGTGATTCTGTTTTCTTTTCCGTCCTCATCCTCCCTTAGCTTTGCATGTAGAGTGATCAGAAAATAAAGGCACTTCTGTGGTGGGTTAAGTTCAACTGAGCTCTTTCCTAGGAAAACAGTAATGCTGCTTATGGAGCCTTTACATGCTGTCTCTAAAAAACAGGACAGTAAATTAAACTTGCAGGGTCATCCGTAGCATTCGGATGCTGTCTGAGTCCTGGCATCCATATCTCTGAAAGTACCCATCCCTGTTCATAAGCTGGAAAGCTCCTCATTCCACAGAGAATTTTATCTTGTTAGTTATGAATACTTAAGTTCTACCCGAACAGTCAATAGTTTCAGAAAGAAACCATTTTTCATGTGGATTGGTAGTGGCTTACTTTACAGAAGTTTTAGGCAAGCCCAGAGATGCTCATCTAAAACCCTGAGTTCATGTAAGGACTGTGGTTTGTAAAAATGCTCTTATGTGTTTCTTTTTAATAAATCCTGGTTTATAGTTTGTTCTGAACGTGATTTATGAACAGAACGATGACTCATTTACTAAAGCCAATGGGTTTCTCCCCTCATCCTCTCTTCAAACTTGTCTCTTTCTCCCTTTCAGTAAATTGTATGGAGTATGGAACATACTGTTCACTTCCCTTCCTTCCAACATTGGGTTTCAGGGTAATTAACAGAATAAAGCAAGCATCTTTCAAAACTTTGACTTTAAGCACTTGGATATATATCATCAGAACTGTTAAAAAGAACAGGATGTTAGTGTGCCTGTCCTCCCTCAGCGAGCACAGAAACTTCTCTTGGCAGTTCCCGGTATTGAGGCCGGCCAAGTGTAGCTCTAAGCACCAAAATCTTAGAGATGAAAAGGCCACTCTCTTTGTAGGAAAGTGAAGACCCTCTTCTTGTTCATCCATTCTGGTTTTGTCACTGGGTAGCTTTTGAGAATACATTAACAAACTGATCCATGTTATACACTCCCCCTCCCTGCATTTTGGTGAGGTTCCAAAGCTTGGTAGATTTAACCTTTCTAAACTGGAATTTATTAGCTGTAAACAGTGCTTTTTAGCGTTACTGGAAGTTGTGAATAGACAGTGAAAACTTCATAGAATTTTTTTCAGTCAATCTGAATACAAGTTAAAAAGAATAAAGTCCCAACCCCTTTAGCATTGAAATTTGGGGATGGGGCTGTGTTGGCTAAGTATAGGATAAGAGAAAGGATATTGGACATTTGGACAAAGTACACTGTACTCTTTGAAGAGACCAGTTTCAGTTCCACTAATGCAAATAATTGCCGCAGTATTCTAAGTCATGTTGGCCAAGTTGTCAGAAATAACAGAAAGTCAGGAATGAGGGGCTGGCAGCCCTCGGTCCTGGTCCTAACTTTGCTCTGCTGCTTATTAGGAAAAGTTAGAGTAGCTCATGGCTGCCTACCATGTCCGAGAGAGAGAGAGAGAGAGAGAGAGAGAGAGAGAGAGAGAGGACATTTAATTAAGAACATTTAGCTTTGTTTTGTGAACAGTTTCAGAAGAGGAATTTGGGCATGATTAGTGGACTTGCCTTTTGGGATCTTACAGGTACGGTGGGGATAAGTGGTGTCCTCAGACTTTCCTGATGGTGAGATGACGACGGTGTGTGGTTTACTCAGTGCAGTGCCTGACACGTTGCAAGTGTAGAGTGTTAGCTGTTGCCATTTTCACCATTATTTTTAATCATCTGCAGCCATCAAATGCTGATTGGAGAATCCTCACATTCGCTTATCCCTGAGAGGCATCCCTGTGTTCAGTGGAACTAGAATCTAGGTATGCTTTAGTTAAAGGGGACCCTGAAATAAAAAGTGAACCCCGTTCCATGACAAACCAGAATTTACATTCTTATTAGGGAGGCTGTGGTTGAGTAGGAGTTATTTACTCATGTCATTTGGTAGTTGCGATGGCTGAATAACTGCAAGGTACAGCATTCTCTTTGGTGCCTATTTGGGGCATTTAACGCAGACTTGGAGAGTCAGGGAGAGCTTGCTGGGGAAAGGGACATTTCAGCTGGGACCTGAAGGAGGGAGCAGGAGTAAGGAGAGAACAGGGACAGTGGAGAAAGCATGATGCACTAGAGGAACTTAAAGGACCTCATTATGGCTGGAGTGCAAGGTCAGGTGTAAGGAGGGGAGGGAAGGCAGGAGCCTGCAAGCCTTGGTGAGGAGAAGGGACTGGAAACAGCTGGAAGCAGGGGAGAGACGTGATTAGGTTTGCATTTCAGAAAGGTCACTTTGGCCATGCTGTGGAGGCTAGACTAGAGGGAGGCAAATTGGAGCCAGGGAGACCAATTAGAAGGAGGTTTGAGTTGTTCAGGCAAGAGGTGATGAGGGCCTGGATCAGGTAGTGATGAATGATGAGCATGATAACCACGAGGGGACCATCTACCCGACACAGCGCTTACTGTGCCAGCCACTGCTCTGAGTGCCTCATTGATATTAACTCATTTAATCCTCCAAAGATAGTTTGTATACACTACTGACATTTCCTTTGGATAGGTGAGGAAACTGAAGGCCAGGACTTGCCCAGTCACAGAGTTGTAAACGGCAGGGCTAGGATTTGAACTCGGGCAGGCTGTTCTTGACCACCAGGCGTAAGTGATTAGATTCAAGACACATTTAGATAGTAGAATGGTTAGCACTTGATGATCTTGACTTGAGGGTTGCTGATGAGCCAAGGTGATGCCTGGTAGAATTCTGGTTTGGGCATCTAGTCAGCTGGTGGTGGCCCTGACTGAAGTGGGAGATGCATGATGTGGGGGCAGTCTTGT
The DNA here is from genome assembly GCF_000442215.2 of Lipotes vexillifer. Lineage (NCBI taxonomy): Eukaryota > Metazoa > Chordata > Mammalia > Artiodactyla > Lipotidae > Lipotes > Lipotes vexillifer. The sequence goes on along the minus strand of NW_006792921.1, from coordinate 3,742,110 downwards.
GACCGATGACGAGAGATGGCTTCTGGACATGCTTGATGAGTGCCTTTCCAGTAGGACTCAAGTATAGATTTTGGCAGCATCATCACATAGGTGGTCATTGAAACCGTAGGAGCAGAGAAACTTGCCCCAAAGGAGAATCTGTACTCTTAGAAGAACAGAGGGCCCAGAAGAGAATAAAACCAACATTTGAAAACTGGGAAGAAGAGAACCCCAAAGGAGACTGAAGACAAGCAGCAGAGAGTATGTGCACGGGAGCTGAAGCGGAGTGGGGTTTAGTTGACAGGCTCTCGTGTACTGCACTTTGTCAAGAGGTTTAGGAAGATTGAGGGGGTCCATTGGATCTAGCAAACAACATGAGGCCATTTGGTGACTTCAGCTAGAGCCAGTTCAGTGGACTGGGGAGAATGAAGTCAAAATTGCTGTGGGTCTGGGAAGGGCTGGGAGGTGAGGGGTGGGAGGCAGCTATAGAGACAGCTGTGGAGACAGAATCAGGGCTGGAAAGTAGAGAGATTGGGAGGTTTTGCTTTGTTTATTTAAAGACAGACAAGTAGGCAGTTTAAATGCTTATGGGAAAAGATACTGATGGGCAAGTGAGGCCCCTGAGGAGGTGAAAGGGGATGGAAATCTAAAGAACCTCATGGGAGGGAAGGAGGAAGGCAGGGTGTAGATGCTGGAGCATTGCAGGTGTGGGGGCAACAAGCTAAGGGATTGCCATCTAGTGGCTTATTTATGGTGTTTGGAGGCAAGGTCAGTCCTCTGCTGAAAATGAGACAGGTGGAGAGGTCAGAGTTTTGAGGGTGGGAGGGATTGCTAATACCTACTGTTGAGAAATAGGAAGGAGTGGTGGGGGGATGTGGACAGTGTTACTACAAGGAAAGCAGCCTGATGGAGCTGGTTTATACTAAAGTAGAGTGATTGATGTGTCAACCCTTTGAAACCTTGAGGTTCTCACCAGCCAATAAGATATTGTTGAACTTTATTTTCTATAATTTCTATTATTCAAATCATAACAAACAGAAAAATCCAGATTTATTGAAAATGCTTTTTAAAACTACTGGCCCAGAGATTGGTTCAAGATGGCAGAGTAGAAGGACGTGCTCTCACTCTGTCTTGTGAGAGCACCGGAATCATAACTAACTGCTGAACAGCCATCAACAGGAAGACACTGGAACTCACCAAAAAAGATACCCCACATCCAAAGACAAAGGAGAAGCCACAATGAGACAGTAGGAGGGGCACAGTCACAATAAAGTCAAACTTTATCACAATAAAGTTTGTGAGTGGGTGACTCACAAACTGGAGAACACTTGTACCACAGAAGTCCACCCACTGGAGTGAAGGTTCTGAGCCCCACGTCAGGCTTCCCAACCTGGGGGTCCGGCAACGGGAAGAGGAATTCCCAGAGAATCAGACTTTGAAGGCTAGTGGGATTCGATTGCAGGACATCGACAGGACTGGGGGAAATAGAGACTCCACTCTTGGAGGGCACACACAAAGTAGTGTACGCATCGGGACCAAGGGGAAGGAGCAGTGACCCTGGGGGGACTGAACCAGACCTACCTGGAAGTGTTAGACAGTCTCCTGCAGAGGCGGGGGGGTGGTGGTGGTGGTGGCTGTGGCTCACTGTGGGGACAAGGACACTGGCAGCAGAAGTTCTAGGAAGTACTCCTTGGCGTGAGCCCTCCCAGAGTCCGCCATTAGCCCCACCAAAGAGCCCAGGTAGGCTCCAGTGTTGGGTCACCTCAGGCCAAACAACCAACCGGGAGGGAACCCAGCCCCACCCATCAGCAGACAAACAGATTAAAGTTTTACTGGGCTCTGCCCAGCAGAGCAACACCCAGCTCTACCCACCACCAGTCCCTCCCATCAGGAAACTTGCACAAGCCTCTTAGATATCCTCATCCACCAGAGGGCAGACAGCAGAAGCAAGAAGAGCTACAATCCTGCAGCCTGTTGAACAAAAACCACATTCACAGAAAGATAGACAAGATGAAAAGGCAGAGGGCTATGTACCAAATGAAGGAACAGGATAAACCCCCCCCAAAACAACTAAATGAAGTGGAGATAGGAAACCTTCCAGAAAAATAATTCAGAATAATGATAGTGAAGAATGATCCAGGACCTCGGAAAAAGAACGGAGGCAAAGATCGAGAAGATGCAAGAAATGTTTAACAAAGACCCAGAAGAATTAAAGAACAAACAAACAGAGATGAACAATACAATAACTGAAATGAAAACTACACTAGAAGGAATCAATAGCAGAATAACTGAGGCAGAAGAGCGGATAAGGGACCTGGAAGACAGAATGGTGGAATTCACTGCTGTGGAACACAATAAAGAAAAACGAATGAAAGGAAATGAAGACAGCCTAAGAGACCTCCGGGACAACATTAAATGCAAAAACACTCGCATTATAGGGGTCCCAGAAGGAGAAGAGAGAGAGGAAGGACCTGAGAAAATATTTGAAGAGATTGTAGTCAAAAACTTCCCTAACATGGGAAAGGAAATAGCCACCCAAGTCCAGGAAGTGCAGAGAGTCCCATACAGGATAAACCCAAGGAGAAACATGCCGAGACACATAGTAATCAAATTGGCAAATATTAAAAATAAAAAATAATTATTGAAAGCAACAAGGGAAAATCGACAAATAACATACAAGGGAACTCCCATAAGGTTAACAGCTGATTTCTCAGCAGAAACTCTACAAGCCAGAAGGGAGTGACATGACATATTTAAAATGATGAAAGTGAAGAACCTACAACCAAGATTACTCTACCCAACAAGGATCTCATTCAGATTTGATGGTGAATTCAAAAGCTTTACAGACAAGTAAAAGCTAAGAGAATTCAGCATCACCAAACCAGCTCTACAACAAATGCTAAAGGAACTTCTCTAAGTGGGAAACACAAGAGAAGAAAAGGACCTACAAAAACAAACCCAAAACAATTAAGAAAATGACAGTAGGAACATACATATCAATAATTACCTTAAACATGAATGGATTAAATGCTCCAACCAAAAGACACAGGCTCGCTGAATGGATACAAAAACGAGACCCATATATATGCTGTCTACAGGGGACCCACTTCAGACCTAAAGAAACATACAGACTGAAAGTGAGGGGATGGAAAAAGATATTCCATGCAAATGGAAATCAAAAGAAAGCTGGAGTAGCAATACTCATATCGGATAAAATAGACTTTAAAATAAAGAATGTTACAAGAGACAAGGAAGGACACTACATAATGATCAAGGGATCAATCCAAGAAGAAGATATAACAATTATAAATATGTATGCACCCAACATAGGAGTACCTCAATACATAAGGCAACTGCTAACAGCTATAAGAGAGGAAATCGACAGTAACACCATAATATTGGGGGACTTTAACACCTCACTTATACCAATGGACAGAACATCCAAACAGAAAATTAATAAGGAAACACAAGCTATAAATGACACAATAGACCAGATTTAATTGATATTTATAGGACATTCCATCCAGAAACAGCAGATTACACTTTCTTCTCAAGTGCACACAGAACATTCTCCAGGATAGATCACATCTTGGGTCACAAATCAAGCCTCAGTAAATTTAAGAAAATTGAAATCATACCAAGCATCTTTTCTGACCACAGTGCTGTGAGATTAGAAATGAATTACATGGGAAAAAACGCAAAAAACACAGACACGTGGAGGCTAAACAGTACATTACTAAATAACCAAGAGATCACTGAAGAAATAAAAGAGGAAATCAAAAAATACCTAGAGACAAATGACAATGAAAACACGACGATCCAAAACCTATGCAGTGTAGCAAAAGCAGTTCTAAGAGGGCAGTTTATAGCAATACAAGCCTACCTCAAGAAGCAAGAAAAATCTCAAATAAACAATGTAACCTTACACGTAAAGGAACTAAAGAAAGAAGAAGAAGCAAAACCCAAAGTTAGCAGAAGGGAAGAAATCATAAAGATCAGAGCAGAAACAAATGAAATAGAAACAAAGAAAACAATAGCAAAGATCAATAAAACTAAAAGCTGGTTCCTTGAGAAGATAAACAAAATTGATAAACCATTAGCCAGACTCATCAAGAAAAAGAGGGAGAGGACTCAAATCCATAAAATTAGAAATGAAAAAGGAGAAGTTACAACAGACACTGCAGAAATACAAAGCATCCTAAGAGACTACTACAGGCGACTCTATGACAATAAAATGGACAATCTGGAAGAAATGGACAAATTCTTAGAAACATATAACCTTCCAAAACTGAACCAGGAAGAAATAGAAAATATGAACAGACCAATCACAAGTAATGAAGTTGAAACTGTGATTAAAAATCTTCCAACAAAAGTCCAGGACCAGATGGCTTCACAGGTGAATTCTATCAAACATTTAGAGGAGAGCTAACACCCATCCTTCTCCAACTCTTCCAAAAAATTGCAGAGGAAGGAACACTCCCAAACTCATTTTACGAGACCACCATCACCCTGATACCAAAACCAGAGATACTACAAAAAAAGAAAATTGCAGACCAATATCACTGTTGAATATAGATGCAAAAATCCTCAGCAAAATACTAGCAAACAGAATCCAACAACAGTATAAAAGAATCATACACTGTGATCAAGTGGAATTTATCCCAGGGATGCAAGGATTCTTCAATATATGCAAATCAAGCAATGTGATATACCATATTAACAAACTGAAGGATAAAAACCATATGATCATCTCAATAGATGCAGAAAAAGCTTTCGACAAAATTCAACACCCATTTATGGTAAAAACTCTCCAGAAAGTGGGCATAGAGGGAACCTACCTCAACATAGTGGAGGCCATATATGACAAACCCACAGCAAACATCATTCTCAATGATGAAAAATTGAAAGCATTTCCTCTAAGATCAGGAACAAGACAAGGATGTCCACTCTCACAACTATTAGTCAACATAGTTTTGGAAGTCCTAGCCACAGCAATTATAGAAGAAAAAGAAATAAAAGGAATACAAATAGGAAAAGAAGAAGTAAAACTGTCACTGTTTGCAGATGACATGATACTATACATAGAAAATCCTAAAGATGCCACCAGAAAACTACTAGAGCTAATCAATGAATTTGGTAAAGTTGCAGGGTGCAAAATTTATGCACAGAAATCTCTTGCATTCCTATACACTAATGATGAAAAATCTGAAAGAGAAATTAAGGAAACACTCCCATTTACCATTGCAACAAAAAGAATAAAATACCTAGGAATAAACCTACCTAAGGAGACAGAAGACCTGTATGCAGAAAACTGTAAGATACTGATGAAAGAAATTAAAGAGGATACAAACAGATGGAGAGATATACCATGTTCTTGGATTGGAAGAATCAAAATTATGAAAATGGCTATACTACCCAAAGCCATCTACAGATTCAGTGCAATCCCTATCAAATTACCAGTGGCATTTTTTTACAGAACTAGAACAAAAAAAAATCTTAAAATTTGTATGGAGACGCAAAATACCCTGAATAGCCAACGCAGTCTTGAGGGAAGGAATGGAGCTGGAGGAATCAGACTCCCTGACTTCAGACTATACTACAAAGCTACAGTAATCAAGACAATATGGTACTGGCACAAAAACAGAAATGTAGATCAATGGAACAGGATAGAAAGTCCAGAGATAAACCCATGCACCTATGGTCAACTAATCTATGACAAAGAAAGCAAGGATATACAATGGAGAAAAGACAGTCTCTTCAATAAGTGGTGCTGGGAAAGCTGGACAGCTACATGTAAAACAATGAAATTAGGCCACTCCCTAACACCATACACAAAAATAAACTCAAAATGGACTAGAGACCTAAATGTAAGACCAGGCAATATAAAACTCTTAGAGGAAAACAGGAAGAACACTCTTTGACATAAATCAAAGCAAGATCTTTTTTGATCCACCTCCTAGAGTAATGGAAATAAAAACAAAGATAAACAAATGGGACCTAATGAAACTTAAAAGCTTTTGCAAAGCAAAGGAAACTACAAACAAGATGAAAAGACAACCCTCAGAATGGGAGAAAATATTTGCAAACGAATCAACAGACAAAGGATTAACCTCTAAAATATATAAACAGCTCATGCAGCTCAATATTAAGAAAACAAACGACCCAATCCAAAAATGGGCAGAAGACCTAAATAGAAATTTCTCCAAAGAGAACATACAGATGGCCGAGAAGCACATGAAAAGCTGCTCAACATCACTAATTATTAGAGAAATGCAAATCAAAACTACAATGAGGTATCACCTCACACCAGTTAGAATGGGCATCATCAGAAAATCTAGAGACAACAAATGCTGGAGAGGGTGTGGAGAAAAGGGAACCCTCTTGCCCTGTTGGTGGGAATGTAAATTGATACAGCCATTATGGAGAACAGTATGGAGGTTCCTTAAAAAATTAAAAATAGAACTACCATATGACCCAGCAATCCCACTACTGGGCATATACCCAGAGAAAACCATAATTCAAAAAGACACATGCACCCCAGTGTTCATTGCAGCACTGTTTACAATGGCCAGGTCCTGGAAGCAACGTAAATGCCCATCAACAGACGAATGGATAAAGAAAATGTGGTATATATATACAATGGGGCTTCCCTGGTGGCGCAGTGGTTGAGAGTCTGCCTGCTAATGCAGGGAACACGGGTTCATGCCCTGGTCCAGGAAGATCTCACATGCCGCAGAGCAGCTGGGCCCATGAGCCATGGCCTCTGAGCCTGCGCGTCCGGAGCCTGTGCTCCGCAACGGGAGAGGCCACAACAGTGAGAGGCCCGCGTACCATACACACACACACACAAAATAATAATATATACAATGGAATATTACTCAGACATAAAAAGGAACGAAATTGGGTCATTTGTAGAGACATGGATGAATCTAGAGACTGTCATACAGAGTGAAGTAAGTCAGAAAGAGCAAAACAAATATCGTATATTAACACTTATATGTGGAACCTAGGCAAATGGTACAGATGAACTGGTTTGCAGGGCAGAAATTGAGACACAGATGTAGAGAATAAACGTATGGACACCAAGTGGGGAAAGTGGTAGGGGGTTGGGGTGGTGGTGATGGGATGAATTGGGAGATTGGGATTGACATATATACACTAATATGTATAAAACAGATAACTAATAAGAACTTGCTGTTTAAAAAAATAAAATTCAAAAATTCAAAAAATAAATAAGTAAAACTACTGGCCTACTTTTCCTGGAGATTCTTAAATGCTCCCCTAAGGAGCCTTGCCTGCCAGCCCCTATTCAGAATCTAAAGAGTGGAGTGTCCCATAGTACAGAGGAAGTGTTTCAGGTAGGGGACCTGGTACCCACTTGGAGAAGTATATATAGGGCTAGAAGTGTCTGTGTGTGCGCCCCTAAATTTTGCTGCTTTAGGGCAGCTTCTTGTTTACATAGGTCACCATTCCTTCCCCTTTGCTGGTTTCATGTCATGGTTTTTGCTTTTCCTTTTTTAAGATCTTCCGTCCCCACCGTAACTCCCGACTAGAACTTGGAACCAGCTGTTCCTCTTTGGTTCTCATCTCCATCCTCCCCCCTATGTTTCCTCCCTGCCTTCTGTGGGGTGAGCTATGACTCACTGGCTTGCCTTGACCTTGGTTTTCTCTCAAAAGCGTCATCCCAGGCCCATTCCAGGTGGTATCCCATTGAGCCACTGGTCTCCCATCTCCTCCAGGATGGGATTCCAAACCCAGTACGTCAGAGCCCTATTGCTCTGTCCCTGCCTCGCTTTCCAGCCTCGGAGCGGGGTGTGGGAGTGTGGTCACCAATGAGGGAAGTCAGCAGGGGCAACACCACGTGTACTTCTTACCGGCCTCTCTTAACCGAATCTTTTCACAACTCGTTTACCCTTAAAACCAGGTTTTACTTAAACAGTAAAAAAAAAAAAAAAAAGTTCATGGCCTATGCATCTTGGGCAAAGGCAAGAACAAGAAAAATTAATCTGTCTTTATATTGGGCAAATGAAAATACAGCCCAAGTTAGATATGTATTTTGCTTCATTGAAAAAGAAAAAAAAAAAAATCCTGGTGTGATCTGCTAACTGGATTGACTCAGAATTTGAAAAACACTGTCTTGCCCTTGTTAAATGACACAATAGAAAACTTGTGGTTTCAGACCCCAGGGTATTTAATATAAGAAACAGAGCAGTCGCCATCCCCACTCATATGTAAAATCTAAGTTTGTCAACACTTTTGAATTCAGCTGGGGCATATGGTTATTAACGTTTACACTACTGCCACCATTTGGCACTACACATATTTTTCTTTAGGAGTAGTTGTGTAATTGTGGAAGCAGGACAGAGCTGATAACTGGGTGGGGAAGCAATGTGCACATCCCCTCGTGGATCCAAATGAGTTGTGTGGCCTTGAGCCTCTTTGTGTTTCAAATTCTTCCTATAAAATGCAGTGCCTGGACTAGAATTTTGGTTTATACTTTCTTAGTTCTAAAATTTTTTCAATTTATAAAATAGCTTAGGGACTTAAATGTCCAGAAACCTGTTTTTGAGTACTGCTCAAATATAAACATTTCCCCAAATCTGAACTGTCCAGTGTGTGTGCTTTCCCTGTATGTTTTCTAGTTAATTCAGATTTCACGTTCACCTTTCAGAAGGAAGCAGAGGAAAAAAATTATCATTCTGAGACAATGTGACTTTATTTCCCATTCAAGTGCCCAACCTATTTTTGGGAATTGACAAAATTATATTGCGGAAGTTTCATTTTCAGGCAGCACGTGTTCACGTCTCACTGATGTCACTCTACTGAAAACCAAGGAGCACTCATGGTCGGCTTCTTGCTTCCCCAGCTACAGAGCACCATTTCTGAGCAGCGCTCTGTCTAGAACACATCCCCTGCTCCAGGCAGCCGGCCTCCCTCCACCTGCTCAGTCTGTTTGTCCGTGTTTCTGGGCTTCCATCATAAAGCCACATAAAGATTTATTTCCTTCAAAATGCATATCACTTCTCAGATTGCTGATTTTTTTCCCACCTGAGTGCGTCTGTTGTGTCCAGTTAGTATCCTTGTATATTCATTTGCCACTTTTATCAAGTTTTGCACATGTGGAAATGTGGGCTTCCCCAACTAGTTTGAAAGCGGCTACTTAGTAAGTGCTTTGGATGAGTGAATGCATGAATGAACCAGTGCTGTTTGATTAGATGCCTGCAAATCCATTACTGCAAGTGGAAAAACAACATGACGTATGTGAGTGGGCCAGTGATGTCATCTTTGTTTACCAAAAGTGTGACATTACTACTGCAGTTGTCACTGTATTGTTTTGTGGTAGTGTTTCCTGGTGGTTTGCCCAATATTTCCACTTCTACCTCCTTCCAGGCACAGAGTAAGGGCACACTTCCCAGACCCTTGGCTGGGGATGAGTTATGTGATTGGTGAATAGATTGGCTGGTCCCTATGATTGATTCCAGCCAGTGAGTTCCAAGTAGGAAATGAGTGATGTGGCACATCTGGGCAAGAGCATGTAATTGCTGATGTGAGGTTCTCTGGGCCCCCCTTGTCTCTGTTGCGTGGTGACTGACAGCTCTCAGTGCGAGCAAGAAATAAACCTGGTGGATTTGGAGGTTGTTTGTTTCCTCAGCAAAACTTATCCTATCCTGACTATACAGTGTTCTTTTTTCTACTTGGAGATTGTAGCATGCGTTATGTTTTCTGACACAGCGTAGCAGTTAAGAGCACAAACTCGGAATCAGAATGCCTCGGCTTGATTCCCGTCTCTGCCACTTACTAGTTGTGTGAACTTGAGAAAAGTGTTGACTTCTGTGTGCCTCAGTTTCCTTATATGTTAAATTGGGAATTTAATAATAGTGCCTATATTATGGAATGGTTATGAGAATTTAATGTGTTAATATTTGTAATGAGGCTTGGGCTATGGTTAGGTGTTCGTTGATTAAAATGAATAAATGTACCAAAGAGCTGTAGGAGAACTTCAGGTATTGCCCATCTACATGAAGGAAGGTGTACACTCTCAAAGATGGCCCAGAAAGCAGGCCAGTGACTAAGGCAGGCCAGTGATGTGGAGCTGACTTTGCACCTGCAACTGGAACTCTCTGAATGCGTCTGAGCCAGTGGCAGACTGGCAGCCCGGAGCCCATCATGCCTGTGCAGAAGCACATGGTGCCCTGGACTTCGGTAAGGAAGGTTGCTGTGTGGGCTTTGGGAGTCGTGGCATTTCTAAGATTTACTGCTTTCTTTTCATTGTCCCACTCATCTGTGCAGGGAGACCTCCCAGCCTGTGGCTGCCTCCTTTGTTCTGGGGTTCCCAAGCCTTCTCCCTTCATTTAGCTACCTGGAATCCCACCTCCTTCCAAAGGCATCCCTATTTGAATTTTAGACAACTGTGATTTCCTCCCACTCTGCTCTTTATAAACATCCAGCTCATAGTACACTCCCACTTTTTGCCAGAACAAAATACAGGTACAGTCACCTAAGTTAATACACCTGTGCTGTTTGTTCCATTGTGTCAATTGTATGTTACTTCATCTGTTTAAGGAAACAAGCTCGGAGGTGAGGGTTTGGCTTAACTCATTTCTGCAGGGCTTAGTAAAATGCTCTGTGGAATTGGAGACACCTAATAAATGGTTTAGACTTTCAAATGATGCTGTAATCATTTTAATGGAAGCTGATGTGTGCATGTTGAAACAAATGGCATATTTTCCAGCAACATTCTGGAAAATTAGCAACTTCTAAATTTAAAAAAAAGTCTATACTTAGAAAATGAATTTTGTTAACTGCAGTAATATGCAGTTATTTATAGCTAAGCTGATTTAACCAGAGGCTGAAGTGCAGTAGTAGAACCAAGATTTAATTTTTTTTTTATTATATTTGTTTGTTTTCTGAAAAGTTGGTTGGCATGGCAAGGGTTAGGTGTGAAAGGGGGCAATTTAAAGGCATTATTGTGAATTTAAAGCATATTTTAAAGAGTTTAAAAACCCTATTAGGTTAGCAAATGTGATCTGGCACCACCTCTTCCCACACATGTGCCCTTTTCATTAGGAGGGTGTGCCTGATGTGATGCAGATAGTATTTAAGCCACTTAGTAATATTTTCCGCAACCTGTTTTTAGTAATTAGGCTTGAATTTGCTGGTTCAAAATACTGGACTTGACTTTTGGCAACTTTGTAAACTAAGGAACTTGACATGTGGCCAGTGAACCAGCAGAGGGCAGTGTAAGTCAGTGTTTTGTTGGCAGTCGGCTTTCCACCTCTGGGTTTCCAAACAGGAGAGAGATGTGATTTGAGATTTTTTTTTTTTATCCTGGCTGTGTTGGGTCTTCGTTGCTGCGCGTGGGCTTTCTCTAGTTGCAGCGAGCGGGGGCTACTCTTTGTTACGGTGCGCGGGCGTCTCATTGCGGTGGCTCCTCTTGCTGCAGAGCACGGGCTCTAGGCACGTGGGCTTTAGTAGTTGTGGCGCACGGGCTTAGTTGCTCCTCGGCATGTGGGATCTTCCTGGGCCAGGGATCGAACCTGTGTCCCCTGCATTGGCAGGCAGATTCTTAACCGCTGAACCACCAGGGAAGCTCCGAGTTGAGGATTTTTTTTTTTTTAAATTAATTGACAATAAGAAAGTTTTGAAAATCCTTTGTTGACTGTCTTCTAGTAAGAAAATAAAATTTCCAGAACACGGCTGCACTTTTATAAATTGAATTTTTTCCTGATTTCTCCATCAACCAATATGCATGACTGGGTGAAAGATGCAGTCCTTCTATAAATCTTTTCATTAATGCCCTTAAAAGACATAATATTTAATTTGATGAGAGGTGTTTTTCCTCAGCTCAGTTACTAATGGTTTTCAATATCATGTCTCTGAGGGATTTCTGTTGTTTTTATGAAAAGGTAGTAAAGGTCATTTTCGAATTTATGTGGTCCAGTCAAGTGTCAGCGACCTTCAGAGAGTTAACACCAAGTATGGCCTTTTGTTATGTACTGTTGCGCTCATAACAGGGTTGCCTTGTACACATAAGTTTTTCCTCATCCCAAAACCTCATGGTGGGCTTCCCTGGTGGCGCAGTTGTTGAGAGTCCACCTGCCGATGCAGGGGACACGGGTTCGTGCCCTGGTCCGGGAGGATCCCACATGCCGTGGAGCGGCTGGGCCCGTGAGTCATGGCCGCTGAGACTGCGCGTCCGGAGCCTGTGCTCCACAATGGGGGAGGCCACAACAGTGAGAGGCCTGCGTACCACAAAAAACCCAAAAAACCTCATGGCTCTGTCATTCCCCTTACTCCTGTTTTCTCCAACAAAACCAGACACAGTCCCTGCCTTCTCACTTCTCTCTCTAAAGCAGTGTCTCTACAAGTTCTGCTGACCCCTCTCCCTTTTTGTGTCTTACATCTCACACCGTACTCCCTCTGTTATGGACTGAATGTTTGTGCCTGCACCCAAACTCATATGTTGAAGCCCTAACCCCCAATGTGACTATATTTGGAGATAGGGCTTGTGAGGAGTTGTTAAGGTTAAATGAGGCCATAAGGGTGGGGACCCAATCCAATAGGGCTGATGCCCTTAAAGAAGGAAGAGATGTCAGAGCTCTCTCTGCCATGTGAGGATGCAGGAGAAGGTGGCTGTCTGTAAGCCAGGCAGAGGGCTCTCACCAGAATCCGAACTGGCTGGCACCTTGATCTGGGACTTCTAGCCTCCAGAACTGTGAGAATATAAATGTCTGCTGCTTAGGGCACCTAGTCTATATTTTGTTATGGCAGTGGGAACTAAGACACCCTTTTAGTATCTATGAAGGTCCAAGGTTCAGAGAAGGGGACCATCGTTGCATGTTGGAAGGTAGCAGAGGCTTTGCTGGAGACCAGGTAGGCTGAAGCTTAGCAGAGGCTTGAGGTGTGGCCTAGGAGGTCTAGAAGAATGAGCGCATGAAATGACTGGTGCCTTTGACGGAGCATGAAGAGATGGACTTGGACGAAAATGAAGAATTGTGAGGATAGATGGAGTGAATTTGGTGAAGCCTTGAAAGTTAGCCAGAGTAGTTTGGCCTTGATGCTGTGGGGAGCTTCTCAAAGTGGGGGGATGCCAAACTCTTGGGAGCACATGGATGTCAGGGCTTAGCCAAACCACAGAATAAGGACTGTGTGCCTCTCTGGGGTGCCAGATTTTCTGTGCAGGGCTTCTCTCTGGATGGGACTTCAGATATATTTCTGGGTATTTATTCTCTTCTGCCTCACTAAGGTGCTTGGGTGGGAAAGCCCAGAGCAGTGGAGGAAAGAGGGCATCGTTAAAGACCAGGAACAGAAAAATGAAGCAAGTGTGGGTGGAGCAGGCTTTGGGTCTATTTGTCCCTATTTCCTTCTTCTAGAAATTTCCAAGTGCTCTGTGCCTAATGGTTCATTCTTTCCTGATGGCATTCCTATAAGACAGGTGGCTGCTTTTCAGCAGATGGTAATCTAGAAACAAAGCTTACTAATGTGTGTAGGGTCACAAACACATTAGCTTATGTTTCTAAGACAGGAGCCCGGGCCAGTCCGAGCCTCTTTGGGGCTTTCAGGCTGCTTACTGTTGGCCTTTAGATGACTGGCAAAGCAGGGCAGCGCCGAGAGTTGGGGCCTGGAAAGGTCGTGACCTCTAGTGTTGGGTGAGCTAGCTCTTCAGTGTCTGCCCCTCCACTTGCCAGCTGTGGAGCGGAACTTGAGGCCGACAAACGTAGGTGAACGTTAGGGGTGAACATTAGGAATATGTGTCAATGGAAAAAGGAAAGGATGGGTATTGGGTTGGCAGACAGTTTTTCGTTTTTAGATCACTTCTTGGTTAAAAAAATACAGATGTCTGTTGCCACAAACAGAACTTTGACTTCTATTTCAAAGGATTACATTACTAATATTTGTGTATTCTCCTGTTTCATAGTCTACCACATTTTGGACATTTACACTTCCCACCTCTGAGACCTGGGGGCATATATCACTATCTGACATGACCTTATTTCTGTGTTTACATGGTTATTGTCTGTCTCTTGCTTTCACTGTACAAGAATATAAGTTCCATGAGGGCCAGAACCACGGTCTGTCTCACAGGTGTTTCCATGATTCTCATGTGCCCACGGCACTTGCTAAATATTTGTGAGTGCAGGTGTGGGAGAGTGAAGGGGAAGGACCAAGTTTTACTGAGCGCTGAATTCATTCTTTGCTCCTCTGCTTCTGCTGTCAACCCACCCCTTACTCTGTTGTCAGTGACACATCCTAAAAGGCATCCGTGTTATTGGCTTGTTTGTGGGCATTGCCACAGGGGGGCGCTAAAGCACTCGAAGGGGGCAGCACCTGTCAGCTGGGGTGTGCTCTGGGCTCTGTGATGGGCTGTGTCCTCCTGACTTGGCACCTTATCAGCAAAACAGACCAGCAGAGGGAAGAGATATGGGAACATATGTATATGTATAACTGATTCACTTTGTTATAAAGCAGAAAGTAACACGCCATTGTAAAGCAATTATACTCCAATAAAGATGTTAAAAAAACAAAACAGAACAAAAAAACAGACCAGCCAGTTCACGGCCTGGTAGACCTGGATGGATTTTAGCCCTGTGAAATAGTCATACATACCAGGAGAAGTTTTTAAAAATTGAGAAGATATCTAAGTGGTAATAGATCAACACTGTGGTTTCTCAGAGAATTTAGTTAGAAATCATTCAGTCAGCACTTTTTTGTTTGCGACACCAAATTCACTGATTCTAAGTACTGGTAGAAGATGGGGGTGTTAAGTCACATATTGAAACATCACCATTGAATGTTTTTAAAAAGATGAGGCCTTTGATGTACTTCAAATACACATAGTGACTAGAACTAGAACACTGCGTAGAAAATGTTCACGGGACATATTTTAATAAAGGGGTTAAAATAATATGAACTAACATTGATTATTTGCCTATGGATGGAAATTTCTAGATAGAAATTTCTAGAAGCAGATCTGTGAAATAGTTTAATCGGTGCCCCCACTTATAATTTTTTTAGCACTTGCTGAACACATGGTATAAGAGCAAAGATGAGTCCAGCTCTGTATTTTAACTAAGTGAAAGCCAAAATTAAGGAGGTGTCATTTCTGAAAATGAGATCTTTTTATTTTCTTCTTTTTCTACTTTGGCAATGGTTGATCTGACTCTCTGCTTTCTTTTCCCTAAAATGGGATGTTAAAATTAGATTATTGCTGCCAGATTTTAAAAAGTAATTTGAAACTAATTAAAGTTGATAGTTTAAATATTAACTCCTATCCTTTGGGTGCCCTTTATATGTATGTGAACACAATGTTTATTTATATACATGGGGTCATATATAACACTCCAAATGTGCCCCCAAGGAGAGGACAAAATATCGAAGAGGTTCCCAAAATCTTAACCTCTTTTAACCGGAGGTTGAATGTTGCTATGTATACTTGTGTAATTAAGCCATTCCAGCACAAAATTTTTTCTCGCAGTAAGAACACTTGAACTGTATGAAGTGTTACTGCTAAATTGGTTTTACAAGGTTTTGACCTATGGGCATGCTAAGATAAAAGCTGAGTCCTTTGATTTCCAGCAAGTGGGATTTAAGGACCCTTATATGTAATTTAAAGTAAACGAATATTTTCTTGGTTGGGCCACATACACAATGACTATTC
Source organism: Lipotes vexillifer (assembly GCF_000442215.2). NCBI lineage: Eukaryota > Metazoa > Chordata > Mammalia > Artiodactyla > Lipotidae > Lipotes > Lipotes vexillifer. The sequence continues at coordinate 3,726,473 of NW_006792921.1, read as the reverse complement.
TGATGGAGATATGGCTGTTGAAGTATATTTCTGATTTTTAAAACCCAAAAGTAATGAACAAATTTTATATTAAATGAATTCCCCTTTGATCTTATTATGTATTTAAATTTACAGAGAGATCTTCATTCAGGATTCATTTTTTTCAAGTTAATTTTAAGTTGACTTTAAGAGCATATAAGAAATTAAAACCTTTTTCTCTTTTGTCTAAAAGTGGATTTAATGGGAATAATACCTAAATTTAAAAATCTAAACTATTTTAAGAATGTTCTTAGTGGTGAAAATTGTTATGGTAGCATATTGGGAGTAAGGGGAAATGCCTCATAAATACCTAGTTTACCAACTGCAGTTTTTAATAATTGTGAAAAATAATATGGCCATTAGAGGGAAACATTATTCAAGAAAATGTGGACTTCTATTTGAGACATTGAAAAATTGAAGTTCAGGGTGATAAAGTACAGCTCTCAAAAATATATAAAAATAATAATGCTATTTCATCTGATAGAATTAGAAAAATGATAATTCTAATTGATTTTTAAATAAAATATCTAAAACAAAAAAGTCCATGGGATAGGAAAAAAAGAATGATTTGAATAGGAAAAGAGGAAGACAAGGGGATGAGGAGGCATGGTTAAAAGTCAGATAACTTACCTTCATTCTGGGCTCCTTCATTTATTAGCCTTGTGGCCTTGTAGGTTAAGTCTCATTCTTCTCTATGAAATGGGAGTAATAATACCTGTCTGAGAGGGTATTGTGATGCTCAGATGAGAGGATTCAAATATAGAGTGAGTTAGCTATTAACTCTTTGTCTAGATGGAATAGAAAATGTTTTAGCATTGTAACCCTAAAATAATCTCTCCCATTGGCACATATATTGGCCTAAAATTTATATTAAAAGTTAACTGTAGATTCTTATGCCTTGATTTGGTAATGTTTAAAGTTCTAACAAATAAGATATAAAGAATGGGCAAGTTAAACACAGTTGTAGAAGAAATTGGAAGAAACCCGATATTCAAATTATATTCTTACTGGACATCTGCATCTTTGATCAGCAGAAAGGTGGGTTGTTGATCATGATGAAGATGATGATGCCGGTTGACATGCATTGGGTTCATAAGTGCCAGGCGCTGTAAACACTACATAGGTAAGGTCTGATTTAATCCTCACTATGGCCCGATGAGGAAGGTTCAATCATTAAGCTGACAGTTGAGGAAACTTTGGTTTAGAGGGGTTAAGTAATAGCCCAGTATCCATGGTGGATGTTGGGGTCAGAGCCCTGGCTGACTCTGGAGCCCTACTCTTGATGGACACTGGCACCATGATGGATTTGGGGGTGCTTAGGGTTATATTCTTGGGTACCCAAATTTAACATGACATTTTCAGTCTGAATAGTATAATTCCACCATTGAATTTCTTGCTTCTCTTACCTGTTCTTCTTTTTTTTTAGTTATAGAAGCATAGTTTTGACAAACTGTCATCAGTATATATGTAAGGAAGAGGTTGTAACTGCTTAAATTTATTTTGTTTCCCTGGATATCCAATACTATTACTGCTTTAGTCTCTGTACTTTTCCCCCTCTGTTGCTCCCTGGAATGTAATCTGATGACAAGGAGTATCCAAATGGAGACCATGGCATGGAGAGCATTTTCCTTCTTGTTGAAAATCCATGGTGGTTGACAATATGATGAGTATATGCAGTGCTAATAATTTGACCAGTTTCCTACCTCAGAGATGATCATTTAAAATGACCTAGGAAAAAGGAATTAACATGGAAATCAAGTCCTTTAGTAGTTTAAGAATGAATTTATCCTTAGAAGGATTATATAAACTCACATAAACACCCATCTCCACTAAAGAAAGAAATGCATGAGGCAACAAAATGCAAATAGTGATTTAGTGGAATAATGATGGTTTGGCAGGTGAAAATAACAGTATTCCAGCAGAGGAGGATCAGAGGACCGCTCCCCAGAAATGGAGACAGGCCCCCTTCCTTTTGGGGGATGGTAGGGCAGTGTTTGGAAGCAGAAGGAAGAGGAGACACTGAACAAATCTGGCCAGACTTCATCACACTCACCTCTGACTTTGATCTTCACGGTAGGCGGCACTCCTATAAAATGGGAACTTACTGAGGTTTTCTTGTGTAAGTAGGAAATTGAAAAACGTGTTCCACCGTGGAGCCTCCAGGTCTAAATACCTGCAACCTCGTTGTACCTTGATGGCAAGAAGTGAGCCACCAACAGCATTTATAATGAATTGCTGAATTTCTTTTAAAAGACACTGGAAGCCTGTTGGGAAACTAGCTCCTAACGAGAAAATGTCTCCAAGTCAACAACAACAGAAAGATTTAGCAATATGGAAGAGAGATTTGTAGAAAAATGAAGAATTAGACTGTAAAAGGTGATGAAATTTTTGGAGCACCGTTTCAGGCGGAGGTGCTCTTAGCTGCCGTGCTCCTGTTTCACTGCCCCTTTCCCAGCAAGTTGTAGCCAAGTGGATGTTAACTCTACATAGCCCTTAAGCTCTATGAAGGAGCCTGTCTTCAGACCCCCCCACCTCCCCCCAGTTTTCAAGTCTCTATCTGTCAACATTGGGCGTCTAATCTGCATGAGGGTCTCTGGATGTAGTTCAGAAGTTGGCAGGGAGATATCCACTGGGAAACGGGCTTGTCTGGGTAATTGCTTGGGAAGAAATAAAGACCCTTTGTCAAACCCCTCTCCTTACCTCCTTCATTTCCATTAGGAACAAATCGGGGAGGAGAAAGAATATATGAGTATACTGATGGTGATCATTTTTTCCCTTTTAAAACTGGCATTTTTTTTTTTTTTTTTTTTTTTTGCGGTACGCGGGCCTCTCACTGCTGTGGCCTCTCCCGTTGCGGAGCACAGGCTCCGGACGCGCAGGCTCAGCGGCCATGGCTCACGGGCCCAGCCGCTCCGCGGCATGTGGGATCCTCCCGGACCGGGGCACGAACCCGCGTCCCCTGCATCGGCAGGCGGCCTCTCAACCACTGCGCCACCAGGGAAGCCCCAAAACTGGCATTTTAAAAAAGTTCTTCATAGGAGAACAGTCATTTGTCAAGGAAAAGAAAAGGAAACATGACAAAGACAAGATTAGATTTTCATACTCCTCGTTTCATGTAAACACGTGGTCTTTTCTCTCGGTAAGTTTGAAAAACCATGTGTACGGTGGTTACGTTCTGAAGCTTAATGTTCTAAATAGACAAGTCCTCAATAAAATTTTCTCTAAGAAGCAAGTGATGGTTAACTGTATGTGGAGGGTCTTCATTTTTTGTGACTTTTTCCTCAGAAAATGGGGAGATGAGTTTTTCATGCAAACTAATGGTGCATTTCTGAACCATGTTATTTTCTGAAGTAATACTGTTCTGGTAGATACAGGTTTTCCTTAAAGAAATAAAAGCAAACGAAAGGGAAAATCCCCAGACAGCCAAGAAAAAAAATTAGGGATCACTTTGAAAGCTGTTCTCGTTCAGATGTGATCATATTCATTTTACTCTCTGAAATTAAATGGCATATTATTTTTCACTTTGAAAAGGGGCTTTGGACCAAGTCAACCCTGCAGGTTTACTTCCTAGGATGGTTCTGGCTAGTGTGTTCTTGAAATCAAAATGAGATCCTGACTCGTTGTCAGCAACAGGATTTAGGTAGCTTTTCGGAATGATATTGGTCCTTGGATTAGCAGTTGGTACATACTTTTGTCTATTTGATCGCTAATATATAGAATATCCATATAACTTGTTGAAAAACAAAACACAAAACTCTTTAGATCAGTCATTTGATATCATAAAACTGATTGTTTATAACATTCAACTATTTTTAAAAAATGAATTAAACTGACTAGTGTGGGTTATAAAGAGAAGAAAAACAAAATAAGTTAAATAAAGGAATCTGTGTTTTCTGCACATCATTCTTGTAGGAAAATTTCCCAGAGTACATTGCCCTTCTAATACTACTGTGGATAAGTTGTTAACTCTTAAAAATTTTACATCTGAGGATATTTGTCATCATCAGAGGTAACCTTTTCTCTTGCTTCAGATGTGTTAAGTCTTTACACTTATTAGTTCTTTTATGTAGTGTTTGTAGTTTGTAGAAGGAAATTGATTTTCTTGTAATGGGAAAATCATTGCTTCTATTATGACATAAAACTTTAATTTGATGTCTCCTCCACTGACCCAAGCTAACTACAACAAAAACATTTTAACAAAGTGAGTAAAGTTCTTTCTTTCATGCATCGATTTTACTACTCAGTGCTGCCCCAGAAAGTCTTAAATGAAGGTGCTGCTCTGTTACCCTGGGGACTGTGTGTGTGTGTGTGTGTGTGTGTGTGTGTGTGTGTGTGTGCGTGTATGTGTGTGTGTAGCCACTGACAGGCTGTGAAATATTGATGTTCAGGGTGAAACTTGAACTCCTCAGATCATTGGCTTCTAAGGAGCTAACAGATATTAAAGGGGGTTATCAGCAACGGTCAGAACACACAACAGCTGAAAATATGGACATAGCTTCCTCTTTAATTTGGAAAGTTTGGAATGCACTCCCTCAAAATCAAACGGAAATAGTAAAATTTAAAAACTTTTATGAGTACCCAGCTCAGCTGCACCTGGCTTCCCTAATTGCCTTCAACCAAGTCATTACTAGGGAGGTAAGATGTTTAGCCACCAACAGCCCTTATTAATACATAATAGGAATTTACTTGTAAAACAGTATTATTGGGATAGCATGATGTCATAAAGGCAGAGTGCTGACATTTTAGATTGTTTTATATAGGAATGTTGAATTATAATTTAGGAGTGGAATATTCCTTTGGTAATTAATCACAATTTGGTGTGGCCTCAGTGTAAGTTAGGTGAGTGGCTACATGGAATTCATGATTGTAACGGGCCTCCTTTAAAGGCTGTGTTTGTGCAAATGCATGTCATTCTCATGAATTATCTATGGGAAAGAACAATTTTCTCTAGTAGCTTGCAGATGTGCAAAAATGGGCCATAGCAGGTGTAAATAAATGAAATGCTTTAGCAAGGCTGTTGCCCTGATATCTGAAAAAATGTCAAAGCCTTACCATTATTAAAATGTCTGCAAATTTTTTTCTTGGTCTCAATGATGTGAGAAATGGGGTACATTAATTTGGCTGGACCAATGAGGCTGGACCTCAAACTTAGGGTCTGTCACTGTGGCTCTGTGCTGAATGGGTACAGACTTTTACCTGCCTCATAAATGTAGTGTGCCTTGATTCCTGGGCCCTGTTTGCAGGGCAACAGTTAACACGATGTCAACACTTCCATTGTAAACCCTGTATTTGGAGGGGTTTATAACTTGGCCATAAAAAGTCACTCGGGATGATACTGTGAATATGAGGTCTTAGTCTTGGGGGATGAAGATATTTAAAGGTATAGATTTAAGTGTTTCATTTGCCTGTTTGTAGTTTTATGAAGGCCTAAGCTGCTTCTAAAAAATTTGTCATATATACTTTAAAGAGAAAATATTTAAATAATAAAGAGGGTTTCTTATTGCTCATTTTGTGCAGTTTTTTTTTTTCCTTAGGAAATAATCTATACTTAGGTGTTGGATCATTTATTTTAAACCAGAAGGGAACATTTTAAATGTGGTTATGATACATATCAGAAGACGTTTTAAAAATCCTTCAGTATTAATGTCTTTGGGATTTTATGCCAGTTAGCCACATCAATTCATGTTTTAGGTCAAAATCCGTAAGAATTCTAGGACAAAGCTTGAAATATGCAAGGCTTGGAAAGTATAATATGGAGTGGGCCACCGTGGGTAAGAGGACAAACATCCTTTCTAAATTAGTTCATAGATTTTCTCTAGTTCTGAAGTGAGAGGCCAGCTCTTTACCACCTCGTGAGGCATGAACCTTGCAGGATGATGCTTACCTAACATCGTGGGAGTGGGGAGATGGGGTCACCCTGATGTGGGGATTTCTTGTGTCATGTCTGGACTAAAGGAACTCTTCCGGTTTTTGGTCGGCAGTACTTCTAGTTTGTGAGCACGAAGGCCAGGAAGCCAGGATTAACTCTGTTGGAATTTGTGAGGGGTTGGATGGAAGGCTGTGGTCAGCACCCAGACCTTTGAAGTGGGTATTGAAGCTGCCACAAGTTACTTGACTTGTTGGATAGCTTAAGAGTTTTAATTTAAAAAGTCATCTCACAGTGCTTTGTAATTGGTTCCAAAACCACTAGTTAGTCTGACCAAAAGGGTTTTTTGTGTTTGTGTTTTGGGGTTTGTTTTGTTTTGTTTTTGTTTTTTTTTACAGTTTTTGCCTTTTGAAGGGATGGGGAGGCTTAGTTGTGCTGTAAAATCGGTAAAGCAAGATTCTGTTAAATCCACAATGGTGGGCAAGTTTTAAGTTTTCTTCCTCCTTTTCTCCCATCTCCTCATCCTCCTTTGCTCCCTCCCTTTCTCCAGCCATCTCTCCCTACTTTGCTTGCATTGAAAAATAAGATATTCCCTTAAAGGCAGCAGTAACAAACCATTAAAAGTAAAAAAAAAAAAGTAGAGAAGCTCTTCCAGAATCTTCAGCAGGCAGGAAGGGTTGCAGTACGATGGTTACAAGACTGGCGTATATTTCAGTACTCTTTGTACTGAAATGTTTATCAAAATACACTCACAATTGTTCTCTGCCCTCCTTCAACCATCCTGGGAAAGAACAAACTATTTTCTTTATACTGTTACACTTGTTACCATAAAATGTAAATTGTAGAAGCCGTACCTATCATTCTTAGGTTGACAGGCATGAGACTGACCAATTTGCTTGCGTAATAATGCAGGACCCTGATTGAAGGTGCTGGGCCAGTGAGCAAAGGCTTATTTCTTTGAATAACTGCTCACATAAAGAACTTCAGAAACATCCCGGATGGCCTAAAGTTTAAGGTAGCAATAGCGTTAATTAGTACTGCAGTAAACAACTTTGTAACACTGAATTTTGAAAAATGAAAAATAATACAAAGTACATTGGTACTTTATGTCCACAGCAAGCCTGTGAAGTTGGTTTATTCTGCCCCCCGCAGCTTTGGATACTGAGCTTTAGAAGGCTTCCTTACATGTTCTAAGATCTTTAGATCTGAGCTTTAGAAGGCTTCCTTACATGTTCTAAGATCACTGAGCTGTGGAACTGGATGGGAACCCAGGCCTGTCTTATTCTAAAACCCATGGTGTTCCCACTTTGTATTAACAGCTCAGAGCCCTTGTACTCATGAGTAAAGTAGTAATAATTATTCATTAATTCATCAGTAAACACTTATTGAGCACCTATCATGTGATATGGCTTGTGCTAGGTTCCAGGGGCACAATTTGAACAAAACAGCCTTTAAGAATTTATAGCCTTCAACAATTTACAAACAAATGGCGGGGGTACTAGAAAGTAAACAGGAAATTGTAGACTAGACATAAGGGTTAACCCGAGGGACTTGAAGAGACCCAAAGGGAGCACCTGGACAGGTTGCCAGATCTAGATTTAAGGGTTCAGGCAAAACTCCCCAGAAGCTGAAAAGCTGAAGGAGGGAATGGCCTCAGGTGGAAGGGATCATCGCGGGTAGGGCGAGGCAAACGGCTAAGGCAAAGCCTTTTAACATGGGAGTACAGCAGATGCAAAATAGGGGAGAAAAGTATTTAAGTCGGGAGAGTCTGGAGCCCTGGGCAATGGTCAGGACTGGGGGGCCTTTGAACAGAGTTTAAGGAGTTTTGATTTTCTTCAGGGCCATGGAAGGCATTGGAGGGTTTTGAGCTGGGTTTTGAGCTGGAGTTTTGATTTTCTTCAGGGCCATGGAAGGCATTGGAGGGTTTTGAGCTGGGTTTTGAGCTGGAGTTTTGATTTTCTTCAGGGCCATGGAAGGCATTGGAGGGTTTTGAGCTGGGTTTTGAGCTGGGATGAGGTGATCACGTTAGCATTTAAGAAGCTGGCCCTGGCTGCCTTGTGGAGCAGGGAGTAGATTTGGGGGCGCTGGAGCCAAAGTTCCAGGCATAGTTGCCATGTCTGGAGGCCAGAATGGATGCTGGGGATCCCCTGTGATTTGGGAGTGAGGGGTAAGGCCTCAGGGAGGGGTCTTGATGGGCGGCTGGGTGAACAGAGGTGCCTTTCACCCAGGAGAGGATCAGCGGACGGTGACCAGATGCAGAGGAAGGAGCAAGTGATGCTTCTGATCCTGAACATACTGGAACCTGGGGAGTCACCAAGTATACACATCTGATGGGCAGGTGAAGCCAGAGAAGGAAATTTGAGAGCCATTACTGTACAGATATTAACTAAGGCCATGGGGAAGGAAGTAACATGTGGAGTGAGAAGAGCACACAGGAAGATGCTCTAGGACAAGGACACTCCAAAGTTAGACAAAGGGAGCCTGCATAAGAGCAAAAGGAATGGCCAGAAGTGGAAGAGCAGTGATGCTATGGCCTGAATGCTTATGTCCCCCAAATTCATATGTTGAAATCTTAACCCCCAAGAGGATGGTATTATTTAGGAGGTGATTAGGTCACCAGATTGGAGCCCTCATGAGTAAGATTAGTGCCCTTATAAAAGAGTGCCCACAGAGCTCCCTTGCCCCTTCCACATGTGAGGGCCATCTTTGAACCATGAAGTGGGTTCTCACCAGACACCAAATCTGCTGACACCTTGATCTTAGACTTCCCAGCTTGAAGAATGATGAGAAACAAATTTCTGTTGTTCGTAAGTCACCCAGTTTGTGGTGTTTTGTTGGAGCAGCCTGAATGGGCTAAGACAAATGAAGCCAAGAAGACCGTTTCCATGAGGGAGGCTGGCCGGTGCAGCTGAGCGCTGCAGAGAAGCCGGGTTTACGGGGACTGCAGAGGAGCGTGACGTCTGTCTCCCTCCCACGGGGAGACACATGCTCTTGGTCTCCAAGGAGGTGATCCTCTGGCACGATTTTTTTCTGAAAAATCCCATCCAATCTCACTTCCTTTTGTCAGAGGACATCTGTCTAAGGAAAGTTTTATACTTTCTCATAATGATCAAACATACTCTATTCTAAACTAGCATAGGGGGCTTCCCTGGTGGCACAGTGGTTGAGAATCTGCCTGCTAATGCAGGGGACACGGATTCGAGCCCTGGTCTGGGAAGATCCCACATGCCGCGGAGCAACTAGGCCCGTGAGCCACAGCTACTGAGCCTGCGCCTCTGGAGCCTGTGCTCCGCAACAAGAGAGGCCACGACAGTGAGAGGCTCGCGCACTGCGATGAAGAGTGGCCCCCGCTCGCCACAACTAGAGAAAGCCCTCACACAGAAACGAAGACCCAACACAGCCAAAAAAAAAAAAAAACTAGCATAGGGACTTTTCAGTAATAAGCATATTTGCTATCTCAAAACGTACCATTTTTAGGTTGAAAGTAACTTTTGAGATAATTTATCTAGCCCCTTAATATTACCTTGTCATTGATTTCTTCAATAAACACTTATTAAACTATCATCAGTCAGATGTGTAGATTAATAGCTTTACTTTATTGATCTTATCAAGAGAGTATAAGAGTGCAGAGTTTTGTTAGAGAATGTCATAATATGTGAATATATAAAAATAGAAGTTCAGTCTGTGTTAAATTTTTTTTTCCTATTTGGGAAGATGGAAACAAAAAATAAAGGCATATTGAGTCATTCTTCATGAGGTTTTGAGCACCTCACACTTGTTGGCCTTTACATTTCACTAAGTTCCTGCTTGTCACTGTTGCCTCAGCCCTTGTCCCACATCCCTCTGTAGGTAGCATCAGGCTCCGGGCCCGGCTCATTCACCCAGGAGCATGGATGCTGCCTTCTGTAGACCCAGGTCCCTTTTAAGTCCCTGAGACCAACCACTCTAAGCCAGAGTGAATGGATAGAACAAGCTAGTGGATGTGGCAGTTACTTGCCTTACTGGCACTGATCATGACCAAACCTTGCGAACTGATACCTGGAGGCTCTTGACTCTTCCCCCCATGCTCATCCTCTGTGGATATAGACCCCTCCCACACTCCTCCCGAGACCTTTCTCCAAGTTGGAGCTGAACAGGCTTGCTCTGTCTTCCAAGGTGCCATTTGTCTGCATGTGTTTTCTCTCGTCATAATGTTATTATCATAAGGGGGGAACACTCAGCTTAGTCAGTCCCCAAAACCTTAACATGACTTGGTCACATTCCAACTGTGTTCTCTGCTGCCCTGAGGGCAAAGGAATGCAAAGCATGCTCTAGCTCCGCCAGCCGCTTCTCCCCGTGCTGTTTTCCATTGGGTTTTCTTGCCCTTTCCCTAGATTTACCAACTTACTCAATTTCTTCTAAGGAACCTTGATAACCTCCTCTTCATTAATAGATCACTTGTCTGATCCATTGTGCTCACTGTGGTTTGTAAACTGATGTAGTCAATAAAGGTTGTTAACAGCACACTGAGTATCATGATGAGGTTATAAGTAGCAAAGAAAGCATTTAAAACAGAGCCGGCTGCACTGACTAATACTCTACTGTTTGTCTGTACCATCACATGTTTATCCATTCATTCATTGATGGACGTTTGAATCCCCCCTCTCGGTTATCGTGAACAGCACTGCTATAAACATGTGTATACATGTGTTGGTTTGAGTACTTGTTTTCAGTTCTTTGGGGGGGTCATATGGTAATTCTATGTTTAACTTTTTGAGGAGAAAAACAAACTTTTCCACAGCAGCTGAATCATTTTCATTCCCATCATCAGTGTACAAGGATTCCAATTTCTCCACATCTTAACCAACACTTGCTATTTTCCTTTTTAAAAAAAGAAAAAAAAAGTTATAGCTATTCTAGTGGGCATGGAATGGCATCTCACTGTGGTTTTTGGGGGGGTTTTTTGTTTGTTTTTTTTTGCGGTAAGTGGGCCTCTCACTGTTGTGGCCTCTCCCATTGCAGAGCACAGGCTCCGGACGCGCAGGCTCAGCGGCCATGGCTCACGGGCCCAGCCGCCCCGCGGCATGTGGGATCTTCCCGGACCGGGGCACAAACCCATGTCCCCCGCATCGGCAGGCGGACTCTCAACCACTGCGCCACCAGGGAAGCCCAATTAAATATTTCTTAATTAAACATTTGAGAGGGGAGCCAAGTTCTTGAGTGCTTATTACTCAGTCCAACAACAAGCCTTTATTGATTTGCTTGTGAACTAACTGTTGTTGGTATTATTTTAATATTTGCTAACCCAGGGATAAACTGTCAAGTTTTTTTTGGGGGGACTTGCTACTTCCATGATTTCTCATAATGATAATATCAGTATTTTATTTTGTTCCCCTTAGTTTTTCAGTAGTTTTCAGTATTTCTCATTGCTGTATACCAGTGTCACAGAGAAATGGGGATGAAGTTGTATTTTGAGCGGTGAGTTGAGACATAAGATCAGAAGCAGGAGGCTGCTGGGTGTGACGGTGTGTGCTCCGATGGGATTCGGCCCCAGTTAGTCAGGTCTTTTCAATTATCTGCATCTTAGATTTCTTAGCTGTAAAGAAAGGAAGTGGAACAACATGATATCTCAGGTCCCTAGCGGTTGTGCTAGTTCTAGAGGCAGATCTATCGATGGCTTTTTGTTCCTACAATTCGTCGATAATTCCCTTGGCTTGAATATCTATGTGCAGAGTAGGATGGAGGGCAAGACTTCCCACCATTCCTCAGCTGATCTCCTGAGACAAGTTCTCTTTTCGTCTAGTACTTTATTTTACACTTCCCCAAAAATTTTTATCCTTGTCTAGTGGTACAAAAAAATGAGTAGTATAGTGTCGAGTCACTGTTCAAAAATTTAGGATTCCTTCCTTAAACTTCCTTTTTGTTCTGTCACTGAAATTCAGGTTCTGCTGTGTCATCAAGATTAAAAAAAAAAAAAAAACAAGTAGATCTTTTTCATTGTATATTCCATATCAAGTGTCCCTCTCTCCACTAGCCTAACAATCAAGGATTAGTTGCATAAAAATAATCTGGTAGTAATAGAATCTGCAATTCACAAAATAACTTGGCCTTTTGAGTAGCATTGCAGCCTGCTTACCACAAGAGGGCAGCACAGGTGATTGAATGAAGGAAATGGCTTCTATAGAAATGTTTGTCGTTTGTAACGCTCGTTTCCAATTTACAAGGTGTTTTCATATGCATGTGTGATGGACTCAGCGGTTCTCTGTTATAGGTAAAACAGGCATAATTATTACCATTTTATAGATGGAGAAGCTAAAAAGGCTTAAAGATGACTTGCATACAGTTGCACAGCTATTCAGTGCCATCCAGTGCTTGGATCCAGCCAGGTCTTCTTACCCGAATCTAGGTCTCTTTCTACCGCATCCCCTTGCCCATAAATGGTGCATTATCATCATTCCAGTGGCCTCCTAAAGCAGAGCTGGGACGGTGTACGAAAGCTAGAAAACCATCTGTTCTATACCAACGGTTCTCAAATTTTTTCATGCGATATGGCATCTTGTGAAATTGTTCCAGACCCCTCCATGTCCTTCTGTTCCAGAAAGGTGGGAAAGGCTGGGGATGTTTGCCTCATAAGTACCACCGTGAACAGCCGTCACTGCAGTCTGTTATTTTGATATATCTTATATAGTGGGTCTTATATATTTATAAGGAGGGGAGGATAATGAGAGAGGTTGAAGTGAAGGAGAAACCGGAACTGGATGTACAGAATCCAAATGACTACCTCAGTTTCCATGGTGAACTTGGAAATTCCCTGTGGACTCCCAGAGCTCAAAGGAGACTGCAGGACACAGTAAAGGCACAAGCAAGACTGACTCAGAACAGGACCAAAAACCCTACTATTGAACACCCAGATCAAGTTCCCAAATTCCAAGACCTAGCACTGGAGGGCCTGCCAGCTGTCACACAAGTGGTCACTTTGCTGGGTGACTTACATACAGAATTTATTCTAAAGGGATTTTGCCGTGCTTGTTTTTGTTTGTTTTTTTCTTAGTTAGGGTGAGTCTATCAGGTAATTAATTTTAAGTGCTTTTATTCGTCTGTTAGAAAAAACAGAATAAAAGGCTAAAGTAGCAGCCTGTGGTTATACCAGTTGCCCAATGATTCATGAATTCAGATTGAAAACCAGAGTAGGTACAATCAATATGTGAAAAATAGGTGCTGCCTAATTGCCTTTTTAAATCAGTAAAATAATTAAAGCCCTTATGGTCTGGCCAATTAATGTTTGCACATCTGTATGGTCGGCTTAATAAGGAAAATGCTTGGGAAAGATAAAATTACAATACCGAAAGCAACTAATAGTTGAAAAAAATTTCCAAGTGCAGTTGATTAATTAGCTTCCTCTTTTTCTCTTAAGAGACTAAACATTTAGTAAATCTGTATAGCTCCAGTTTAGTCAGCATTCCCATTGTAAAGTGCCTGTGTGATAATTTTTCATTCATCATTTTCTTAGATTCCAACGTGAGTGTCATTGTTGTGTTTAGTAAAAGAATACAAATATTTATTTTAAACGTTTCTTTAAACAGATTCTTGGTGGAGGGTAGAGCTCACTAATGCTCTGCAGCTGGGTTTCGGGCTTTAAAATTGGTCGTTGTCTGCATACTAAGTCCTCTGCAAATACTCAGCCATAGAGAGCAAAATCCCACTTGACAAGAAGTTTCTAGGTATAGATTTATGCAATGGGTTGTAATGTTTACTTTGGACCTGCTGTGATCTACCTGGGAAATTTTTCCTATTATACATTTATTAAAAAGCTCTAAATACATATTTGCCCAATGTTTTCTCATGGAAACATCTGTGTAAGGCATTTTAACTTACTCATTTCCAAAAGAGAGCTTTTAAAAGTCAGAAAGACAGCAATGGTGTAAGCAAACCAGAGAAAACGTATGGACGTAGTACATTTAAAACTGACACTCTCAATTCTGGCTGAATTTTCTGTTATCCTAACTAGCATTCAGTATCTGCCTCTCATTCTGTTATCCTGAAATTAAACATTTGATCTGTCTTTTTAGCGAAGCCTGTCAGGGGAGGAGTTGGGTACTGGCTTTTTTATCCTCCTTTTTCTTTCTGTTTAGCCTGCACTGAACCTTTGGCCTTACCCCAAGTGTATGGGTGGTATATGGTTTTAAATTGATATATTAATGTTGAATTTTTATTGTCACAGTTTCTGTTCATGCTCCTTTCAAACCTTTCATTTATTTGTTTCTGAACCTTGGATATCTCGTAAAAATGTCACCATTGTGGTTGAACATTAAGCACCTTCCCATTTTGCCCTGGGCCGTTGAAATAAATTTGGACCAGGTGCTCTGCTCATAATGGAGCCCCTTGAAGTGCCCTGATAATGAGCCCGGAGCGGAAGCTGTCAGCCTTCAGCTGGCTTGAAGAATGCAATTAGAGCACTTTTAATACTAGGAGGGACCCCATCCAATCAAGGCCATTTTAGTGAAACCAAGTCTAGAATCCTAAACAGTACATCTAAGCATGTGAGCTTTGTCTCTGCCCTGAGAATGGGGAGAAGGCATGCCTCCACAATGGATATGTTTTGAGTCAAAAGTGAAAAAATGCTCCAAATGCCAATAGAAGTTCTCTTGCCTTCTCATCTCTCTTGTTATGTTATTTTGACCTTATTTATGATCTGATGTCACTGTGATCAAGATAGCTAGTGTCAAATTGTTTCAAATCAATCAAGTACTTAGCAAGACCACTTAGCTCAACTTTTTTTTTTACTAGCAAAAAAAAAAATGTGTTCATCGAAATATCCATTAATATGGGGAATGCTTAAATAAAGTATATTCACTCTAGGAAACCGTTAAAAAGGGTAATTTTTTACTCTATATTGTTGAGTAAAGTAAGTCTGCAGAACAGTTATGTACAGTATGAACCTGTTTTGGCGGTGGCGGGGGGAACCAACCAACTACAATATACACTTATAAGTGCATAGAGGAGGTTTGGAATAACACACATGAAACCGTTAAAGGTAAAAAATAAGGGAAAGTGGGGATGGGAGTAGGTTTTATCTTCTCTATACATATATGTACTTTTTATTTTCTCATTTAACCAATAATTTTTTATATTCTTGGAGTAGGTCAGCTTACTATCAAGCCAATGGCTTATTGTAAGTCAATTAATGGCTTCTGTGGAGCAGCAATAGTAGAGAGGAAGTCTCACTTCTGTTACTACCGGAGATTCTGGGGTATAGTAATGAGAGAAGTTTGCTGCTGAGTGAGAGCTTTCCCTTTGTCATTTCAGATAATCCTTCCAACAGCCTGACTCCACAGATACTCACTGATACCTGGGGACACACAGGTGTGGAGAGATTCAGTGATTTGCCAGGTCACAGGTTTTTTTTGTTGTTGTTTTTCTTTTGCGGTACGCGGGCCTCTCACCGTTGTGGCCTGTCCCGTTGTGGAGCACAGGCTCCGGACGCACAGGCTCAGCGGCCATGGCTCACGGGCCCAGCCGCCCCGCGGCATGTGGGATCTTCCCGGACCGGGGCACGAACCCCTGTCTCCTGCATCGGCAGGCGGACTCCCAACCACTGCGCCACCAGGGAAGCCCCTGCCAGGTCACAGGTTTGAAGTGAGGTATCAGGATTTAAACCCAGATCCGCCTGGCTCCAAAGACTATGCCCTTAACCCCCTCTCTCCACCCTGCTTGGTGTCTGAGTAGATTTCATTAAAAGCAGATTTTATTTTCAGGCTCATGTTATCCTTTCATCCCGGATTTCTTTCCAGAAAATGAGGACATAAATCAGGAGTAGTTGTTATTACTGTTAATGACATTTCTTATGAATGATTCGGCCAGGCATCAGGAAGTCTCATTTTGGGCCCGTGGGATTCACAGTAGATCCTCCAGTGAGTGGGGTAGCCTTTGTCCCCAAATGAGGCTGCGTATAATAATGTCAATTCAATTTCAATTGAAAAACAAATAATTTCACACAGTGGGGAGGGTGGGGGATGTTCTCATTAGTAAGAAATATTACGCAAAATGTAAAGATCACAATAATTATGAAAGTATTCTTTTATAAACTCCAGATTACTGAATAGTAGCTTACTCAGCTTTCTTCTACCATATTTATTATTTAATAAGCCATGAATCTTTTTTATTCCATAAAAATATGAGGCTTATCCCATAGACTGGAAATCTCTCTCTGTGTGTAGATATATACACATACATGTATTTCTATTTTTTAAGCCCTACAAATTTCTTTGTTTCTCAGATCTTCTTTACCTTGGATTTCTGCTTCATATGGGATATTCCTTTCCTGTTGGCCTTTTAAGGTGTTGTGCATAATATTAAAATCCCATTTCCGGTTTCAGCTCTATTCCACGACTCAAACTTTGGAATTATTCCTATAAAAGAAACAATTACTCAGAGACAGAAAGTAGACTGGGGGTTGCCAGGGTCTGGGCAGGGATGGGGGCATGGTGGGATGGAGGGGTGAGCAGGTGGAAGGGAGTTATTGTTTAATGGCTGTAGAGTTTTAGTTTACAAGATGAAAAGAGTTCTGGAGATGGATGGTGGTGACGGTTGCACAACATTGTGAATATATTTAATATCACTGAACTGTACACTTATAATGGTTAATATGGTAAATTTTATGTTATGTGTATTTTACCACAATTTAAAAATTGGAGAAAAGTTTACTGTATTTAGCCACAAGCGCACCTCATTCAGTGATCTGAATGAATGTTTAATGGTCCCTCTTCTGACATTATGACACTGACTTGTTAACTTATCTGGGGCAAAGTAATGTATTGGGGCCAAATAATTTCAACATCCTCTCCCAGACCCTGAAAAAACAGCATTGCATAGGTAAGTGTGAGGCGCTTTGAAATTTTGCAGTGACTCCTTTGTAATGCTGTTACTTAGCTGTGCCTTTATAAAGCATAAGAAAGTGATAGAATAAATTGCACAGGGAAAGCCTCACCTCTGATTTTTCAACTAAAGAAAACTATTCTTTTCCAGCACCTATTTCAACTTAAATGATTGTGTTTATGTGGCATTTGGGTTCCTTTTTCATATATGATTTCTTTCCAGTCATGATTATTTTATTTTATTATATTTCACTTCTTATCAACCCATTTGACCATGTAGTCATGAGGTTTTCTTTGAACCTGCTCTCCCTCTGCAGCAAAGAATTCACAAATCCAGGGGCTTCGGGCATATGGAAGGTTAGTTACTTTGAAACCGACCACAGAAGAGTGGTTATCCCTCCTGAGATGGCAGCCAGCATCCCCCCAGGCAGGGAGAAGGGTGCAGACGTGAAGTCAGGGACATAAACAGGTAGCTTCAATGTGACGAGGGGTGAGGACTCAGTATTCCTCTAAGGGGAGTACACCTTGGTGGTTTTAAGTGCACCTGGTAAAATTATGGGTGGTGGAGGGGAGACCATTTTAGGCCAAACCATTAAGAGAAAAACTGCTTTGGTTTAAAAATGAAAAGTACAGCAAGATGCAAAGATTCAGGCTCAAAGAGTCCGGTGGGGAGAATGCGGTCATGACTTGATTTGCAAACTGTGAGCATTCCTGTGTTGGGGGGTGGTGGGCAGCCTAAAGTCACCACCCCGGGGGACAGGTCTGAGGACTGATCCTGCAACGGGGCAGTGCAACGGCAGATGTGAAATAGCCCTTCTGAGAGCAGCCTTGGTTGGGGTGGGTGGGAAGTCGGAGAGCGGGTCTCCAGCCAGGCTCTGGCAGTGTGAGCTCTGTGTGTGTAACTTTCTAGGCACTGGTTGCTCGTTTAAAAACTTAGGAGATTCAAATGGGTGAAACCTAGAAAACAGTAGTCTTGTATTTCATGTGAAAGAAGGATTGTGGGTCACATTTTCCTCCCTGAACATATCTGCAGACAGTGCTAACTATAAAAGTCATGCAGCCCCGGTAGAGGGCAAAGCTAGTTTCTCCCCCGCCTCCGCACCGCGTGCGTGGTTGGGAAGGAGAGGGGAACAAGGCGAGAGAGGTTGTCTTTCTGTTTTTCTGTCATTCACACAATGTAATCTCAATATGTACCCAGAGAAAAGTCTGGAAGGTATGTACATGTGTATAAACTAGTTTTTTTTTAAATCGTGTTACATGCACATGATAAAAAATTTAAATGATAAGTTCATCCTCCCCTGATGCTCTAACCCCACCCCAACTTTTTGAACCAGCCACTATTAAGTGTTTATAGCTTTACTTCTAAAATGTTAGTTCTAGGTTTTTTGAGGGATGGAAGGGAGCCGAATTATAGGTGATTTATATATATTTTCTTTTTTCTAATTTCTGCAATTATTTCTAGGCTTTTTTTTCTTTTTTAAGTTTTATACAAGAATTTGTATGTCTGGGGATATTTCTTTCAAAGGTGAAGCAATGCCAGTTTACATTAAAGACCTGACTGGAGGATTTTTTTTTTTTTTGCTATTTAAGCATGGAGTTGTATGTAGTCATATCTGTAAGTAAATATGGTAACCATTATTTTAAATGAACTTTATTCTTCAGCTTGAACAGATTAAATTCTATAGTGCACGCACACCATTTCTTTAATTGCATTAATTATTTATTACATACTACCATGCATACAGTTCAGTTGGTCTGGGGGAAGTTGATTATAGCAGTTTGTTTCAAGTCAGTTTTACACCCCGGGCTGACAACATTATCACACTTTCTCACTGAAATGAAAGAGCTGGCCGAGTGCTCCAGGGCAGTTATAACAGATGCAGGGTTAAGGTGCAAACTGTGTTTGAAGTATATCCATCCTATTTGTAGTGGAATCCAGTTTATACAAACAGTCTGTATTTCCTTCAGGCATCTTCTTGGAAGTTCTTCATTTTTGCATATTTTAGAATGGAAGACATGTTTAATGCAAATATTGAGTTTTCTCATAGATTTCAGATGGTTATGTTAAACCTACAGGATCACTAGTTTCTTCTTTAGCATTTTCCATCTTCTGATAAGAAAAAAAAAGTCAAAATCAGCTCCTTTTCATTAGTAGTAGTTTTGTTCCATAGTTTTGGAATAAGAAAGACCAGGAAGATATTAAGTATGAGATCCCTCAGGACACTGTGCCATGTAAGCATCTGGACCGGCCATTCTCTTTCTGAACCCAGGCAGTCAGAATGCAAATCAGAAGCAGCTTCCTCTGCAAATCTGTGCTTTTTCTGGTCACAGATGTGCCCTTCCATGTTGCCTGCTTTTGTAAACCAAGCATATTTTTGTCATCACCTCCAAACCCTTTAATCAGCTGTAAGTGCTGTCACTGGGTGGAAGGTCCATCTGTGGGTCTGTATGTGGGTGGCAAATGGTAAGTGGAAGGTTCAGCAGAAATATTGGCAGGGGAGGGGGTTGGGTTAAAAAAAATTTTTCAGAAAAA
>NW_006792921.1:3687406-3707176 GCF_000442215.2 Lipotes vexillifer | reverse complement strand
TTCAGCAGAAATATTGGCAGGTTAGGAGTTGGGTTAAAAATACTTTTACAGAAAGTAGTAACACTTGTGTATTAATATATTTACTGAAAAATCAAAACCTTTCCAAATGGCCCCATGAGAAAGAAAAGAAGTGAAAGTTTCATTGTAAACATTTGTTTGGGAGGAGGATTAAAGATGTTTTTGAGGACAGTCAGGCAGGATGTTTCAGAAGGATCTGAATTTAGCAATTAAGTTGTAACACCTTCCTGATGTTGTGATTGACGGAGGTGTCTCAGCTAAAGGTATTACATCTTCAGGCCAGTGGATAAAAGCTGCAAAGAAACATGCTGTGATCTGAACTCTTCTCTGAACATTTTGGGGGGCTTTCCTGGACCCTGTAAAACCCACAGGGTCTCTTTTGGTGCCAGACCTTTCCCGTGCGCCAGTTCCGGGCTGCATCTAGTGTGGAGCCTTTTGTATTACATCGCATTACCTGCTGATGTTTCGGATGCTTTCCTACATACGGGGAGGCTGGCTTTTCATAGGGCGGGAAAACCAACCCCATTCCCTATTAGGCAGCTGCATTCACCCTGGAAGAATACTCTGTTTATCTTGCTTTTACCTGGCAACCAGTTCTAGTTAAGATGCCTGCTGGTCATGGCCCTATTCCCACAAAGGTATTTGTAGCTTTAATTCCAGTCAATCAAATTTCTTGGGTGTCTGCTCTGTGTGTGCAATATGCTAAATGCTGGGCAAAGATGAATAAAAACAAGTCTGTGCCCTCCAGGAGCTCACGTTTTAACAGGGGATTTTAGATGACCTTCACGCTTCAGGGACGTAGTAAGAAATAAGTCTTGTACTTGTGAAATTTTAGGCTTTGTTGATGAATGTTATGGAGGGAATTTGGTACCTTCCTGCCGCCTTCACACTCTGCTTCTGGACCTCCATGCTGTTCAAATGCCAGAGACTCCTTTAAGCATGTAGTGAAAAACAGTGGGTTAGGGGAAAGAAAAGAATTTGCTCTAAAGGATCAGAGGGGCTGTATGACTTGGGGCCCTTTCTTCTGACCACTGACAGGCCACTGACAGCCTGCCTAGGGGCTGAACATTGGGCAGAATCACATAGCACTACAGCCACTGGATGGTGGAAAATTTTGTAAAAACATCTGTTCTATTTGGATGGTCCAGATATTTTCAAAAACATTTGCTTAGCCAAAGCTCATATTTCATGAAACCTTTGCAAATATCTCCAGTTTTTCTTCTTTTCCAAGTGGGCATGGAAGCAAAGGAGAGGAAAAATGTGGCCACATGTATGTTTTCAACTTCTGATTTCCAAGGGTTTGGCTTTCTTGGGCATGAAAACCAATCAGGTGACTGCTGAGGGTCTGCGGTGCCTCTAGACTGTTCTGTCTCTTCAGGATGATACACTAGGTCTTTAATAACGAAAAATCCCCCTAAATGCGATGTGGAGGGATTACAATAATGATATCAAGCTGTATTTTTAATTGCTTGAAAATAAACGAAGGAAAGGGTTCACAGCTGTTGGAGCAGTCAAGGACAGAGCAGCAGAAAAGCTCCCCTTTCCCAGGATGGCTGCCAGGACTCTGCTCTCCAACTCTTCCCCAAAGTGCGCTTCCCTGCGCGCAGGGAGGGAGAGGCATCAGGGGAAGGTGGTGCAGGGGCGCCCAGAGGTGAACAGCCTGGGTTCTGGCTTTATTCTGGGCCTGCAGGCCTCAAGAGTAGGTGTGCCCGACACGCTGGCCCGGCAGAGCTTCTTTGAGGATGGGGTGAGGTCGTGAGCAAACCCCTCCACTCTCAGCACTTGCAGTGCTGTGAGCCGAGCATCCCACTGCACCCCAGCACCTCCGAGAGGAATAAGTGCCTGAATCTAGCTCTGCTGGCCTCCGCACATTAGTGAACCAGCTGGGTTGAAAATAAGTTCATTTCCCTCCTGTTTGTATAGCTATGTAGGAAAGATGAAAACAATGACTAGGAAAAGACCCCGGGGATTTCAATTAGAACTTAATCTAAGAGCTTTGGTTCCCCTGATGGGTTTGAGTTTAGACGTGATCCAGATGGCTTAGATCTTGGCCCCCTCCCTGGTGGCGTCATCCAAGGCTGTTGGGTCATCTGCAAGGTGGGCAGAACTGTTCACAGTCTCCATAAGCTCCAAGTCTGATAGGAGACACGGAGGCACAGTTTTATTTCCTCCATGATTCCAACTTGGGCGTGGTGAGAAGCTCTGCGGGTATTTTGAATGTGACACAGACCCAGGAAACCAGTCCCCTCCTCCAGTACATCTCACTTTAGGTGCGTGGCTTGCTCAGTGACTCAGCTCACCTTGCCTTTGTTCCTTCACAGTAGTTAGCAGGCAGGAAACGAGATATCTGGGGAGGCTGAGACACGTGTCCCTAGGCCATCTTTGGTGAAGTGGAAAGTGTAGGATCTGTCATTTTTCATGTCACCTTAAAACAAGGAAAAATCCATGGGACACAAATATCTCATTTATGTCCGCTATTTAGATCTCTAGATTAAAAAGAAACACAGTCATGAAGCATGAGTCTCCTTGTGAAAACAACTGAGTCGTGAGAAATTTCAGTTTTCACTAAAACTGGAAAGATTAGGCAGTGATATAAAGACAGAAGGGCACTGAGCCAGGAGTGCAAATACCCGGGTGCTGTTCCCTGCTCACGAACTGTGACCCTAGTTAAGTCACTGGGGCTCCACTCCCCCTCTGTCTGTCTTGTATAATAGGCAGGTGGATGAAGTGTAAGACCCCCCTGCTCTGAGAATCTGTGAACTGAGGACAGTTCAGAGGACCTGATCTCTGGAGCCCTTGGGAGCATCTTAGAAGTGGAGTGAATCCCATGGGACTTTCCCAGTGGAGGCCTTGATCACATTTTGTATGACATTCATTCAGTGCAGCTGCCATGATGCCAGGAAGCGTTTTGACTATAACCAGGGATGACTCAGTTAAGGGGCTGGGCCATCTGTCTTTGCTATCAGAGCCAGCTTTTCTGCAATTCCAAGGGGGAAATAATGGGCAATTGTTAATAACCCAAAATACTTAGTATAGTTTTAAACAAAGTTGTCAACAGATTGTTTATGAATGACTCATGTTTTCTTTTTCTCTCCTCTTCCTTTTTTTGTTTTTTCTAAATGGCATTTCCAAGGTTATTTTTCTATTCTATGTTGTGTGTTTGGAGAGGTATCTTGAAACCTGAAATTTAACCTCTATATTTTCTATATTTATCTGGCTCATGAGATTTTCCTGTGGCCCTGGTTAAAATTTTAATTTTTCAGTAGAGTCAAATCTTATTAATGGCATTGCAACAGTTGGGCACAGAGATCATTGGCAAGGTCTGTGGGGAAGTTTGTCTTTATGCAGTTTAGGGGTGATTTTATTAATTAGGTGAGTAGTGTAATTAATATGACAAGGGGAATGTTTCACGTAAAGGAACCAATTCATTTTGCAGCGGTCAGGAACTTCTAGGTGTTCACTGACCAATTGCATGCTGATTAGAGATCCTTCTTGCATTTTAATGGAAAAACATCTCATTGTTCACCTCCTAGCCCAGTCTCTGGTACACTTGAATGTAACACATGGGAACATATGTGTATAACTGATTCATTTTGTTATAAAGCAGAAACTAACACACCATTGTAAAGCAATTATACTCCAATAAAGATGTAAAAAAAACAAATAGTTTGTCTTAAAACAAACAAACAAACAAAACAACTCAGGAGAAGCAGAGTGAGCCAGGGGAGAGACTGAGGCCAAAGCATCGACCAGCAGGTGACTGTAAGTCTCTTAACTCGTCTGTAAAGCTTGGAGATTGGATAGAGCACCTGCGGAAGGCCCCCTTCCAACCTTTTCTAACACTGAGATTTTACTAATTAAAGCTGATTCCCATACTTGGTTCCAATTCATTATATTCTTCTAAGTGGCCAAAGCCCATCCTCCTTATTTTATTTTTTTCATTTTATTAGACTGGGCAGAAAACAAGAGAAGGTTTGCCCAACCCAATCTCCATCACCTGTGCCCGAAAGTTTCCCTGGGGCAGTCATCAGATTACCTAACACCTTGGCGTGGAATGGGCAGCCCCTGATGAGTCGCTGGCTGGAGGCTTGGTATTGATGTCCTCTTTAGTTGCTGGATTGTGGGGAGGCCTGAGGTGGCCCCAGGGAAAGGAGGAGCTGCAAGGGATTCCTTCGGGGATATGGGCACAGCAGCATTTGCCAACTGAGGGGGCATTAGTCCACTTTTTTAAACAACCAGTGCCAGCAGAATTCAGCTCCGTGGCTGCCCAGGTCATCATCCCCTGGACACCTCCCCCCAAACAACACTGAAGTGGCAGAGAAACATTTTCAGTGAGAATTATATTTCTCCCAATTCAGTTTTGTTTGAACCCAGCCTTTCCTACCTCCATCTGCTGTGGGCCTAGGAAATGATAAAGCTCTGCCTAGATTGCTGAAGTGGACACAGATTCCGGCATTGCCCTCTTGGGATGTCATCCAGGTGGTTTCATAGCTGAGGTGGATGGCAGAGAGCCTCATGTTCAAGAGTGAGGCAGGTGCAAAGGAGTTAACTGGCTGGTGGGAGCATCCGTCTAGAATGGGGTTTGGCCCTGGGACAAGATTCCGGAGGTACTTCCTCCTTCTCTTGGCTCTGGATGAGTGGGGGCCATCTTTGGATGGATTTTGTGGGTTTTTTTGGGAAAACCTTTCTTAAAAAGGCCATTCATCTCTTCAGGTCATAAAATAGAATCACAAACTGATTTTCCCAATTAGAGTCTTAAAACAACAAGAACAAAGTCAGCGAGAGAAGCAGCCCTCTGGGGAGTGTTGTCGTCATGTCCTAACAGCTGAAGGGCACAGGTAGCTCTGTTCTGCACGGGGATCGGGCAGTACTTTAGCGGAGCATCGTTATGGGGGCTGCTGTTTCCCGTCATTTGTTGTTGATGCTCTCTTCCCAGCCCTGACCCAGACTGTGTCAGAGCCTTTGCCGTGTTCTTTTTGAAAGTATCTTAACAATTTTTGAAATATCTCTGGAGAAATTCTGCCTCCTGGGAGATTTATTTCTGTAATTGTTTGTCTTAGAGACCAGTGCATCTAAGGTGTTAACACTTAGGTAATGTGCAAAGCAAAAGACTGAATCTGCCCGGGGGTCATTTCCTTGGCATTTCTTAGCCATTGGTTGTTGGAATAAAACAAAAACAGAGATAGAAGAACTAGCAAGTTCCATGCTTATGTTAGCAGTCCTCCTGCGAACATTTAACTGTGCTCTTGGCAAGTCTCTGCAATCCATCTGGTCCAGTGTTTTTGTCAGAAGTAAAAATTTGCTTGATGGAGCTCAATGTTCCTTTTTTTCTTTCCCCCTTCTGTCTCTGGTGTCAGATCTAAAAGGTACATTGTTTGGGAAAGGGAAAGAAAGAAAAATAGCCCCAGGCTGAATAGCTAACACAAAAATAAAACATGTCATAGTTTTATTTTCTCTGCTTTGTCCCCATTTAAAAAGGACAAATATAGGACCTATATAACTTACAACTTCCTAAGAGAAGGAAAAAAAAGTCATGAGCTAGTTTGGTGATATTTTCCCCCTAGCTATCACATTAAACTGCTGTGATTTTACTAACCTAGCTAACAAGATTTTAAGAATTAAAACATCTTTGGGGCTTCCCTGGTGGCGCAGTGGTTGAGAGTCCGCCTGCCGATGCAGGGGACGCGGGGTCGTGCTGCGGTCCGGGAAGATCCCACATGCCGCGGAGCGGCTGGGCCCGTGAGCCATGGCTGCTGAGGCTGCGCGTCCGGAGCCTGTGCTCCGCAACGGGAGGGGCCACAACAGTGAGAGGCCCGCGTACCGCAAAAAAAAAAAAAAAATGTCTGGTAATTTTTCAAAATAGTTGCAAAGTTTGTCAGTCATTTTGCATTGAGTTACACATGTTGAGATAGGACAGTGACATTTACCCTCCTCCCCCTCCTCCTCCTCCTTCCCCCTCTTATTCAAAACTTACCTCTTTTGAGTCTTATTCCCAAAGGATTCCATATCAGCACTTATCTGAGTCATCTGATTCCTTGGCCATTTTCACCAACACTACAATTAATTTGCATTATTACCATCTGCCAGGCTCTGGGGTTATGGAGACCCAGTCATTTCCGTAAGAGATCTTTACCTTGTGTAATTCAGATATGCACCTTGAATGAGTTTGGACTAATGACCTATAAATGCCCTTCCCAGTTTCAGTCTTAGATATAATGCAGAGTCCAGTGGAATAAGTCTAATGGCACTATTCCAGATACCCTCTAGGCTGGTCAAGAACTTGCAAAGGCAGGGTGGTCTCCTCGTGCCTCTAAAATCGCACCCTATTTATTCCACCTGTTCATAAGGCTAGTCACAGAGCAGTTTTAAAAGAAAAACAAAGAAACTTATCTGGTCTTTATAATCTGTTAAAGGAGCCTGAATTAAATGATAAGATATCTTCCTGTGTTTCCCCACATTTCGTGATATTTTGTTTGGCAAACCAAGTATGGGGTGCTCTGCTGAAGGACTTGAGTGCTGGTCTTCTCGACTGTCATTAGGTTAGTTTGAAACTTTACAGAATTTCTTTTGCAACCACTTTTTGGAATGCCTTGCTTTAGTTTTTAATTTTAAAAACGAGTTCTTTGCTGAGTGGTAATGAGCAGGCAGCCTCCTTTCATTCCTTTCTAGTTAATAATCAATTTCCAGAAATGTTGCTTTATGCTCACATGGTGGGATAAGAATAGAAAAAGCATTTGCTTATATTTTTACATAGTTTCCTTCTTTTAAATTTTATGTTGGTTTCCTGCTGGCTGATTAAAGTAGAAAATGCTGAGGGTTGAAATATATTTACATTTTTGTGGGAAATTAACTTACTTAAAATTTTTAAAAAATGGAAATAAGTGAATATATGGCCAGATTTTTCTGGTCATTGAGAGGATGTTAATCCTCTTTGTTTTTTCTTGATGCATATAGATTTTGCCTGCCTCAGTCATTTCTATTTTTAAAAAATTATAATTTATAAGATGACTAATTTTTAAAAAATTCTTGGCAGTTTCCTATCACCATTAGACTGGTGTGACCTTTTAGAATTATTTTGGGGGGGGAAGGAATAGAACATTTCTTGCAGTCCTGTTGAAGCTCTCTACGCAGACATGAGATGCAGCTCATTACATTTGAAATTCCATTGTGATAACTTTCAGATGGTGGCATTTCTTGAGGCCTCCCTCACATGTCAGAGAGACGCATATAGATCAGAAACTATTTACTCAGGGAATCTCAAATGATACTGAAAATACAGTTGTAAAATGTCAAGTTATTTGCATGCTGGTGAGTTGAATGTCCTAAACAGATATTTGCTTGTTTCCATTACTAAGGCATATAGGGAGGTATTGCAAATTGCCCCCTACTTTTGTATAGGAACTGCTCTGTTGTAGGTAGTTTTATTTTTAAATTTAATTCAGCTTCTTCATTTAAGAACTCAAGGCCAGGGGGCTTCCCTGGTGGCGCAGTGGTTGAGAGCCCGCCTGCCGATGCAGGGGACACGGGTTCATGCCCCGGTCAGGGAAGATCCCACATGCCGCGGAGCGGCTGCGTCCCTGAGCCATGGCCGCTGAGCCTGCGCGTTCGGAGCCTGTGCTCCGCAACGGGAGAGGCCCGCGTACCGCAAAAAAAAAAAAAAAAAAAAAAAAAAAGAACTCAAGGCCAAATGGATGTGGTATGAAACTTTAAAATTTTTATTCTTGAAGATATTTGATTCTTTATCTTTTGCTACTAAGTCTCTCTTCTTTTTCCTTCCTTTTTTCACCTACTTTTGGTCCTATTCCAGTGAAGAGGAGGGAGGGTGCTTCACTTATCTTTTTATGCCGTAGTAGCTAATCTAGGATTGGACTAGCACTGGGTCCTCAAAGAACGTTGAATAGGTGAACAAACCATCCATATTTTTAAATGCACTTTGAGTATCTTAGCTGCAAGTTGTTACCCTGTAAGTAAATAATTAGAATCTGCAAATTCCTGTCAAAATAAAATGCTTTAGAATAAGGCATGATGAAATCTTCTACTTGTTATTTTGAAATTGTGAACCAAAGACTGTCCCCTCATTGTGAACAGAAGAAAAAATAGGGTGTGAAAAGAGGGTGAACTAAGTAATTAATTTGACTTAAAATCCCTGTGTAGGTGAGGTGCTGAGCTTGGAATTCTTTTATATGATATAAGAAAAGAGTAAAATAAGCTTGGAAGATATTCCCTGGCGTCATTAAAGGATTTTCAAAACATGCAAGGAGCATGGTTGGCCAGTATTTCAGCTGAGATGTACATTATTAAAAGACCATTTCTTGAATCACTAGAGTGAGGGGTGTATGATGAGGTAAGAATACATGGCTATAGGAATTCAGAAATGCAGAGTCAACCACTGTATCAGTCTGGGTCAAACCAGCTGATGGAAACCACATAGTCATTCAAATAGAGGAAGTTTGAAATAAAGAATGAGTAAACTAAGATAGGAAAGTGACCATAAGGGTGTAAAGAGAACTCTAAATGGTCCTCTAGAGCTGAAGAAGAGCACCCAAAGAAGGGCAGACTTGGAAGGGGGCTCTTCCCCCAGGCTAGGGTTCAGATCTCATTGGAAAGGGTGTGGATGCAGCCCACTGGGATGCAGGAAGCTTGCCAGGTTGTCTGGCCCACAGTTGCTGGACTAGCGGTAAACAGTGCTCTTGGCACAGGCAAGCTGGGGCTGGTGGGTATAAGGACTGCAGCACACAGCGTCTGTTCAGGAGGGCTTTGGGAGGTGGTTACTAGGCCCGGGACACTGCTCTGCGGTCACTGAAGGACTGTGTGCTCTGATCTCCTGGCTGGAGCAGAGCATCACAGTTGTTCTGGTATGCATGCAAAACTGAGGGACAGGATGATGCAAAAACAGTGTGCTGGAACCGCTGCAGTGTCCCTGCAGCACCTTCTACTGACAAAGCCTAACAATGGCCTCACTGTAAGGAAATGCTTAAAGCGTCAAGTTCATTATAACAGAGCAGCTGTTAAAGGGTGAATTGGGAGTTGAGCTACAGTAAACTGGTACCTGGCACAGCCCCAAATTCCAATTGAGCCAAAGATGTTCTGTTTTGTTGTTGTTAAGAAAAGTGATAAACAAATCGAAGGAGCTGATTTCCTTTTTTTTTTTTAATATTTATTTATTTGGTCACGCTGGGTCTTAGTTGTGGCACACGGGATCTTTAGTTGTGGTATGCGGTATGCGAACTCTTTGTTGCGGCATGTGGGATCTAGTTCCCTGACCAGGGATCGAACCCGGGCCCCCTGCATTGGGAGCGTGGAGTCTCAGCCACTGGACCACCCTTTGAGGGCTCACTCTGTACTTTGTAACTGAAGAATCCATCAATCCTGGCAATGTAAACTCAGTACTCAATTAAAAATTGAGTTCACGATAGTGAGGTTGATTTTGGCACTTTATTTTTTAAATGAGCACATCAAGAAATCAATACTTGTTTTACAAAACCCATGTCTCTGATTATTAAAAGATTAAGGACATTATTTGTAATATATTGGCTTTTTACCTTTCTAAATGTGGCTACACTGGACCTGAAAACTCTTATGCCTCTTATTTGTGTATCTGAATCTCACAAGGCTTAGTAAGAGCAAAGGATAATCATATTTAACAAACCCCAGTTCATTCTCCCATCACCATGCCACATGGTTGCTCATCTTTACACTTGATGGCAACAGCTGGTTCCCTCCATTCGACATCATTAAAATTACTCTTTGGGTTTTTTCTTTACAATTTATGTCTTCTAATTTTATTGTGCTCTTCTTTGGTCCTAAATGACAATAGTGGATAAAAAGAAGTGTTCAGTAAAGCGTTTCTGCCATTCATTGTTATCCATATATTTATGTGTATTGTGTACTTTCTTAAATAGAAGCTTCATAAAAGTGAATACATTGGTAGAAATGTTAATGTAAAATTACATTTTTGCAGAGTTTGATTTACAAATTGGTAGTACAAGGGAGCAATATTATGGAGCAGAAAGTCAGCATCTGCATTGTAAGGTCTCATCATGGCACTACCATTTAACAGTAATGATAACAAAACTTTTTTTGGAGTTCTGGCTATGGCCAGGCATGTTCTTAGTGCTTTACATGTATTAACTCATTTAATCCTCATAAAAACCTACATATGAGGCAAGTACTATTCTTATTCCCATTTTACAGGTAGGAATACTGAGGCAGAGAGTTTAAACAACTTCCCAAGACTACCTAGTTAGTAAGTCCTGTTCAGGAATTTGAACCTGGTCAGTGTGGTTTCAGAGGTCTCATTCTGAACCCCCTATATACCATCCTGCCCACAGGATCAGTGGAATGGATTCTTTCTCAATGCACTGCCAATCTGACAGGACAGGAAAATATGCTCAGATGTTAAATACCTAGTGAAATTTGGAAATACAGAGAGATAAGCTGAGCACCACAGGCCAACTTTCACCTTACCCTTGCTTGTAGATTTTTATAACCTCCGGGGCCACAGAAGGCAAAAACCTGGACCCACCCAAGTTGGGTAGTATGAGTAGCAAAGGCTTCTCCCACCATGGATCTGGAACCCCTAAGCTACATTTCTCTTGGTAAAGGTAAGCTAGGGGAAAAAAACAGATTCCTCCAAGGAAAATTTTCTGACTTGAACTTTAGAACTATCAGGAAAAGCAAAAAATAAATCTCCTCAGAAACTATGTAACTTCAAAGTAGCTCATGGATTTATAGCTAGAATTTACAGGAGCTGGATGGTCAGAAACAATGTCAACTAAGAATTAAAGTGGTACTTGGTTGGTACTCCCTCCCAGCATTGAGCAGAAGCAGTGCAGATTCTTTGTGGAGAAACTCGCCTTAATTTGACCATAAATAACCCTCACAGGAAGTTTCTAAAATAAATTAGCTCCCATTCAAAAATCTCAAAATACAAGAAAACTAGTCATCATGAAACAAGAGTCAGCAGAATCAACCTGCAGAGACTTTAGTTGGTGAACTTATCAGATGCAATATATAAAATAAGGATGTTTTCTGTGTTTGAAAAATGGAAGAAGAGATTGAAAGTATGTCTAAGGAACAAGACTTAAAATGACAAAAAAAATTTGAGAAAGAGGCAAATAAAATTTTTATAGGTGAAAAATATAGTAATTGAAATTAAAAGCTCAAAAAGCAGTTTAATGACAGATTAGACAGAATTGAAGAGAGAAGAAATTGGAAGATAAGATTGTATAGTGTTCAGAATATAGTACTTTGGGACAAAAAGATGGAAAATATAGAACAAAGGCTAAGAGACAAGGAGAATAATGAATTTTCCAGAAATGGGGAAAGATACTAATCCACAGATTCAGGACACCCAGCAAATCCCAAATAAGATTAAATTTTTTAAAGAGATCCATACCTAGATAGGACATAGTAAAACTGCAGAACACCCTGACCAAGAGAAGATCTTAAGTAGTCAGAGAGAAAGGACAGCTTTCAAAGGAATAAGTCAACAGTTTGACAAACAGCAGTGACAGAAGCAGAAAATAGTGGGAAAGTGTCTTTCAAATGCTGAGAGAAAATCACAGTCAACCTGTGATTATGTGCCCAGCGAAATCTATCTTTTAAAAATGAGGATGAGATAAAGCAATTTTTAGGCCAGTGAGAAAGGATTTGTTATCAGCAGAGCCTCACAAAAACAGTTTCTAAAGTATGTACTTTGCAAAGAAGGAAGGAGCTCTTAAAAGATCAGAGCTGGGCTTCCCTGGTGGCGCAGTGGTTGAGAGTCCACCTGCCGATGCAGGGGACACGGGTTCGTGCCCCAGTCCGGGAAGATCCCACATGCCATGGAGCAGGTGGGCCCGTGAGCCATGGCCGCTGAGCCTGTGCGTCCGGAGCCTGTGCTCCGCAACGGGAGAGGCCACAACAGTGAGAGGCCCGCGTAACGCAAAAAAAAAAAAAAAAAAAAGATCGGAGTTAAGAGAAGGAACAAAAACCAAAGTGGCAAATGTGTGGGTGAATCTGAACTAACACTAACTGTCTTATGAACTTAAAAAAACAAAATGCGTCAGCAATAGCATGTCAGTCATCAAGTCATTAGATATAACATATTATTTGGCAGGAGGGTAGAAAACTGATTAAGTAAAAATTAGATTTTAAAATTGAGATTCATTGTATATACATTTTACTATTTCCAGAATAACCATTAAATGATTAGAAACAAAGTTTTTAGCTTTCAAACTAGTATAGGGGCAAAAAGAGATAAAATAGTTGATCAATTCAAAAGTAAAAGAAACATAGGAATAGGTGAGAAAAATAGCACAAAATAGTATGATAGAAGCAAATCCAAATATAGTAATTATATTAAATGTAAATGGACAAATTATTTTAGCTAACAAAGATTATCAGACTGAATTTTTAAAAATTCTAGCAATATGCCGTTTACAGGAATCACAACTACAACATAAAGATAGCAAAAGGTTGAAATTAAAAGTGTGTAAAATTATATGCCAGGCAGAGTCCTACTAAAAGAAAGGTAGCATATTAATAATCGAATATAAGGCAAAATTCCATTATTAATATGTGATAAAGAAGGTCATACCAAGTACAATTTATCAGAAACACAAAACAATTCTCAACTTTTAAGCACTTAATACATTAATACAATGACTTCAAAATACAGAAAGCAAAAATTATTGAAATCACAAGGAAAAGTAGAACAGTCCATTATCATAAGGGGAGATTTTAATATCTCTCTCTTTCGCTCTCAGTAATTGGTAGATCAAGCAGGCAAGACATCAGTAACACAATGATTAGTGTTAAGCTTGATGCAAAAGACATGTAAAGATCCCTGCACCCAACATTTGAAGAATGCATGCTTATTAAGGACACACAAAATATTTAAGAAAATTGACTAAAATATGTAAGAAAATTGCACCATAAAGCAACTTTCAACAAATTTGAAAGGACTGTCACCATTCAGACCAAATTGTCTGCAATTAAATTAGAACCCGGTAATAAAAACTAACTAGAAAAAACCTCACGTGTTTAGAAATTATGAAACATGCATTCAAATAAATAATAGGACAAAGTAGACAGAATAGAAATTACAAAATATTTAGAAATAGATAATAAGACATATCAAAACTTGTGGAATGCAGCTGAACAGTACTTAGAAATGTATATATAGTCTTACATGCTTATTTTAGAATGGAAGAAAGACTGAAAATTAATGATATTCCTGTAATGTATTCCTTCTTTCCTATTTTGGTGGTTGTGCCTCCCTAACTGATAGGCATCCAACCTAAGTTAGAAAAAGAAGTAGAAGGAAGGAAGTAGTGAAATAAATGCAAGAATTAAAGGGAAATTTAAAATATTTTATGCTAGACAGGATCAAGAAAGCCAAATGTTGGTTCTTTGAAAAGATTAATAGACTTGACAATCCTCTCCCAAGATTCATCAAGGAAAACCAAAAAAAGCCCCAAATAAATGCTATTAGTAAAGGAAAAACTGCTATCTGCAGTCAGGGCAGAGATTGAAATCTAATAAAAGAATATTTTGAACAAATTTAAGGCCAGTACATTTAAAGTCTTAGATGAAATGGATAAACCCCTAACTTACTAAAACTGACTCAGGAAACTACAAAAAACCTGGATAGCCTATAACCATTAAACACAGGACTCAAAGTCTTTTCATAGAGAAAACACCAGGCCCAGGTGTTTTTACTGCATAGGATGGCTGAGGAGTGCTTTGATAGTATTGGTTTGGCCAAAAAGGTCATTCGGGTTTTTCCATGATGTGTTACAGAAAAACACGAACAAAGTTTTTGGCCAACCCAATATTTGGCATAGTAGTAAATGCTTAGTAAAGTTTAGCTGTTATCACTGTTACCGTTCATTCGGTTCACGTGTGTCGTCTCCCTTTAGTCTGTACAAGGTCTAAAGGTAGAGTGTAAAATGTCTATAAACCTCATGGAGACAGACACGTAGGTTAAAGTGATGAAAACATTGTTTTCCCATGCATTTTTACAGTAATGAGGATGAAATCTTCCTATACTACCAGTTCATTTATTTAGCAATTTTTTTTTTTACTAAGATGTGGGTCACCAGTAAAATTCAACCTATGCCCACCATTGGCAAACCCCTCTTTAGTATACAGTGACCACTGGACTTTAGGTACTTCAGTGACGAGGGTCACAACACGATGGTTCACTAGGAACCAGCTTTAGTCTTGCTTTGTATTGTTGAAAAATGGAGAAAAATGGCCAAATTAATGTGACTTTTTTCAAGTGTTCCAGAACAAATTTAGTGACTTAACATTTTAGCATGTTCTAGAATAACAGCTCAAAATCCTATCCCTTCAAGGCACAAAAAATTTTATAGGCATTTATTAATAAAGGATGATATAGATAGTCTCCAAATTAGAGATGAGTGTGTTCCAAAGTGTCAGTGTAAGTGATTTATGGAGCCATGGAGATAAGGGGCTACAGACTTGGGGAAAGGTTTCAGGAGCAGGGGGAGTGAGTGTGCACTAGGAATTGTTAGAATAAGAAAGACAAAGAGAAGGGTAGTGCTCAGCCACTCTGGTTATTATTGCCAAATAGTAATCTGAGCCTCATCTGAGGATAAAGCTGGGGAACTCTTCTGATTTCATAAGCTGTGTTTGCTTTTAGTTTAATCCACTAGTATAGCACTTGTGATATGGTGGACATGATTCTTATGGATTAAAATGTTTGGAATGATTTCTTCTTCTGTGAAACTTCATACTCACATTCACATAATACGTTCAGTCCAGCCTAAAAAGATCCTTTTTACTTTTTTCCAAAATAGTACAAGAAATGAAGCTGCCTTCAACATATTGGTGCCCTTTGAGCCTTGCAGTTAATTTTTATATGTTAAAGACTCACACTCCCAGGAGCCCCATCCAGCACGGAGCTGTTCTCTACTGCCATGTGCACGTGGTGTGAACTGTTTCCTTTTCTTAATTAGCTCTCATTTAGGTGTTATTGTGCACTTCATATTTTTCTTTTCAAGAGACTCTAAATCATACTCTCTCTGCCCCTTTATCAACTACCCTTTAGTATCTCACTGGATATTTATGGAGCCCCTGCTTCGTGAAGCTCTGAGCCGGGTGCTTCAGAGGAAACTGTGATGGTTAACACTCTCTGCTCATAAAGAATGGAAACCAGAAGGAGAGCAGGATGTTACATAACTGCAGTATCAGAACATCGGCATCACAGTAGTGGTACATTGTTTTCTGAGAATTCAAAGGCAGAGGCCATGGAATCCTGACTCCTGAACTGGATGCCTTGGACAAGTTACTAACACCTCTGAGCTTTAATTTCCTCATCTAGACTGTGGGGCTTATGTTAGACATACCCTAAGGGTATTTTGAGGAATAGAAATGGTCAGTGGGTGAGAAACAGGCTCTCATTCATGAAAGTTATTATCAAATCAGCAAATAATTGTGCACCTACAATGGGTCAGGCACTGTTCCAAGCCTGTGGGGTATATCAGTGAATAAAACAATGAGCCCTGCCTTTGTGGAGCTTGTGTTCTATGTGATAAATTGCATTAAAACATTATTAATTAACAAACTCATAATAAATATTTGTTGCTGTTACTATTACATTATCCATTTGGAGGAATCTGGAAAGAGGTGGGGAGGGTTTTGATGGTCTGAGATGGAAATTCAGAGAGGGAGGAGGTCCGGAAGAAGAAATAACATGCACCAAAGTGTGGGGGTGAGAAATCTGTGCGGGATGGGCTCTCAGGGACAACGGCTGAGAGGTGTGTTGGGCCAGTGCGTGTGGCTGACACTGGGTGAGGGCCGTGAGTTCTGGGCCGGGGAGTTCATAGACAGTGCTAAGCTGTGGTGAGCCATCGGGGATATTTACCCTGGGGTGTGATTTGGTTAGATCTGGA
The DNA here is from genome assembly GCF_000442215.2 of Lipotes vexillifer. Lineage (NCBI taxonomy): Eukaryota > Metazoa > Chordata > Mammalia > Artiodactyla > Lipotidae > Lipotes > Lipotes vexillifer. The sequence continues at coordinate 3,691,256 of NW_006792921.1, read as the reverse complement.
TTTTAGGAAGTTTTCGTGTTTGTGATGCATAAAGGAAATTGGAAGGGAGAGAGACTGGAAGTTGGAGAGCCCAGGTCATTGCAAAAGTTTAGTGAAGAAAAAAATCCAAAAGGGAATGAACTGAAGCCATCCCCCTGTTATTTACTAAGCCTTTATTAGGAACTTTTAAAACTTAGTGTTTCAAAGTTTTATTGACATAAAATACAGAAATCCTAAATGTACTCAGCTTATTTTTGCAAATATATATTACATATATCTTCGTGTGAACACCATCTGGACTGAGATAGAGAACATTACCAGCGCCTGTAGTGGGGACTTTGAACTCAAAGTGCAGGGTGGGCACTGCTCGCTCTGGCCCCTTTCAGGGAAGGACGGTGGGCAAGTCCATGGGTAAATCCCACCTAGCGGCAGCTGCCTTGTCAGCTCTCCAGTCCATCTCCCTCCCCTTCCTCCCCGAGCGGCCAGTTGCTACATTAACCAGACAGCAGGAAGGAAGGCAGACTGTGTCTCCCAGAGTCTGCACCTCTTCCTGAGCTCACTTTTCAAGTGGGCTACACAAAGCACGTCTACCCTAATGGCCCCAAACACGAGAGAATCACATTTTATACCAAGCCCTGGGTTTCCTAAATGAAAACGGTAGAAATATTTACAAGTAGCTTTAGTGTGGCCAGAACATACCTAAATAAACCACAAATAGAGATCCTGTCAGCCAGTGCACAAGGGGAGGGGGTCACTGGGTCTTGGGTGTGACCAGGGAGCAGGGGGCCCCAGGTCAGTGCAGTTTGCTATCTCCCTCTCAAAGTAATTGTACAGTGTTCTCTTTACACGCAGGAGGGGACCTGTTTTTATTCCATTGCTGATAACTGCATTGCCATATATTAGTTAAATATGTGTGTATCAGTTGTTGTGAAAGACCACCAGGATTGGTCAAATATAGAAGGGTGGATTCTTTCAGTTCTATTTATTCAACTTCTGTAACTATTGTGTAGTTTTATACCAAGGCAAATAGGAAATGCTTTCTAGATAAAAGGTATTGATTGAGCATCAAAGTAGTGTTTTGTATATTTAAGTATATGCAGGAATATATACTCTGTGGCAAATAGAATTTGAAGCTTTTGTGTTCCCTAATTGGTTCATGGCCCAAAAGTTTACTTTTCAAAATGGACTTAGGCAATGTATATTTAGGAAGGCATGGATGGAAAGTCAGAAAAAACGGACAGAGAATTACATTGATTCCTACCCTAATTAAATTTTAATCCTGGGAAGAGTTTAAAGATCAGTGGTTTTCCTTTTTCCTCTTTAGTTTTGCTGAATTCAACAGATAAAAAAGATTAATTTAGAGCTGCTGTGGATGAGGGTTGCGGTGGGAAAGGTGAGCACGGCAGGGTTCCAAAAAGCTCTCCAGCGTCTTCCCGGGTCTGAATGGATTCAGCCCAGGTCTTCTCAGCCCACTCCAGTTCTTTCCACTCCATTCCACTCCTTTGCTGAAAACTCAGTTGGTGGTGTGATGAATGTTAAAAAAGCTATTTCATTTCAAACTTTCATCTGTTGAAATATCTCATATAGGATCACAGCATGTTTGGGATCTTTGGGATACTTTTCCCATTAATAGGAGATAGGAAAATACTGTTTTATGTACTGTTTTCTTTTCTTTTTTTTTTTTTTGCGGTACACAGGCCTCTCACTGCTGTGGCCTCTCCCGTTGCGGAGCACAGACTCCAGACGCACAGGCTCAGCGGCCATGGCTTCCGGGCCCAGCCGCTCCGCGGCATGTGGGATCTTTCCGGACCGGGGCACGAACCCGCGTCCCCTGCATGGGCAGGCGGACTCTCAACCCCTGCGCCACCAGGGAAGGCCTGTACTGTTTTCTTTTCTTTTTTTTTTTTGCGGTACACAGGCCTCTCACTGCTGTGGCCTCTCCCGTTGCGGAGCACAGACTCCAGACGCACAGGCTCAGCGGCCATGGCTTCCGGGCCCAGCCGCTCCGCGGCATGTGGGATCTTTCCGGACCGGGGCACGAACCCGCGTCCCCTGCATGGGCAGGCGGACTCTCAACCCCTGCGCCACCAGGGAAGGCCTGTACTGTTTTCTTTTCTTTTTTTTTTTTGCGGTACACAGGCCTCTCACTGCTGTGGCCTCTCCCGTTGCGGAGCACAGACTCCAGACGCACAGGCTCAGCGGCCATGGCTTCCGGGCCCAGCCGCTCCGCGGCATGTGGGATCTTTCCGGACCGGGGCACGAACCCGCGTCCCCTGCATGGGCAGGCGGACTCTCAACCCCTGCGCCACCAGGGAAGGCCTGTACTGTTTTCTTTTCTTTTTTTTTTTTGCGGTACACAGGCCTCTCACTGCTGTGGCCTCTCCCGTTGCGGAGCACAGACTCCAGACGCACAGGCTCAGCGGCCATGGCTTCCGGGCCCAGCCGCTCCGCGGCATGTGGGATCTTTCCGGACCGGGGCACGAACCCGCGTCCCCTGCATGGGCAGGCGGACTCTCAACCACTGCGCCACCAGGGAAGGCCTGTACTGTTTTCTTTTGCTAGCTAGCTGAACAGAAAGCTCTTCTTCAGCTCTCTCCTGAATGTACCCATGAAAAGATTCTTCCTAATTGTAATTGTCGTAATCTTACCCAAATCAATCCATTTAAGTTAGAAACCTAGAGTTGAAAGTGTAATGAATGTCAGTTGCAGTGAATTGATTCTCTCGGGAATGTGTTCCCAGGAATGTGTGATATCAGGACAGATAATTTTTGCAGTTTCTAGTCTACCTTTAAAAATAACTCAAATGAATTAAGCACATAAAACGCATAGAAGAAAATATAGGAGAAAAGCTGCAGGACCTTGGATTTGGCGACAGTTTTTTGGATATAACACCAAAAGTACAGACAACAGAAGCAAAAATAGACAACTGGGACTACATCAAATTTAAAAACTTCTGTACATCAAAGGAAATAGTCAAGAGAGTGAAAAAGCAACCTACGGGATGGAAGAAAATGCAAATTATATATCTGATAAGAGGGTTAATATCCAGAAAATGTAAGGAACTTCAACTCAACAACAACGGAAAACAACTGGATTAAAACATGGGCAGAGGAGCTGAACAGACATTTTTCCAAAGAAAGATGTCTGGCCAACAAGCATACGAACAGCATGTGAAAAGATGCTCAGCATCACTAATCATAAGAGAAACGCAATTCAAAACACAGTGAGATGTCACCTCACACCCATTAGAATGGCCAGTAACCAAAAAACAGAAAATAACAAATGTTGGTGAGGATGTGGAAAAATTGAAACCCTTGTGCATTGTTGGTGGGAATGTAAAATGGTGCCATCATTATGGAAAATAGTATGGCAGTTCCTCAAAAATACAAACAAAGAATTATCATATGATCCAGCAATTCCACTTCTGGATATGTACCCAAATACTTGAAAGTAGGGTTTTGACAAGATATTTGCACACCCATGTTCACTGCAGCAATAGCCAAGAAGTGGAAGCAACCCAGTGTCCAGCAGATTAATGGATGAAGAAAATGTAGTGTTTAAATACAGTGGAATATTACTCAGCCTTAAAAAGGAAGGAAATTCTGACACATGTTACACCATGGATAAACCTTGACAACATTATGCTAAGTGAAATAAGCCAGTCACAAAAGGACAAATATTGTATGTTTCCACTCATCTAATTTAAAGTAATCAAAATCATAGAATCAGAAAGTAGGAAGTTGATTGCCAGGGGCTGGGGGGAGGGGAGAGAAGGGATTAGAGCTGAAAGGACACTGAGTTTCGATTTTGCAAAATGAAAATGTTCTAGAGGTCTGTTGCACAACAATGTGAGTGTATCTAACCCTGCTGA
>NW_006792921.1:3629508-3687396 GCF_000442215.2 Lipotes vexillifer | reverse complement strand
GCTGAACTGTACACTTAAAAATGGTTAAGATGATAAATGTTATGTAGTTTTTACTGCAATACAAAGAAAATAGTCTTCATACTTGTCCCTGTTTCTTTGGGTGAAAATGATTTCTCCTCTTTCTGAGTGTGCTTTATTCTAAAACTGGGAGTCTTAGTGTGATTTTTGCAGGTTTGATTTTAACATCCTGACTGATCAGCATTTCATGTGATCTTAAGTAACACAAAGCTGCATGTTGCTTTGCTCTCCTTGTGAAACTGGAAAGATAGCAAGGATTTTTTGTTTGTTTGTCTCTTAATTTTTAAATACTTCCACAATTCGTGCTGTGCCAAATGGCTTCATCATTTTCAGACGAGGCTGAAGAAACCACTTATAGGTGAGGGCTTGGAGAGTAGATTACACATCTGGATGCAGCATTCACGTTCCCTGATGTACTGATGGAAGATGACAGTGTCAATTGGGATTGCTTTCTCCCACAAGTTTTTAGAGTAGATTTTTATGCCTGTGTTTCAATTATCAAATTATCAAGTTTATTCCAGACTCAAATAAAATGAAAATGAAGTAGGGACAAAAAGGTATGTAGTTTCCTTGGTGCAATTCAACTTAGGAGGGGGAGCACCCAGTTTTTAATACTAACAGTTTACAGCCACTCATGGTTAAATGGTTTATAGGATTCTTTGTAACCAAAGGTGGTCTAATTACCAAGGAGGAGAGAATAATGTAGCCCAGTTATTTACAATGTGTGACTTCATTGAATTATGATCCTGTTAACTCTACAAAAATGACAGAAAGCAGAAACATCAGAGCAAATTAAACATTTTGGCTTTTCATTAATGATCTTGAATATAGGAGATGTGCACAAGGTTAATTTTTTTTTCTATTTAAAGTCACATGAGTCCTGCCCTCGGAGTGAACCTGCCATTTCAAAGATTCAGTGCATCAGCTCCTAAACAGAAAAAAAATGACAGTAGTTCTTTCTTTTACACTGGGCCACACTAGAGTGTTTAGTTTCTGTCACTAAATCACATGGTAGGTTTTCTAATGCCCATCTAGATCGATTTTAGGTGTGATTTCTTTCCTTGTGATTTTGTTTTACTCTGGGTTACTAGTTGATTTTAATTGTTCTTATTTGCAGGCTTTAAATATTGAGGGAATGTGTCATTTACAACACTCTTTTGTGGCACTGACCTTTGTGAGTGTTTACATATGAATCCCAGGACATTTTTTCAGCACTGTAGGATGGATGGGGATGGGGGGAGCTTGTTGGAGAGATTCGTTGGTTATAAGTACAACAGATGAAGAATATGCAAAAGGAGCTGGAAAAATTAGTATTAGGAAGCCAATTTGTAGGAGAAAATGTAGAATTTTACTAGATTAGAGACATTATTTATAGTAAGTAAATTTTATTCATTTAAAATATAACAGTAGTTTTTTAAAAAAAAACACAGTCATAATGTCCCTCTCAGAAATTGTCCAGATAATTAATAACAAAAGAAAACATATAGAAAATATTAGTAATGCTTGATTTAATGGGAGTATTCATACTCAACAAAAAGAGAACATATACTCTTTTCAAGTGCTCGTGTGACACAAAAATCGAGTACAGACCAAGTCACAAAGAAAATCTCTGTACATTTCAAAAGTTAGGCCCCATACGTAGTCGAGGTTCTTCAAACAAGATACAGTAATACTAGATGTCCGATGTCAGCCTTCCTCCAATCTAACAACTTGGACATTTGAAAATACTGTTCTTCATAACTGTTGTATTTGTTGTTTGAGATACAATTCACATACCATAAAATTCACCCTTTTATTTATTATTATTATTATTATTTTTTGCGGTACGCGGGCCTCTCACTGTTGTGGCCTCTCCCGTTGCGGAGCACAGGCTCCTGATGCACAGGTTCAGGGGCCATGGCTCACGGGCCCAGCCGCTCCACGGCATGTGGGATCTTCCCGGACCAGGGCACGGACCCGTGTCCCCTGCATCGGCAGGCGGACTCTCAACCACTGCGCCACCAGGGAAACCCTAAAATTCACCCTTTTAAAGTGTACAGTTCAGTGGTTTTTCGTATATTCACAGAATTATGCAACCATAAACGCTGTCTAATTTCAGGACATTTTCGTCACCTCTGGAAGAAACCCCATGCCCATTGGTAATCACTTCTCCTTCGCCTCTCTCCTCAGCCCTTGGTAACCACTAACCTACTTCCTTTCTTTCTGTATTTGCCAAGCCTAGACGTTTCATACACATGGAATATGGAAGATTCGAATACGTGTCCTTTTGTATCTGGTTTCTTTCACTTAGCTTGTTTTCAGGGTTCATACATGTTGCAACAGGAATCTGTACTTGATTCCTTTTTTTTTATTAAAAAAATTTTTTTTAATTTTTGGCTGTGTTGGGTCTTCATTGCTGTGCACAGGCTTTTCTCTAGTTGGCGGTGATCGGGGGCTACTACTCTTTGTTGCAGTGCGCGGGCTTCTCAGTGTGGTGGCTTCTTTTGTTGCAGAGCACAGGTTTCCGTAGTTGTGGCACACGGGCTCAGCAGTTGTGGCTCACAGGCTCTAGAGTGCAAGCTCAGTAGTTGTGGCACACAGGCTTAGTTGCTCCGCGGCATATGAGCTCTTTCTGGACCAAGGCTTGAACGCGTGTCCCCTGCATTGGCAGGCAGATTCTTAACCAGTGCGTCACCAGGGAAGCCCCTGATTCCTTTTTATATAGCTCAATAATATTCCATTGTTTGATTATGCCATTTTTTCCCCAGTCATCTGTCAATAGCCATTTTGGGTTATTTCCACCTTTTGGCTATTATGAATAATCATGCTGTGAACATTCATGTACAGTTTTGTTGTGTGAACAGTTTTTAAACTCTGAAAGAATAAAATCAAAAGAGTATTCTTATAAGAATAAGAATAGTCTTATGAGAATATAAGTCTATTTAGCAGACTGTTTCTAAATTAACTGGATATGAGAACACTCCATACAGAAACCCATATACTGTGGCCAAAGCAGTTCTCAAAGTACAAATTATAGTCTTAAAGACAATTTTTAAAAAACTTAGAATTGCTGAAATTAAGCAAACTAAGTATTCAAATTAATATATGAGAAAGAACAATAAAATTATTCCAAAAGTCAAATAACATGAGCAATAACTATAAATTCAGAAATCATATAAAATAAGATTGAAGAAAAAACCTAACAGATTTGATAAATAAAGCTGAAAAACCATTTCTTTGAAAACATTGATAAAATAGGAACATTTCTGGCAAGCTTAACTGGGGAAAAGAGGGAGAAGATATAACCAAAGGTTTACAAGTATTTTCTACGCACCTATCTTTTCAGTAACAAATTCGAAATTTTAAACAATTATAAGTTGTCAAAATTGATAGGAAGGAATATGTGAATAGAAAATAACCATAGAAGAAAATTACTCTTCCATCTTCCATCCATCCGACCATTCATCCTTCCGTTTCCATGCTAACCAATCATCTAATTCTTTTTGAAAAGTAGCCTATCTCCTCCCTCCTAAATACCAGGTACCGATTTTGGTCTTGGCAATTTGTATGCCTCCAAAGCGTAAAGACAGGAAGCAAACAGGTTTCTCCTACAGACCAGCTCAAGTTGTTGTGTTACCTAAACCAGACAAGAATGTGACCAAGAAAATGTGGAACCATCTCACTTATCAATATAGGTGCAAGCCAAGTACAGAAAAATACCAAAATAATAATACACCACCATGTTGTAAGCTTAGTCCAGGAAGGTAAGGATAGTCCAATATTAGGAAACTAGTGTAATTCACTAATAGGATAAAATGCATATGATCATCTTTTTATATAATATCAGAAGCAATCAGTTAAAAGTGAAAAAGATTCAGTAAGATTGATTCATCATTAGATTATGATGAATCAACAAAAATGAGTATTTCCCCTATAATAGCATTAACCACATATACAGCATGATGGGAAAAAAGATACCTCTCACAATTGCCTCACAATCTATAAGAATATGAATGTAAAATTAACAAAAATGTATATGAGACAAACAATAAAACTTTACTGAAGCGATGGAGAGATGTTGATAAACGGAGATACATCCCACTTCTGGCCAGGAACTCAGTATTATAAATTTTCTCCAAATTAATGTTAACACATATGCAATTCCAATAAAATCCTAACAGTTTATTTTTAAAGCTTGACAAATGGCTTCTAAAGTTCATACAAAAGAATAAATAAGCAAAAATGGCCCCCAAATGTATTTAAAAAGAAAGAATTGTTGGGAATTTGCCCTACTAGATTTTAAAACATGTTATGGAAAATCTTTAAATAGGTCCATGTGTACATGAGACTTTAGTATATGATAAAGATAAAACTTTCATATCAGTAGGAAAGGATGGGCTATTTAATATATAGTATTAAGTCAACTGGCAGTCTGCTTGGGAAAATACACATCTAGATCCCTATTTTATGCCACATACTATATTTCAAATCTATAAAATCCTAGAAGAAAATAAAGCAATGTATATTTATAGTTGTGGAGGAAGCCTTTAAAAGCATGACAGGCAGCGCTGAAGTCTTAAAATGTCTAACAAATTCAGTTTTATGAAATTATGGTGAAAGAAACTATAAACAGAATTAAAGTATGAATAGCCAACTGGGAGAAAACACATGAAACTATGTAACAGATAAAGGGTTAATATTCAAAATTTATAGGAAGCTCCTACAAACCACCAAGGGAAGACAATGGAATAGAAAAGTGTAGAGATGATATGAAAAATCACATGAGAAATACAAATGGCTAATAAACATATCAAAATAGCTTCACCTTCATTTTACAATCAAGAACACAGGAATAGTAGTAGAGAAATCATTTAATCTCAATTTAGCAGAGCTTTTCTTCAAGTGTCCCTTGAAGGTTTTTCTTTTCTGGGCAGCTTCCCCTTCTTTTGTTATATTCAGCGTGGGTTGACTTGCCTGAGGAAGAAAGGAGGCAGCCGAGATAGTGCAGAAGAAAACATTTTGGATTTTACGGAAAATAGGCCGTGAGTGAAGCACTTAGCCATTCAGCAGCTTTTCTATAACCATACCTCTGCCTCCCCGATCCCCACCCTCACCTCCTGCTCCCCACCACGCCCCCCCACGCCCGCCACCTTCTTTGAGGAAGCAAAGCAGATGCATTTCTTTTAGATCTCCCTAATTCTCACCTTCCTCCTCCCAACCTTTCTCCTTCCTTCCTTCCTACCGCTTAGACCAGGCACTGGTCCCACCTCATTCAGAGTTTAAGAGGCTGGTGACCCCTGCAGTCAAATTTTCATCTCTTTTAGACAATTTTTTTAAAACTCCCTGTTTTCCTGATTACTGGAAGCATTAAAGGAAAAGCTGAGACTAAGTTCCCAAGAATACCCCTCATTCCAAGTGAGTTTCAAATAAGGTTGCATCAGTCTTTTGTCAAGTGTGATTGTAATGTCTCGATCTGTATCTTCCTCGCCCATTCCGCACCCCAACAATTAGGTGGTGTGTAGAGACCCCCGGATTCTATGATGATTCTAACCTTTTTCACCGTACTGCCACACTCCTAGTATCACCAGCAAAGGACATCACTTTTCATTCCTATAGCTGCCTCCAGCCGTAGATTCTGAAATGTCAGTTTTAATTAAAAACCAAAGAAAAATGCATTTTGTGAAGGTTTTTTTTTTTTTTTTTCCCTTAGAAGAATAGGTTATTAGCTTTCTTTGTAACTCTTGCTACCTTGCTGAACTTTCAGAGAACGTAGACAGACTCTTAAAATTCTTTGGCAAATCACCTCATCAGCTGGCATGATGCAAGCACTTTGGAGGAAGGGGAACTTTCACCCCAGTGCCCATTCTCTGCTACGGGGTGTCCATGCATAGGATTTACATCATCTCAATAAATTATCCATCAAATGTTAGAGCAGAAAATGTTAGAAGTCCATCATCTTAGAGCAGCTCCCATTTTGCAGGTGAAATTGAGGACTGAGGACTGCTTGACTTTGCCCCAGGTTCCTAGAAAGCTGGGAATGGAGGAAGGAGAGAGAAAGGAAGGACAGATGAACACTTACACAGGCTAAGAAGGTTCGCTTACTTGGGTCTTCAGTGAGATTAGATTCACAAAGATGTGTTTATTTCATATAACATAAAATTCACCATTTAACCGCTTTAAAGTGTACAAATCAGTGTTTTCTAGTGCATTCACAGTGTTGTACAACTGTCCCCACTGTCTAATTCCAGCACTTTTTCATCACTCTGAAAGGGACCCCATACCCACTAAGCAGCCGTCCACTATTCCTCCCTGCCACCCCGCCCCCTGCCCCCTGGAAACCACTCATCATCTTTCCATCTCTGTGGATCTGCTTATTCTGCATATTTCATATAAGTTGAATTATATAATATCTGGCCTTTTGTGACAGGCTCCTTTCACTTAACATAATGTTCTTCAGGTTCATTCACATTGTAGCATGTATCAGTACTCCATTCCTTTTCATGGCTGAGTAATGCTCCATTGTGTAAATAAATCACATTTTGTTTATTCATCGGTCAATGAACATCTGGGTTGTTTCTACTTGTTGGCTGTTATGGATTATGCTGCTTTGAACATCTGTGTACAAGTTTTTGTTTGAATACCTGTTTTCGATTCTCTTGGGTATATACCTAGTAATGGAATTGCCAGTCATATGGTAATTCTATGGGTAACTTCTTGAGGACCCTGCCAGGTTCTTTTTCACAGTGGCTGTGCAATATTTTTAGAGCAACCCTTAACTGACAGTGTTTCTTAAAACAAACACTGAGTTATGTGCCAGGCCTTGAGAGCGAAAATGAATATAAAACAACCCCCATTCATAGACAAAGATTCTCAAGGAGATATAGTTGCGGTTGGTGGTGCAGGTGGGTTGTGCGGGGCTTAAGGAGGACAGGTCAAGCTCTGGCTTGGCGGTGGCACTTGAGCTGAAAGTCGAGGCTGTAGGTCACATGGGGAGACACAAACTTAAAATACTTGGGATTCTTGTATGCAAAAAGTACATCTTTTTGGGTAAAAGAGGGCTAATGGTCCGCCATTAATGGGCAACCATCTGGCCATCTGCTAGCCAGAGTGTTGGTTTCCTAGATTTACTGTTCATTTTGCCTTCATTACCGACTTAGCTCCTCTCCTGAATGTGAACGCTCGTTCAATAGTCCAATATACTTCCTAGTGATGCTCAGACGTTTTGCAGCATTTTCCCATCCATTTAATATTTTTGTAGGATTATAGCACCCCAGAGGCCTCTGCCAGGTAGGTAGACAAAGAAAATACACACCCTTAATAGTAGAATACGTTATAACACACATGAAACAAGCAGGAAGACAGTGTAAACCAAAGCCCCCTCCTACCAAGTGGCAGGTGAAAGGCTGGCTGTTATTTTGGTTTTCTGTTATCTTTGTTCCTTGATCATGGTGCAACCCCGAGCCCCCAGCCTTACCCCAACCCATTCTCCAGCGGCTGCCAGTGCTGTTTCTAAAATGAAAAGTTAGTCATGTCACGAGCCCCACTCCCCCACCACACACCCTGAACTCAGAATTCTTCAGTGCATCTTCATTTCGTTCGGGGTGGTCGTCACACTGTAGCAGAACCTCTAGGGCCCTTCTGTGTGGCACTGGCATCAGCCTCTTCCACAGCCTCGCCCTCTCCTCTCCCCTCCCCCCCGCCCTGTGCTGTAATCCAGTGGGTCTGCTTGTTCCCCAGACATCACACTCCGTCTTGCCTCTTTATCCTCACACAGTTGGCTCCTTCTTTGAAATGTCTTCTTTGTCTCCCAACCCTCTTAACCTGACCAACTCCTATGCGTCCTTCAAAACCCATCCTGTGAGACTTCAACACGTTCTTTCTCATGGTTGTAATTGTTTTACTTCTCTGCTCCCCCACGAGGACTGTCTGTTTCAGGCACCCCAGGCTTTATTTTCATGTGGGCACCCCATCATCTTACACTGGATTAGTGAACAGGTTTGAAGGCAGCACTTCACAAGATGCTCTAGATTCTGGCACCCGGTTAGAGAGGCTTCCTCTCCTATCGGATGAGAGAGGGGCTGCTCGTTCAAACTCTGACAGTTGTTAATATTATTCCTTGACAGTTTCTCAGAGCATTTGTAGGATTTGTAGGTATGAGAAATACTGTTTCTGAGGTTCTCAAGACGAGTTTTTAGGCCCTATCTACTGCCAGACAGCTAATTACAGAGGAATTCTCTCCCCTCAAGATGTGAATAAAGAGGAAGGCAGCCCTTCCCTAAATATTGGCAAAGGACATTCAGATTCAGAACTCTTGGCGCTTGTGTGTATTATAATCATAATCCATAAATTCAAATAATCTGAAGTATGTAGGTCTTGCTTGCCCTCAGGCTGATGAAGGTCAGACACAAAAATGTCTTGGAAAGTGAAAAAACACAAGATACAATGATATTTCCTTGGCTTCTGGAGACTGAGGCTTGGGAAGTAGATGCAGTCATGGGATTCTGTGCTGCCTCGTAATTTTACACTTGAGTAAGATGTCTAGTTTCATTTTTCCCACGTCTGTGTCACCTTTTAAAAAAAAATAATTTATATCAAATCCATCTAAATTCAAGCTCAAAGAATCCCAAGTAAGGAAGTGTAATCATTTGGGAAGTGACTGGGAGAGGAGGTGAGCTCTCCTTCCTTCCTGTCAGCCAACATCCCCTCTCATCCGGGTAAACATATACACAAACGTGCTGACACACACAGACGTTCACTAGCTAAACAACAGTTCTTTGTGTTGGGAGCCACAACTAAAAGTCTTTTGCCTCTAATATCTGTTGCACCGCTTCTTTTGCATACATTTAAATTTTTAAAAAATTTGCCACATATGTTTAAGGCATCTGTTGGTTTGCATTCTGTGAAAGAATTTGTGTGTTTGAAAGCACACAATAGCTGTAAAATAGAAATAATCTGTGTGGTTTCCAAAAGGACTGTCTTTCCTTAATAGATGTTTTATGATTTGCTTACTAATTGAATTTGGGCCATGTGAAATTAAACATTGCTTGATTAAATTGAGTATCTAAAGTGATTCATGGAATGGAATAAAGCTGGCTAGGAACTAAGGTTTTCTACCCAATGTGGCCGTAGTCAGCACTATCCATTCCAAATTCCTCCCTGGATGCTGGGTGATCATGTAATTGCTATAATTTATTTTTTTATTTGAACCAATTTTTTAGATGGGCATCAAAAACTCCACATGTCAAAATAGAGCTCTTGAACCCCACCACCCCTGCAGACACACACACACACACACACACACTCTCTCTCTCTCTCTCTCTCTCTCTCTCTCTCTCTCTCTCTCTCTCTCTCTCTGTCTCTCTGTCTCTCTCTCCTGTTCCTCGCCCAGGTGTCCCTGTCTCAGTAGGTGACGCCATCCCCTGCCTTGTGGCTCAGTCACTATGACCTTCCTGCCTTCAAACCTGCCAAGCTCACTTTCACCTTTTCCCAGCGACAGCATCCAATCCCTCTCTCTCTGAGATGTTTATCCCCAGATCTTTGTGTGGCCCACTTGTCATCATTTAAGACTTGACATAAATGACTTCTGCCAGTCACTCTTGATCATATTATCCTTTCGTTTTCTTTATTGTTCTCATCACTTGTAGATATTTTCTGGTCTGTTTGTTTGTCACTTTCCCATCTAGACTGTAAGCTGCACAAGAACAGGACCCTGCTTGCCCTGCTCAGAACAGTACCTGCCTGGCATGGTCTTGGCACACAGTAGATATCTGGATGAATGAAAGAATGAAAGAAAGAAAGAAAGAAAGAAATGAAATGGGCTTTAGAAGTTTCTTAGGAGGAGTTTGAAGAGCCCAAATAGTATATAAAATGGAAGCCTTCCTAACAGTTGAACTTATTTTTAATAAAATTAAGGATTTTTTTTCATGTGTAAAGAATACCCTTTAATAATACTTTAGATTTGCATTATCTGGACTCTCAGCATTTTTTAATGTGTTAAAGAGTCTTCAGTTCGAGGACTTTCTGAAAGGCTAACTTTAATAACATCAGACCTGCCATTTCCACAGGGCTTAGAATAGATTCTAAAATGCCAGCGAAAATTAAATGCAAAAATGCTCCAGTTAATTAATGTTTCAGAATAAATTAATGCTTTAAGTCTGACTTTAACTGACAAGCATGGTGAATTTCAAAGTTAAAACTGCCACCCTTTTCCCATGCCTGTATTTTGTGCTGTATTCAGTCATTCCAGTTATTTATCTCCTTGGGGGGAAAAAGAAACATATTTATTGAATTTCAAGTTAAAATGAAAAACACAATTGTACTGTATTCTTAGGGGAATGGGTTTTAGCATTCCTCCAAACTCTAGTTATGTGATAATTCCCGAACTTTCGAAGTTGGGAACAGATCCTAAATATCTTTGTCACAGCAATGCTGTAACATATGGAGAAGACAGGAAGCTAACATTTTTGTGTATGGTGTCTTCCAGGGACTGGCTTGGCTTATTACATATATCTCAGTAAATTAATTATGGAATGTTGGGGTGTGCATTGGACACAGGGCAGGGGAGACACGTTTTCATCTTGTCTGCTTTATATCTTGTTTGTCCTTGGATCTTAGACTATAGAAAAGAATTGGCAACAACTTGTGACATTTCTTTCTTTTTCTTCTTCCTCATCTTCCCTCCTTCACTTTCTGAATCTTCGTTTCCTTGTTTGCAAGATTAATGATGAATATGTCTATCTCGTAAGAATATTGTGAGGTCATGAGATGATTGTCTGTGTGTGTCCAGTAGAGTACTTGATACTACACTATTCTTTTTAAACATGAGAATGTTCCTGCACTGAGAAGGGCTAGATAGCTCTACAGAGTCTCCTTAAACCTTAAGATTCTGTGATCTTACTACACTGTACTGTACTGTGATTCCATGTACTGCACAGTCACGAATCTTTAAACATTTAATATCTTTTGCCTCCGATTCACCACTGTTTATTAATTTGTTAACACAAATATTTCAGTATGGAATTGTAATCATGGTGCCAAGCAGTAGAGTTACAGAGATAAAAGATACTCTCTACTTATATTCTACTTTGTTCCACAGAAGGATTTGAGGTAGAGATACGTGTTCATTGTAAACATTTGTTCTTCTTGTATAATCTTTAAGTGTACCAAATATAGACAGGCTAGATATATACTGACCTGTAAATATTTTCAGGAAGTCCTTTGCTTTAAATAAATACCTATTTTTTGGTAGTTTCCTACTTTCTTGTAAAAGTCATGTGGGAAGGACAAGTTCCATGTAATCTGGAATTCTGTTTGGTCGGTTCCAGCTTTCAGCTAATCATGTATTTACTGGAGTTAGGAGGTGTGCACACGTCTCTTTTTTTGAAATTATAGTTATACGATATTTGCAAGTAATGCTGGGGAACAAGCATTTCAAACACAGTGTTCACAAGAAATAACAGTATTATAAAAGGCAGATGTTAAACTCCTTTGTTGAAAAAAAGGGTTATCTCCATTGTTTATAAAGGATTGAAAGAAAATAGCAAATGCAGTAGTAGAGTTTTTATCTTTTCCTCTTTTCCTTCTTTTATCTACTCCAGTTATGCAGATAAAATTATATGAATCGGGCTTCCCTGGTGGCGCAGTGGTTGAGAGTCCGCCTGCCGATGCAGGGGACACGGGTTCGTGACCCGGTCCGGGAAGATCCCACATGCCGCGGAGCGGCTGGGCCCGTAAGCCGTGGCCGCTGAGCCTGCGCGTCCGGAGCCTGTGCTCCGCAATGGGAGAGGCCGCAAGAGTGAGAGGCCTGCGTACCGCAAAAAAAAAAAATTATATGAATCATTTGCTTAACAAATTCAAATCTTCATAGATTTGTAGTGCTAGAACCATAAAAACCCTGAAAAATGAGAGAATATCTATTAGTAATGTTAATTAATAGAAGCACATTAAGAAGTTATTTGCTAGGCATTGTGTAGCCAGTGTTCTTAAATTAGGCCTGTTGATCTGGTGTTTAAAAGGACAGCTGCAAAACTCATTGGTGAGCCTATTTTTGGCTAGGTAAATGAATCATGGACACAAACAATATTAAAGTAATTCAGTTGAAAGAAAGCATACAACACACAAACTTGGGGGTGGAAAATGATTGTGGCCTTGAATTATCCACGTGAACAATCTCCTTTGCATGGAAAATTCCCTTTCTCCCTGCTCTTTGGTGTTGGCCTGCTGTTACCAGTTCTGATTGTTTTTTTTTTTCCCCACCTTTGTTTAGTACCAGTTGTAAGAATTATCAACTGAGTTTCAAGCTATTTCCACTGGAAGAAAAAAAAGCTTTTTTTCTTAGCTAAAATGGTGACATTATGACCTTGCAAATTAAAATTCCAAAATTTGTCTGTTTTTAGTAAAGCAGTTTAGATGTACGTGTGACTAGAAGGGAGAAGTGTGAGGGGAGAAGTTACTGAAGGCATATTGTCAGGAGACATCTGTGATCACTAGTGCTGTGCAAAAATGGAGTGAACGACCTAGCAGAACATTCTGCATTGCTGGAGGTGTGCTGGATGGTTTAGAGTTGACTCATAAGAGTTGAATTAATTTGAGTAAGAGTTGGATATTTTTAACAATAAATGCATCTTTTATTCACAAATAACTCTAGCAAGGTGTTGCACATTTATGCAAAGGTTTGGACACCCCTAGAAAGTGCGCAAAGGTCAGAAAATGGAGCCTGTCGTGACGGGAATGCCACCCTGGTCGACAGGCTCACCCCTTGTCTGCGTTTGGCAAGAAGTGCCTCCTGAGGACCCCTATCCCTATGTGGGGTTCCCTCCAGAAAGAGCCCTGCCTCAGGTACACCTTTCATAGAAAACCATAGAAACATAGATCATTTGTCTTCACATTCCTACTGGAAATACTGCATGTATAGGCAAAATAATATAAAAATATGAACCTAACCTTATGCCCCCATTTTTCTTGCAGTAACCTCTCCATCCCACTTAAATCTGGATACTGTATGATCCTGTGGATCAGAATTTAGAAAGAGGGTTTGTTTTGATGTTTTCCCTTTCTTTCAGATGAGGAAACTGGGGCTCTGGGAATTTAAGTGATCCCTCCAAAGCCACATAACTAGTTACTGAATTTGGGAATATGAACTCCGATCTCATGACCCCTTCTCCACTTCATCTCACTGTGTCCCCTCTCTTTCTGTGAGTCATTTTCGGGATGTTTCATATGAATCATAAAACTCAGCCAAGGTCAGAACGTGGCCTGCTCTGCTCGTCTACTACCACACAGATCAGTCATTGAAGAATGAAATCAAAATTGGCCTAATTGTTTCTCCCCAGAAAACTGAAAAATAAAACAAACTGATTTTGTTCTGACTGAGCAGATCTCTTGGATGTTGTCTTTAAATTCCTCAGCTTCTGTATCCTCTTGCAGAGGACACTTGCAAGAAAACATCATTTTCATTGCTTTCGAGTACATCTCACCTTGCTGCTTTGTCTTTATAGTCATTGTTGTTTTCAGTCAGAGGTAGACAGAGGTTAAGCAAGGTCTGCATGGACCCAAATCAGCTCTCTCCAGATTGATTCTCTCTGCACGCCCCCTAAGGATTCGCTCAGTTGCCCGCTCTTGTCACACAGATCCAGAAGTTTCCTAAAGTAACCTGGGCAACTGCACTGTGCCCACCAGAGAGTAGAAAGGAAGCCCCTGTATGTCTGTTGGCTCCTTCTGTACCTGAAGAGTTTGTTCTTCAGATGCAGATGGTTTGCTGTGAGAGTTGCTAGTATGTTTGCTGTCTTCCATATAACTGT
This sequence comes from Lipotes vexillifer, assembly GCF_000442215.2. Taxonomy (NCBI): domain Eukaryota; kingdom Metazoa; phylum Chordata; class Mammalia; order Artiodactyla; family Lipotidae; genus Lipotes; species Lipotes vexillifer. The sequence goes on along the minus strand of NW_006792921.1, from coordinate 3,673,600 downwards.
GTATATTCTCTCCAGATGCTTCACTCAGTCCCCAGCTATACTGCCCTGTCCTCTCCAGGAGCATAACCTTACCCCTGACATTCCCCGCCCCGGAGTACCAAGGCAGAGTTAGGAATCTCTAGGCATCTAATAAAGGGAGGTAAAAGCCACTGGCCCATGTCAGGAAGGCGGTTTTCCTTCCGTCTCCTGTTTGGGCACCAAAATAATGTCCTCACCAGGAGGAAGCCCCAGTGCCCTCCAGAGATGGTCCTGCCTCCTCTAAGCTGTGGGGCCTTTGTCAGGATGTGCTCTGAGACCAGAGCTGCCTGCGGAGTGGGGTTTCATTAATCTACCACTTAGGTTTGCATCCTGGTTGTTCCCAAAAGATAAGCCAGGACAATGACACCAGATCAGGAACGAGCAAGAAAGAGAACTTTATTTTACTAATAGTCTTGAATAGTATGAATGTCCCTGAAAACCTTCTACAGAAGGTTAGATATGTTTTAGTTTGTTACTATGTCTAGTTTGTTAATACTTATCAAATAGACTCTAACCTGTAGTTCATTCCAGGCTGGGCTGCTTTCCCAGTAGACTTTAGTATATAATAGAATCGTAATTATTGCAAACAGTGACATGTTAAAATGACTGGTTTGGGGAAGATTTGATTTGCTCTTGTTTTCCCCCATGGTTTTTACACACTAATGCATCAAGACAAAGAAACGATTGTAATTTACTGAGAAAAGTTGCAAGGGTCCTTAGCGATCATCTCACATACATTTACTTATAAAGAGGCTAGGGGGACTCGATTTGACTTTGTATGTTACATCGAAGAAAAAATGGTCTTCTTGCTGAGTTGCTGCAAATACAGTACACCTTCACTCAAAGATGTTATGTTTGACAACTACTTTTAATTTTTTCTTCTTTCTTTATTTGAATGTGTTTATTGTCATACATGCCTGTGGTCTGTTCTCAAGAATTTCAGTTGCTGTTACTTTAGAGTTGAAACTGAGAATTGGCCAGGACAATAGTTGAAAGCTTTGGTGGGTTTTGAAAACCCAGAAGGAAAATGTATCGGATTATGTATTTTCTGGTTAACATTTTGTCATCCTGTGTACACTCTGATAAGCACAGGCTAACAATCTCTAAGTATGTCATAACTTTTCTCTCTAAACCTTACCCTCCAGCTTATTCTTCCCGGTCCCTCTGTCCCCAAAATAAAACAAAAAACAAAATCAACAGTGAGGAAGAGGAGCTCTGTGCCTTAATAGAGTAGCTCATTTGCTTTTCAGAGTTTATTCTCTCAGAAAATATATTCTGAAAAATTTATTTTCAATGATGTGCTTCTTAATCCCTTGGGTTTTTTTCTTGCTTTTTTACTTTACTTGAGATTAATGCCATCCTGATCTTTCTCAACTGTTCAACAGATAAATTGGGCCTCTTTTTTGTATACGTATATAATATTGCAATGTGAGGACAGTAATTGTTCAAGCTTTCATGTCCTCTGCTTCGTGTTGCAAGTTCCTCCCTTTTACTGGTTGTGATGATATTTCATTAATACACAGGCTAGTGAAAAAAAAATCACACTTTGTTTGCAGAGGCCATGGCATGTTTACCTTTTTATTCAATAACAAATTCCTTTCTGAGTGAATAGGGGAAGCAGGATTTCTCTTTTGATATTTCATCCAGCCCTGTGTTTCTTTTAAGGAGTCATTTGTGTATCATCCTAGGAGGTTCAGGGCATATGAATTCAGAAGACCTGGGTTCAGATTCCAGCTTGGCCACACACCTGGGTATGTGAGCCCAGGCCAGTCACTTTGACAGTTTAGCCTTTATTTTTTTCATCTGTGAATTAAAGACAAGAAGGCTGTCTCTTTTGTAAATCCTCTTTGGAATGAGGCAGCATTAGTATAATGAGAATATCTTCCATACAAGGATGTTGTGAGTATTAAATGCTATGTTACATAAACTGTAAATCACTGTGTATATGTTAGTTATCTTCTTTCAAATTTGATTTTCAGTTGTAACTGACCACCCTCAGAGGCTGCTACTAATACTCAAAATAACAAGTAGTGAGACAGACTTTTTTGGTCACAAAAGAAACTGAAATCATGTGTTTCAAAATGTTCTTCCCTACTGCTGTTTGTTTTAAAGGCAATGGGACCCAGGTGGGCAATGTCTTCTAGGTCTTGGCTGAAGGGAGCAAAAACCCACCTTAACCCAATGAGAACTCATCAACATGGCTCCGGGGGTCTGGCTTTAGAAACTTTTTAGTAAGAACAGAATTACAATTTCTCAAGGTCATTGAATCAGTCATTTAAAAAAGATGTATATAAACTTTGTATGGTTTTTGAAATTTTTATTGTTGTGTTTGATTTGAAGTGAAAGAATCCTTTTTTGGGGAGAGAGATTGGTATTCTTTATGCATCAAGACTAGCTGGTTTTAAAAAGAATTAAAAGTCCTTGAAGAGGGCCGTAATTATAAGTTCAGGGCTATTTCAAAATTAGGAAGGAAATAGTAAATTATTTTTTTAAGTTACTTTTTATTGAAGTATTTGAATTACAGTGTTGTGTTGGAAATGGTAAATTATTGCAGTATGGCATTTGAAAGAATTCTGTCAAACCCTTAGGACAGTATTAATCGTGTGGCTGGTGTGTTCTTGACTTCACCAGCTGGGGCTTGGGGGTGTCCTGTGGCCACATTACAGTAATTCCCTCAGGTCTCAACGTTCCAGGCCCCCAGTGCTCATTTGTAGGATATCCTCTCTTTTCCAGGGGTTCTGCTCCCTAAATAACTTTGTCAGTGGCTGGAGAGGCTTACATGTATAGCCGCAGCATCGCCGAGGCCCAGCCAGTTCTGAGTCCCGGGCTGTGTCCTGGATCAGAGCCACTGTCTGTTCCTCCTCTGCCCCAGCATCCGCTGCCACTCCCGGCCCTATTCACTGTCCTCTACCACTTGGCCAGTCTCGCGTCTCTGTCCCACACCCCACACCAGCCTCCAAATGCACAGTCTTCCTTATCACCTCTTTGGAAATGTTTCCATTTTTGTGAACTTTTGATCCCATAATAAAAGTTCAGTGCCAGTGTTCCACAGTCTCCTCATTATCTCTTCAGTCAGCGTTTTATCAACTAAGTACCAAGCACTTTCCTTTGTTCCCGGGGATAAAGATGAAAAAGGTGAGCTAGGAGCTCACCATCTAGTGTGCTTAAGTGATTATAATATAATCCACACTCGGGTAGGTCCTGGGCTAAATGCAACTGGTAAGGTGCTACAGTAGCATCTTTAGAAAATAGAGATGGAGGAATCAAGGACCAAAAGACATGTCTTAGGATGCTTAGCATTGTGTGGGGAGCTGAGGCGCCGTGCTGGGCATGGGGCATGAGGACAGAGACACAAAGGGAGACAGTAGAATGTATGTTTAGAGTGCAGATAGTCACTAGGCCGTTTGTGATGATGTCACCTCCTTACCTGGTAATGAGACTTGCCTGGTCTCTCCTTGATCAGAATTATCCAAACCCAAGTTTTTAAAACCTTCCATCTCCTTGTGTTGGCTTTTAGACCTAGCTTGAAATGCGTGAAGCAAAGAGGCAGTTCTGTTTCTTCAGGGAAGAGCCCTGACTCATATTTTAAACATATTGGACAGATTCTTGTTAAAGTGAAGATAAGGTTTCACTTATCATAAATAGAAGAGGCAACCTGATCCAGTGAATGAGGTAGTGGGTTTGACCCTTTCAAGCTGTCGCTCACACTAGCAAAATGAAATATGCTGTTTACAAACACGCCAGCGCAGAGAAGGCCTTCGGCAAAGCACAGCTGAACTTCAGCTTTCCTTTCTCTTTAATTCCCAAACTTATAAGATGTATTTATTCTTCGTGGCTCTTACAAAGAATGCCCAATCCGTTTATTTTTAATTTCCAAATTGCAGGCCTATTTATTTAGCTCTTATCTAGTTCTCTCAAAGAATACATAATTCCTTTCTCTGGCTTTTATCCAAAACGTGGGGACTGTTTATTGATTTTCTTTAGAGAATTCACAGTGCCCATGTGCAAGAGGGAAAGGAGAAGGTAAAGGTGGAAGAAAGAGAAAATCATATTGTGAACGATTTGTTTTACGTATTTTGGTTTTACATACCCAGGATAAACTCTTGCAGAGGCCATACCCAGAGCCTACTGCAGATTTGTTGTAAAGATTAGAGAACCAGCCCCCAGGCTTCGCTTCTACATATGAGACACTCCAGGGTGTTCTTGGAAGAGCAGAACCTCCCACGTGGAGGAAGACATCTTCATTCTTTCTCACTGCAAGTCTCCCCGGTGACAAAGCTTAGACACCTGCCTCCCCCCAGGGGATCTTTATCAGAGAGAAGCCCAGTTTGTAAGTGAAAAAATTATACATACACAAACATACACTTACAAATGGTGGGCTCTACAGAATGGTGCTTGTAACCTGGGTAAGGTCTTGCTGGGTCACTAACTATTCGTCCTGCTCTCTATTTCCCATCCTCAGAAGCAATCTGGGGCTGAGGGGTGGAGAATTGGGAGTGGGGGGTCTTCCCACAAAATGCCTTGTCTTTCTTCTCTCCAGCATCTATTCAACATCCATCCTCCCCTGCATGCCATGCCAATGTTTGCTTTCTATGAACTTTCACTGTGTGGACACATAGGCAGAAATGGCCATCACAGAGATCCTCCCGGACCCCTGTTGCCCATTGTCTTCTGAAGACCCTTCTTCAGAAAGTGGTCTCTTTTTCAGGATCTAATGAATGAAGATGCCATCAATAGAGAAAGGATGCAAAGGAAAGGTGGACCTGGGATGGGTGTCTTTATAGCTCTAGAAGGCTCCACACCTTACCCATTGGAGGGATTCTAGGAAATGTTTATGGACTTACTCAATGTAAATACACTTCATGGAGAGCAGCCAGACTTTGCCAAGAAGAGGTACCTTGGGTAACTGAGGAGGTGCCTGTGAACTCTGACTGCTTTTAATGATAATTGTGCCTTTCTTGGTATGAATCGTAACACAAGAATGAGAGTGGTTAATATATTCATGTGAATATATCATAAGAAGGTTTGTATCTTCATCATGGGAGCAGTTTAGTTCAAACTTGGCAATCTTCTTAGTAAATGTTTATGAAATCCTTTCGGTCAGGACCAAAATAGAAATCAAAACTTTTATTATCCTCTCCCCCGAAACCAAAAGAGAGACATTATTTAAAGTTTAAGTTTTAAACCAACACAAAGATAAATAACTATTTTAAAGTCAAGATGGTAACTGATGACCTGCACTTCACATTATAAATAGTAGAAAGGTTCATAGTAACTCATGTATTTCTTTTTTTTTTAATGGCGCAAGTCTCAATCTGACAAATAGATAATGTGAAATAGACAAGATTTTCCCTCTCCCTTCCAAAAAGAAGGAAAGCCAAAACCTGAAAGGATTAACAGCCCTTGCTTATACAGCATTGTCCGCAACAAGTCACACTCACCTTGGAGATTTACCTGCACAAAGCATCATTGCTTTTCTCAGAAGGGCACTGCTGTAGCTTGTGTGGTTTCATAAAGCCCTATAATTGGAATAGCCAGGTTGAAATTTTCCAAGTCTCCCCTTTTGGCAGTGAAACGGCTGCAGAGACATCTTAGTTGTATGCGACATTTAAAACTGTTTATCTCTTACTCCTGTCCACATTGATTTGTTTGTATTCCATGCCTGCCTTCCACAAACCTATAAAATTTCGACTGCACTACAGTCAGGGCCGAGGCTGCATTCTATATCTGTATATTTAAACTGAACTCTCCTTTTCAATTCTTTAAAAACATTCTCCACCCTATGCCAACTGCTTAAAGGGCTCTCTTGCTGCTTCTGGTTTGCTCAGATCTAAATCTAGAGATGCAAAACCTTCAGGGTCCTTGTTCGTGTTCTCTGAATCTCATCAGCTCACACGCTCTTATACCCTGATATTATGTAGTCAACCTGTATTATTCACTCTTGCTGTTTTTTAAGTCTTGAAAGTCAGGGTGCTTTAAACTAAGTAGAACCTGAGATTGGGGCTTTGGCCAGGAAGGCTGTATTTGACTGCAGATGCCCGACTTTCAGGGAATATGTCTGAGTATTACTTGGCCTGCACCTTCCACCTTATTCCTGTGATTTGCTTTCCACTTAGAAATGAACTGCAGTCACTACCCAGGTGAATGTATAATTCTTCATCATGCCAGCAAACTTGGCTCTGATTACTTCAAACGAAAATAACAAAAGTTAATATTGAATTCTTTTTTTTTAAAGCTTTTTAATAACTAGCTTGTAAAACATAAGAAAAGATCTGAACACAAATTGAAAAAAATGTTTATATCTCAGTTGCCTCAAATTTTTTAAATGGTTCTCATTTTATATAGTAACTTATTCCCATGGCATTTCGTGGATTTTCCCACTGTAGCCTTTCATTCTTTACTTAGGTCTTGCAATGTTCTACAGCCACTTTTCTCTACCGTGCATCTGTTTGGGATAATGAAAGTTAGCAGTTGCCTTGGTGGTAACCATATGTTCCAGTATGTTCTGTTGCATGTATTTGATAGCTGATTATTGAAGAGGGGATTTTTAAAGGACTTGCTTTTCATTTGTTAGCAATTCCTCCCCCCAAAAGAAGTGTGATACATAAGATACTCACTCTTGATGATATTGCCTCATCCTCACTCTTTTGCCTTCATTCTTAAGATAGTTCATAAGCTTCTGCCAAAGTTTTCTGCATAAAATGTTGCCACGTTATTTAATGGTCCAGCATAAAAGAAAGAATTGTCGGTTTTATAGGAAGTAACTTTGACTTGGCAGGACGTTGCAAGGGTGAGTCCTATGTTGGGAACCATTTTCCTCCTGGGGAAAATCCTCTACAAAGAATTCAGCACAGTCCCGTGAATCACCCCAGTCTCTAGAAGTGAAAAAAAAAGCTCGAGGAAGATATTTCAAGAACATGGATATTAACAATAGATATCTGCATGATTTTACTTCAAGTTAGATATATTGTTTAAAATCTTTTGCAAAGTAATTTTTTCTCTTAGTATGAAGAAATAAAGAAATCGGAGCAATTCATGTGGGTTTCTATGTACCATGAAAACTGTCCAAAAGTGAAAATACTTTTTAATTAAAATTTTCCATTATAATTTTAAGAAGTAAAGTTTTTACTGTGTATCATCAGTCTACTCCCAACTAGAATGAAACGTCCACAAGGGCAGGGGTTTTTGTCTATATTTTTAATTCACTTCTGTGTCACTGTCACACTGAACAATGGCTGGCATTTAACAGACACTTAGTACATGTTTGCTGAACGAATGATTTGTTGATTGTCTAATATTCCCAACATTCCATAGAGTTGTTGTGACAAAGGAGACATTCCAAATGAGGTGCCCAATCCTACCATTATTTGTGACATTTATATACACTAATATTAATGTACTAGTGCCCTTAAGATTACAGCCATAGTGTGGTTTGTGCCATTTTGGAAAGTAGCAATAACGGTTAACTTGTGCATCTACAAATAATACTCAAATGAACTCTTTGGTCCTCATATTTTCCAAAATCCTTCCACTTACACTCTGATAGCTCTAAAGAACAGTTATTTTAGCCTACCCTAACCTTTTTGAGAGATGGCAACAAGCAGTAAAATACCCAAAGGTAAAGAAAAGGAGGATGGCGACTACCTGGGTAATTTAGATTTGGCTGAATAATACTACTTTGCAGAGTAACATCTGAGGTTAGGTGGTTCTTTCATATTGAGCTTGGGCCTCTTTTGATGAAGGTCATTTCCAACGGTGAAATAAATATTCAAATAAACTGATTAACAAATAACAGAGAGTAAACAAAATTCCATTGTACCCTCTTTCTGATCACCTAGGTTTCAATATAGAAACAGGCTCCCTCAACAACTCAGCGATTAACTTGGAAGCTTTGTCGTACTTGTTCAGTAAAGGCCTGGAGCCTCCCTTCTTCCCACCCCATACTGCAGGGAAAGAAAGCAGGCTTCAGGGCTGAATCCCAGCTTTCCACCAAGTACTTGGTGTTACCTTGGATGAGTCATTTACACCACCGCCCCTTCCTTTGTGTCCTTAGCCGTAAAATGGGAAATGTCTATCTGTTTTGCAGAGCAGTTATGAGTATGATCTGAGATCGGGTAAGCACGGAGCCTGTTGAGCATGGGCTTTAGGCGCGCGGGCTCAGTAGTTGTGACTCGCGGGCTCTAGAGCACAGGCTCAGGAGTTGTGGTGCGTGGGCTTAGCTGCTCCGTGGCATGGGGGTTCTTCCTGGACCAGGGCTCGAACCCATGTCCCCTGCATTGGCAGGCGGATTCTTAACCACTGTGCCACCAGGGAAGTCCCCTTCTGCTTCTTGTATTAACTTAGGTCTATATTGCACTGAACAGACTGAAGTTCTGAGACAAGAGTCTTCTCCCCACTCTCACCACCCCTGTGGCCATTTCTCTGCTCTTCAGAAGCCCTGGCATGGAGTCTTGGGCGATGTTTCCTAGACTTCTGCCTTTTGTGGGCAAGTAAAATTTTTACCAAAAAACTTCATCAATGCACTGATACTTTTTATTTTGCCAATTGAAGATTTACCCCCCCCAAAAATAAATAAATAAATAACATCTACTGTCAACATCATTTCACAAGAGATGGGATGTTTTTATAACCCGAAGAGAGTATAAGCTGCAAGTAAGAACTGTCCTCCTCATTGTTTCATCTCTCATCAGAGATCAGAAACAGTCCAGGGACCAGCATTTTGGAGCCACTTTGTCCTAACGCCTGACACCAAGCGAGATGACTTCCTTCTTCACTGTGGAAGCAACTCCACCCCGCAAGTGAGCCCCTGTGGCAGCAGCCCCTGAGACTGGCACGGGGATGAGTCAGGAGGCCTGTCCATTCAGGCTGTTTCTCCAGGGACAGGAGACAGGCCCTCACCCCCTGACAAGCCTGCTCAGCTGTTTCCATTTAGGGGCCTGAGTCTGTGGTGAGCCTGGGGCTTGGAGACTTTCCCCAGCCCTAAATGCCCATAAATCAAAGAGTCTGTTTGTATACGTGGGTAGTGGAAAAAGACACACTGGCGATTGGGGGGGAAGGTGTGAAGCCCACTTGGGGCAGCAAATCAAATCAGTTTTGACCTGATCAATCAGTGGAAAACTGAGGTAGGAGGTATATGTGACTTCTCCGACTTCAGCCGCTCTGTGGACAATCTCTTTCTAACCACTCAGCACTGAGGAGCCCCTTGTTCCATTTCCCATGCTATTAATTTGAAAAATACTTGATTTGGTTCAGTTCAGTTGAGAGAACCTTTAGTAAGTGACTACTAGGTATAGAGGACTGTGTCAGGGGTAGGGTGCTGGGTCTGTAAACGCTGATTGGTCTCCATGGTAATTATTCTTTTTATAAATATACAAATTATAAATGCCATTTACATTTGTACACTTGGAAAAACTAGCATTTGCATTGGTGCTTTATATCGTTGCACTAATGACATGGATGCTGTTGACAGGACTCCCCTACACCGAGGATTTCTCATCACCTGTACGTTCTAGGGGGATGCATTATTCAATATACATCTTGTGCATATGTTAGAGGCTTGCCAGCCTTTAGGAGGAACCTGGGGCTTGAGGGGAGAAGGTGCTGATATGGGTTCTAGATTAGGCTCTTATTGGGCCATAAGTGCCCAGGACTGCTGCTTTGGTGCATGAAACGTTAAAAGTTCTGTGTCTGTGCTGCACTCCCTTTCTCTTATTTTCGTATCCCTCTCTGGGGGAGGATATTGTGTTGGTCCCAGGCCTAGATGTAGTAAGAAAACAGCCTGTCTCCAAGACTTAGGGCAGGTGGTTTAAGCTAGCTCTGGGCTTTAGAGAAGAATGCTTTTTGCAGTTCTTTTTTCCTTGGAGCTTCATCTTTAGAAGCCACTGTTGCTGTTCGCAACAAGATGAGGCCGTAAGCCTGGGGACCAGACCCAGGCAGGCCTCTAGACTTGCTATAATCTAGGCCTTACACTAGAGGCTAAAAGAGCTCCTTCTGACCAGGGGGAGCATAAGTTCTGCTTTGCCCTGGCCCAAACTGGATTCTCCATTTATCCTGGTTTAATTATTAATAGTGTCCCCTTCCACTCTCAGAGGTATCCCGGTGGTTTGGACAGTAAATTATATGATCACCCTACTTGTGAGACACTCACTGACACATAACCTGCCCCGTCTTGCCAGAGCCATGGTGAAGTTCAATGCCAAAGCTCCGAACAATAATAACGTGCATGTGGCCAGAATAACGCCAGCCCCAGCATATCTCTCATGAAGCTGCAGCCACTATGGAAGACTGGTCTAGAATTTAGGCTTTCCCATACCCGGACAGAAGTCTATCCACTTCACATCAGTCCAGCATCTGGTGCTGTGAGAGCTGTACTGACAAAACTAAATACACCACCAAACCAGAAATGAAGGTTTAGGAGTTGAGGGTATGAGATCGAAGTAGAATCTTAAACCCCAGATTGGGCCCTTGACCAGACTTCTCTAACAAACACAGTGTCCTCCAGCTTGAGAAAAGTAGTATATTTTCAAAAGACCTTTTTTTTTTTTTTTTTTTTTTTTTTTTTTTTGCGGTACGCGGGCCTCTCACTGTTGTGGCCTCTCCCGTTGCGGAGCACAGGCTCCGGACGCGCAGGCTCAGCGGCCATGGCTCACAGGCCCAGCCACTCCGCGGCATGTGGGATCCTCCCAGACTGGGGCACGAACCCGTGTCCCCTGCATCAGCAGGCGGACTCTCAACCACTGTGCCACCAGGGAAGCCCCAAATGACCTGTTTTTATTTCTGCATAATTAAATGATATAGTAGAATGAGGCTGGGCTTGGAGTCAGAATGGGGTTTGAATCCTGCTTGTGTCCTGATTAGCCATGTGTGTGAGCTCAAGCAGAGCGATTTACCTTTTCCTGTTTTGTCATCTGCTTTATGAGGACAACCTTATCTTTTTCTCAGGCTGGTGGCTGTCAGGATTTAGACATGATGTTGCCGTGCAGAGCTTGTTAGATACACTGAAACTTTAGTTTCCTTTCTCTTCCTTACTCAGAACTTCCAGGGAAAGGGAATAAGGGGTTGACTGGAGTGATGTTAAGAATGGGAACAGGGGCTTCCCTGGTGGCGCAGTGGTTGAGAGTCCACCTGCTGATGCAGGGGACGCAGGTTCGTGCCCCGGTCCGGGAGGATCCCACATGCCGCGGAGCGACTGGGCCCGTGAGCCATGGCCGCTGAGCCTGCGCGTCCGGAGCCTGTGCTCCGCCACGGGAGAGGCCACAACGGTGAGAGGCCCGCGTACCGCAAAAAAAAAAAAAGAATGGGAACAAAATGTCTTCAGAGAAAACTATCACTCGTAAGTGGAGTTTCTTCAGCAGTGGGGTGACGAAGAATAGCCCTGGGCAGTCACCATGCTGAGTGGACGCTGTTGGCGGGAGACTGGGTTAGGACGGCAGGGCTATAGGAAGGTGTGAGGGGACGACCCTGTCATTGTCCTGAGGTTGTCACATGCAGAGAATTACTGGGCTGTAGCTGTAGTCACTTCCTCTGTGGCGTAGACTTTCTCTTCCCATAGCGGCTTGGCCATCTTATAAGGAGGACCACCAACCTATGATTCAGTTGGACATGGCTCTTTAGGATGTAGCTGGACTATGGAATCTGTGCCAAGGGCTACAGAGTGCTTCGGGTGCCCCGATATGGTGTGGCCCTTGTAGATGATAAATTCCTTAAGGACAAAGATTCTGTATTATCTACTGTATAATCCCTCAAGTTGCAGACTCAGGACCTTGAATGTCAGGTGAGAGAAAGTGAGCCCTTTAATCTCTCTTGGAAGTCTGGTAAAGATTTCATCACCACTTCCTAACAGGCCTCTCTGGAGCCCCCAGAGCACTCCCTCCACTGCACCAGCAGTACTTTTCCAGTGACGCAGAATTCATCATGTGCCCCGCTGCGCGGTATCCGTTGGCTACTTATTGTTTATCACCAGCTCGTGTTCTCTTGTGCCTCAGTATCCTCAACTGTAAGATGAGAATAAAAATGATAGGATTGCTTTGAGGTCTAGATGAGTATGTGTGTGTGTGTGTGTGTGTGTGTGTGTGTGTGCGCATACGCATGTGTGCACATATCAGCAAAGTCTCTCCTCAGGAATTAAGTTTGGTTCATGAGTGGATCCGAGCTCCATGATCACATGTGGAATAGTGTCTGCCTAACCTGATTTATTCCTGCTAATGTTGTATACATGATACCTTGCACTGGGTATTATTCAGACACCAGGAATCTGGAATTTCAGAATTTACTTCCACGAGATAGCGTCTTGATTTTCACACAAAGCTCTGGTTTTTCTCATGAAGAGAAACACAATTTCAAAATTGCTTTGAATTGCTTTTAGGCTCTTTTATGATATTTTGAGGAACAGCTTTTGCAGTTCAGTTTTGTCCATAATAGTGAAGGCATAGCAATAGCGATGACCTCGTGAATCAATTGCTGTGTATGTTGGGAAGGGGAGAGGAAGTGAGTAGAGTCATTAGCAATTCAAAATTATCTGTAGACTTACAGTGCTTTACAGTCTGACTCATGTCTTTCTCATGAAACTCCCTCAAGACCATTCTAGGCCATGGCAATCTTGTCTAGGTTTGACCTCACACTGTGGCTTGTGCTACCCCTTCCTGTCATCGTTACTGTATACCATTAGTTATTCTTCCAGTGTCTTGTCATGTATCCTTAGCTAAAGTACAGGCTCCTGGAGAACACGGACTTCATCGCCCATGTTTTTCAATATCTCTTAGTGTCATGGGAAGCTTTATGTACTAAATGAGTACACAGTAATTTTTTAATGAAAAGTGAAATATTTAAATGTTTAGGTTATAATAAGTGAAAAGATAAGACTGACTTCAAATTTTTAAAAAAATATGCAAAGAGGACTAAAAGGAAATACAGCAAAAGCACAAGCTGAACTATGTTTCAGTAGTTGATGGTGGGCAGTCAGAATGGCCATCATCAAAAAATCTACAAACAGCAAATGCTGGAGAGGGTGCGGAGAAAAGGGAACCCTCTTGCACTGTTGGTGAGAATGTAAATTGATACAGCCACTATGGAGAACAGTATGGAGGTTCCTTAAAAAACTAAAAATGGAACTACCATACGACCCAGCAATCCCACTACTGGGCATATACCCTGAGAAAGCCGTAATTCAAAAAGAGTCATGTACCACAATGTTCATTGCAGCTCTGTTTACAATAGCCAAGACATGGAAGCAACCTAAGTGTCCATCGACAGATGAGTGGATAAAGAAGATGTGGCACATATATACAATGGAATATTACTCTGCCATAAAAAGAAACGAAATTGAGTTATTTGTATTGAGGTGGTTGGACCTAGAGTCTGTCATACAGAGTGAAGTAAGTCAGGAAGAGGAAAACAAATACCGTATGTTAACACATATATATGGAATCTAAAAAAAACTGGTCTGAAGAACCTAGGGGCAGAACAGGAATAAAGACACAGATGTAGAGAATGGACTTGGGGACACGGGGAGGGGGAAGAGTAAGCTGGGACGAAGTGAGAGAGTGTCATGGACATATATACACTACCAAACGTGAAATAGATAGCTAGTGGGATAGCTAGTGATCTCCCCGCATTGCACAGGGAGATCAGCTCGGTGCTTTGTGACCACCTAGAGGGGTGGGATAGGGAGGGTGGGAGGGAGACGCAAGAGAGAGGGGATATGGGGATATATGTATATGTATAGCTGATTCACTTTGTTATAGAGCAGAAACTAACACACCATTGTAAAGCAATTATACTCCAATAAAGATGTTAAAAAGAAATAGTTGATGGTGGGTAACTTTAATTTTCTAGATTTTTCCACGTTTTCTACAATCATCATTTTTTATTATGAACAAAACCCCACAAATGTTATTATTTTTTTAAAGAAGATTTTTCTGCCCTATTTAGTGTTAGGAACTGTGGCCACCCCTTGTTGGCAGGTAGAAGCAGATGTTGGGGTTAAACCATCTTAATTGTAGCACAGTTTACCCATTTGTTAGGATGAGTAGGATAAGGTTGTGCCGACTGCATTCTTTTGATGGAAATTTGAAAATATTTTGTCTGGAAAAGCAGTTAAGGGCAGTGCTGCCATGGTGTGTATTTGGAGCTATGCCTAAAAACTGAGAAGTTACGTAATGCTGAGAAATTAGGATAATAACCCAATTTTCTTAACAAATCCCTTAAAAATATCTTCGTGGCAGTATTGCACAGTCCTCCCTGATTCATCCAAAGCATATCCTTAGGTCTTTGAGACTGGATTTCATAGAAAGTAACTGCTAGCTGGTGTGGCTCTGATAGCAGTCACGCTTTATTGAGTCTGTCTTGTGTCACATGCCACTTCCATTATCTTATTTCCCCTTCACAGCAACCAGAGGAGACAGGGATTGCTATTTATTCATATTTTATTGATGAGGAACCTGTGACTGAGAGAGGTTCATCCGTTTGCCAAAAGTGGCCCAGCCCAGTAAGGGGCCAAGCCAAATGCTTATGGAGTGTCTGCCATGCATGCAGCCCTCTGCTGGGAGCCTTGTGATGTGTGGCCCATGCCACCAAGAAGCCAAACGACCTCTAGAGAGGGAGGATATAAAGAGATGAAAAAACTAAGTGATAAAGATTCAGGGACGCTTTGGAAGCACAGAAGAAGCAAGAACTGGTCAAGATGCCTCAGCTTGGTGGTCAGTGACCTCTGTTTTCCACCCTACAGCCGCCACTCATGTCCTTGTCCGTCTTATGTCCACCATACTCACACACTTCCCGCGTCAACAGGTGACAGTGGCCTTTCCTGCCCATCGCTGCACCTGCTGCAGCCTCCAGCTGTTAACAATGATCATTAGCATTTGTGTGTCCTTAATATGCACTGAGTCATCATTTTTACACATGATTTCATTGATCCTTCACAAGTACGATATGAAAGGGATTATCCCTGCTTTCCAGATGAAGAAAATGAGGGTTTGAGAGCTCGGATAATGTGCTCAGATGTACAGTTGGGAAGTGACGGGCCTAGGAATTCAGTCCTGTTCTGTCTGATTCCCGGGCCCGTGACCTTAAGCACTGCTGTCAGTGCCTTTATGCCCATCTTTGTGTGCCGTCAGCGCTTGTCCTGAAAGGCAAAGGCTGCCTCCAGGGAAGCCTCTCCTGTGTCCCCCCGCAGGAGAACTCCCATGGCCCTTGGCGGCCTTTCTCCGCTTCTCCCATGCTTTATGGTGCCAGGGCCCCTGAGCTCTCTGGGGTGCACCAGTGCCCCCAAGTGCTTTGCAGGAGACACTCCATCCAACCTGGGGTTCTGCAAGATGGAGGATTTCTGGCCTCATCCTTCACCAGGTAGCTCCTGGGTGCGCTTGGGAAGAAAAATTTAATTTTGAAATTCCAGAGAACCAGGTTCTTTTTCTGCTTCCTCCCTTCCTCTGTCAGACTTAATAGAGGGAGGTATGGTTGGTATTTGAATGCCAGTTTCATTTCACTTTTAAATAATCAGTACATTTCAGCAAGTCTCCTACCTGGAGTCTCAGGTGCCAGGTAAGAAGAAATGCTCACCCAGCATTGCAAGCATGCCAGTGCTTGAAAACGGTGACATTTATCAGAGGTATTATCACCGATACAATTGGAGTACAAATGCCAATATCGCAGTTAAGCTGCCGGCCAGTATACATGTTCCTTGATACGGCAGCCACTTCCTGTCCTCACTTCTGTTTCTGTGGTATGAAAACAGTGAGTCTGTGGTTGAGAAAACAGTTGAAGTTCTTTAAGTGCTGCAGAATGACAGATCATGGTAATATTAGTATGCAGGCCCGTTTTGCTTTGGGGCCACCTATGTGTCATGATACTTGTAGCCACAAGATGTCAGTGTGGTATCAGTCCTGGGTGTCAGAATGAAAACCGCGGCCCTCAGTTTGTAAGTCAGAAGAGGAAGACGTGGTCCAGGGAGTTGGCTCGCCTCACCTGTTTCCTCACTCGGGCTGTGGTGTCAGTCCACAGGCTGCCTTTCCAATTAGTTTTCCCTGTGCAGTTTTCCATTGGTTCACACCTCATCAGGAGGCTTTTCTTAGTTCTCTCTCCAAATGTAGATACTTTCCTACCTCCTACTTATGCAAAAATAACCTCAGAAATCCCGCCATTTTGGTGTTACCTCAGCACTTAAAAAAATCTGCAAGAGGATATAAGTAACGGTACAGTTTTCCCTCATTCTAACGAGGGTTTTTAACTAGTTGAGGATGGGGGAAAAATAGTATCTCTAGTCATAGTACTGTTAGGGTTTCTTTTCCTTTCTTAGTCTCTTTTTATTTTTTGGTCAAAGCTTAACCTCCAGAGAAAAAAGTAGGAGCTTGTATTAACTGTGCAAAGCAAGCAAAAGGGAGGAAAATAGGGCTCAGGAAAGGACACAAGTGTGTGGAGGCCCTGGTGTGCTCCTCCAGCCTTCATAGGGAGGGAGGTATGTTATGGCCATTTTCCTGATGAAGAAAGATGATATATCCTTCCCAGGGTTAGTTAATTAGTAAACGAGTGCCAGAGCCTGGATTTGGACCTGGGTCTGTTTGTCCCCAGAGCCTGTGCCTACCCAAAGCCTGGTAACATTACTTAAAAAAAAATTTTTTTTATTGAGGTATAGTTGATTTACCATATTATATGTTTCAGTTGTACAGCATAGTAATTCATTATTGTTTATTTTATTTTATTTTATTTGTTTTTTGCGGTACGCGGGCCTCTCACTGCTGTGGCCTCTCCCGTCGCGGAGCACAGGCTCCGGACGCGCAGGCTCAGTGGCCACGGCTCACGGGCCCAGCCGCTCCGCGGCATGTGGGATCTTCCCGGACCGGGGCACGAACCCGTGTCCTCCGCATCGGCAGGCGGACTCTCAACCACTGCACCACCAGGGAAGCCCAGTAACTCATTATTTTTAAACGTTATACTCCATTCATAGTTATGATTGGTACTGTTACTCTTGTTTGACTGTCTGCATCATAAAAGAAATGAGGAGTAACGTGAATAATCCATGCACATACGAGTCAGCAAATATCTGTTGAGTCCTGGCTACATGGAAGGTACCGTGTTGTGAAGAATACCAAGACCTATTAAATATATTCTCTGCCCTCAAGAAGCAAAACAAAGTTAAGGAGAGGGATGGAAAAGACATGGACACACAGGTCAGTGGAAAACAATCAGAGAGCAGTGGCATTTCCTTGGAATGATGGAGAGCAAAGCAGAGGGCAGGGCTCTGGTCCAGCACCAGTTCTAGCCCTCCTACGGGCTCTTTATTATGTCAGCCTGAAATAAATCTGCTAAATGAAAAGATGTTACTAAGGTGGCCTCTACCTTGACTTTCTGTGGCTCTGAGATGGAATGCGAGAAGGGGTGGCTGATCCACGCCACCAGAGGTTGCCACCTATGCATGCCTTTGCGACCCAGACATGGTAAGATTACACTTAGTTGTCTCTTTCGGTGGTGTGGTCCAAGGAGGGCAGGTTGACGCAAGCCAGGAGGCATGGCCTGGTATGGCGGGGCTGTGTCTCCAGTCTCCCAGCCCATGGCTTAGATGTGGAGTGAGAGCAGATTCGAAGCTTCTGGAAACATCTGGCGGCAGAAATAGCAGAGCGCTTCTGGCCTTACAACTTGAGAAGTACCGTGTCAGTGTAAAGAACTCGGCCAGGATGAGCGGAGGAGCCACGAGCATGACTGGACATTTGAAAGATAAGACCTGAGACGAGAGGTTAGAGAAACGGGGCTTATGTAACATGGAGCTCCTCGGCGGTGATGTTGGCAGACTTCTTCTAGAACAGGGCTCTCAGTACCTCAGTACAGAGAGCAGTGACTGACCCTGTTTGTCCATATCGGGTGAGGACTGACTCCAGCTGAGCCAAGAAAATTTTAGATTTGATCCATGAAAAAGTCTTCCCTATGCGGCAGCTGTGAAACACAGAATATATCATGCAGAGAAGTTGATAGAATTTTCTTTTTTCCTCGTCTTAAAAAAAAAGAAAAAACAATGGAATACAGTAGGAACTGTTTAATAATTATGGTGCTGGAGGACAGGCTTAACTTCATATTATAGAATATGTTGTATCCGGCTCCTGCTGTAAGTGTTTGGTTTGAGTGGGACGTGATCGGCCCAGAGAATATCAGGTTTCATAGAACAGTGAATGATACTTTTTACAATAATGGGTCTGGAGAGGATGACCATATCATTTTTCTTTGAATCTGTAACAGTTTGGAGAGTGAAATGGGGTGCTATTAATAATAGCGTTGGGTGTACAGTTCTGTGTTTAAAGAAGTCAAAAATAGCCCCGGTCCTTCTTGAATGTAGGGTATCTGGCTGAAGAGGCAGCACAGAAACATCCACCAGGTTGAATAATGGTGTGTGCTCGTGAAGGGACCAGCCTCCCTGCCCCTTTTCTTCCCGTTTCCTTCCTGATATCATATGCATAGTAGTATATATTTGCTTATTTCCTTATTGACCCTTTTCCTTTCTAGAATGTAAAGTCCACAGCAGAAGGGATTTTTCTCTTTTCTGTTCACTGCTGTATTTCTAGTGCCTGCAGTAGTACCTGGCACACAGTAGGTGTTCAGTCGATATTTGTGGAGTGAAAGAATGAATGAGGTAAAAGCAAGCAGAGAACCCCCGGGCTGCGTTTAGGACTTTTATGGGCCCTTTGGGGATGGGCTGGATTTGACTCTACCGAGAGGTGGCGGGAACGAGATAATAGCACAGATAAAGACAAGGAGGAACCAACTAGGTACATGCTGTTGGTGTAGAAATCAAACCAGTGAGCTCTCAGTTTTACTTCTTCAGCTCCCAAATGATGTCCCCTTGCCCACCCACCCCCATATCCTTACTCACGTGGCCTGGGCAAGACCCAAGGAGGAGGTGTCGGCAGAAGGCTGGCCACCACACACATTGCTCTTGGTACTGGCGTTCAAACGGCTGAGTGAAAATAGCCCTCCTCAGGAACGTGTGGGCAGCCGTGAACGCCCCACTATTGCAGGGATTAGCTTCCAGTTTATGGGTCGTCTAGGCCTCTTAGCCCCTCTTTTCCTGCACTCCCATTCCAGCGGGTTCACCAGCTGTTTTTAACTCCTTTGGAGGTTGGATGACATAAGAAATCAGTATGTTAATCTCTGCGACTTCAGGAATCATCGCTGAGTTAGAGAGGCCCCGGGAGCAAGGGGAATGGGTGTTACCTCTGCGCAAATGCAGTCCAGTCTGAAGCAAAGAAGGGACGTAGGCAGTACCCATGTGGCTTGCTGGGAAGGCACAGGTGGCCCTCTGTCTGTCCCCGTGCCTTGAAATTCCACCTTTCAGTTCCCTCCTGTGGGCTCAGAGGCTCTTTTTTTTTTTGGTCATCGTTAAAATGCCTCTGCTCTTTGGAAGAGTCACATCCTAAGGCTACTTGCAGCTAACACGTGAAGGGGTCTAGTTGGGTTTAAGGCTCCATGGGAATGTAAGTGTGATGAAACGTGGAAGGCCTCTGGTGGATGAGAAGGGAGAGGAGACCGGGAGCCTGGGGAGGAGGTGGGTCCAAGTTCGTGTCCTTCACAGTTTTCCTCCAGGGACAGTCCTGAGATGGGGGAGGGTGTCCCCTCCATGGTAACAGAGCTAACAGTCCCAGGAGGCTCAGTCAGAAAGGATCCATGGCAACTCGTGGATGAGGGTGTGTTTCAGGCCTGCTTTCAGCATGGCATCCTTATGGAAACAAACACCAGTCTTTTGGGGGATCTGGGGGTGGAGATGTGTGTGTGTGTGTGTGTGTATAGTTTTCATAGTTTCAAAGTTTGAAATATTTCACAAATATTTCAAGCATACAGAAAATAATGCAACAGACACCCACCAGTGTATCTACCATTTTGCTTTAACGGATGTCTCAGAGTATCAGTGTCCTAATTTTTTTAAACAACATCTTATTTTAGAATAGTTTGAGATTTACAGGAAAATTACAGACAGTACAGTTATATATTCCCACACCCAGTCTTCTCTCTTACGAACACCTCACATTAGCGTAGTATACTTGTCACAATTATGAACCAAACTGATAAGTAATTAAAGTTCATCCTTTATTCAGATTTCCTTAGTTTTTACCTAATGTCCTTTTTTCTGTTCCAGAATCCCGTCTAAGGTACCACATTCCATTTGGCCATTATGTCATTTCCTAGAGCCATTATGTCACTCTGGCTGTATGTAAATGTAAGGCTGTATAATTATTGTGTGGGTGAGTCCTCCATCTTCATGCCCCTCTCTTCCTAATAACAGAGGTCTTTTTTAGAAGCCACAATTTCCTGTTTACTTCTGCTCCAGAAACTCCTCACAGATTAACTGTTTTACAACCCCAAAGTATTCAGTTTTCTGACACCCAGATTTGTCAGTGCTGGCTAGAATCCAGAGGACTGATAACTAGCTACGGAGAGAATAGCCCTGCCCAGGTCACTGTCACGATTCCATTTGTGCCGCTGTTCAATGGCTCCTGTGATTGGAGGGCAGTGGGAAGGGTTGACAAGAATTCCTCCTTCCTGTTTCTGGGAACCAGTAACCAGTACACTCGTGGGAAAACCTGGTGCACTGGGCATTTTCCTTATTCCTTACCTTTGTCTCTTAAGAAAGAAATCTCTTAACTGAGAGCAGTTGGAGAAAGCGTGCATTTTTTTCCTAAGAAATTCTAGTACAGCGTCTATTTGGGTGGCTATTAGAAGCTTGGATTTTAAACCACTGTATTTTTACAGCTGTCGAATCTAGTGCTTGAGTTGATTTAACAAGCAGCCACGGGTTTGTTTTCTGTCCTAAGTCTGCCACTGGTGCTCTGGGAAAACTTGATCTTGGGCCTATTTCTAGGAAAGTGTTCTGTAATTTTTACTTACACGTTGATGCCGTCTATTGTTCTTGCTGGCCACACCTTAATTCTGCATGGGCATGATTCAGATACTTAAGCTGTGAAAATTAAAGGTTCCTGATGGAGTTGGGAGTCCAGAGGGGTGGTGTCCTTGGCCCTGGTCTGTGGCCAGCAGTCCCTTCCTGTGACATTCCCCACAGTATTACAGCCCTTGGCCACACAGTCAGAGATGCCTGCAGCTGTCACGTGTTCCTATGTGCCGCCTAATCTAAGATTACTAGGCAGCTTCAGTCGTTTTTAGTGCAGTGGTTCTGGAAGCATTTGCATCACCTGGGAACTTGTTAGAATTGCATCTTCTCAGGGGTGGGGCCCAACAGGCTTGAGCTGTAACAGGCCCTCCACCTGATTCGAATGCCCATCCAGTTCGAAAAGCACTGTCAGTGCTGACGCCCCTCCTATCTCTACCCCCACTTCTCCAGTCATTGAACAGCATTTTTTATTCATTCAATTAATATTCAGTGAGCAGGCACTGTGCTGGGTGCCAGGGCAGGGCTGGGTGCCAGGCGTGGGGGAATCAAGGGTGAGCCAGCCACAGTGCGTGTCCTCGGGGAGCTGGAATCAGCTCTGGATGCATATCAGAATCACCTGAAGAGCTTTTCAAAATCCAGGTGACTTCACTTAGTGGACCTTTCATCCCAGATCAATTAAATTGCAATCGCCCAGGTGTAAACTAGTTTATAAAGCCCCCCAGTGAGAAACACTGGCCTGATGGGAGAGAAGCCGGTCGGGCAGCTCCAGAGCAATGTGGTGTGAAGTTGGGGGTGAGTGGAGGGTGCAGTGGGAGCAGACGGGAGGGTTACTTTACCCGGGCTGCGGTGGGGATAGTGAAGGAGGGGACATATCTGCAAAGTTTTTCTCAAAGTTTTATTTAAAAGAAGGTAACAACATGGTTTAAATATGGATCCATGTGTGATTTCAGGACAAGTAGTAGAGGAGGATCTCAGGAGAGTCGCTTTCTCCTGCAGTGCATGTAATTCATGCTCCCTGTGTGCCGCTTAACTCTCGACTGGCAGCGGCAAAGGGCAGTAAGGGCCACACCCAGAGTGGACAGCCTGCCCTTTCATCTGTATGCCTTCAATGGAAACGCCTGTGCAGGCTTTGTCTTCTGGGCAGCTTAGACACCTAGAGCTCCCAGCCCGCTCCTAGCTGTTGCTAGATAGGCAGCTCAGGAGTGTAACCCACACCCTTCACGGGTCTTCAGCGGCCATCCCATCAACAACAAAATTTCTTCCCAAGGATTTTGATCGATCTTTCCATGCTTTCAGAGGTTTTTTTTTTTTTTTTTAAGAAGTAAAGATGTTTATATAATAATTCCTTATTCATGAGTCTCTCCACTTTTGATTCAGAAGGTCAGGTGGGGAGATTTAATATGAAATATTAACTGTCTTTGCCAGTTGCTGTCCCCTGTTACCATGCTGTAAGCCCGAAATAGAAGCAACCTGTTTTCAATGACAGATTAAAATTTAGTGCGATGTGGACTGTCCAGAATGAAGACTTTTTGACACAGTGAATGAAATACATACCAGTGCATTTCTGGTTGTGATTTAGCTGACCAAGTAGTTCAGTTATAATTATATTATTCTTACTCCTGGAGATCATTACTCTGAATGAAAACTGCTTCCGTGTCCAGACTATTAAGATGTGGATGGTGAACATTATTTAAAACAAAATTTTTTTCTTTTCTTTCTGGACTGTTAAGCAGCTTTTTGAGCACGTGGAGGCTAGAATATGGTTGTTAGCATTTAAAATTAAATGAAAACTTGGAAATATTTTTTGGTGTAAAAAATAGACTCGACTGTAAATTATTGTATGCTGCTTTCTGGTCCCTTAAGCCCCTTATAGTGCAATGGGGGGGACACGTCTAGTAAATATACAGTCGACGTAAATCTGAGGATATGACTATTATAAAAGGGAATTGAAGAGCAGGGTTGTGGGGCACAGGCTGGTGAGGGTTTGTGTATCATTTATATGAGGGACATATCAATGCTCTAGGGGATTGAAATACCTTTTAATAGTAAGTGTAGGTTTGATCTGATCTCTGGATTACTGTGTTGTTTTCCATTGGCAAATATTTCTCTGGGCCCTGATTACCGAGGTGTTAGAAGAACTTAAAACGTCCTCTCACCCTCGGGTTTAAAAGGCCAAGTGTTTATAAGGGACAAAGATGGTGTAAACATCTGGCAAACCGAATAGTGTTCTCATTAGGACACCTCCCTCCCTGCCTTTCATGTAAGAAAACAGAGGTTGATGTTTGTTGTGTTGAGAAACCCTTGAGTGAATCAGCATTTTCAAGAGACTCAGTATGAAATGAATGCTGTCTCCACCTTATCACCTCCACCTTTTCATGCAATACAGTGATGAAATAATTCTGTTGAGCAATGCATTTTAGGACCCAAAAGTTTAAAACAAGACTTCACTAGGAGTCATTGGAGTAAATCTGAAATGTAAACTTTCAAGAGACTGTAATTGAATAGATTTAACCTATATTTATGGAACGGAGAAATCTCTAGGTGATTGTCTTTTTTTCTCTTCTCTAAGGACCCTTCTTAAAGTCTGCAGGTCTCTCCTCTGTTGACTTGATTGATGAATATTTTTGCCCACTGAAATTGGCCATTAATTATTTCCTTGAGTTGCAGCAATAATTATATCTTTCAAGTAAAATGTAATTAGCATAATAAGCAGACAACACTCTCCCAGGTGATGCAGGATCGTTGGGGAGCTAGTTAGTCACCACCAGAGGTAGCCGGGTTACCACGCGGTGGTAAGCAGCAGTTGTCTGGAGCTAACTCCCAGCACTTACATTTAGAAGAAATAGACTAGGTCACCCCAGAGTGGGAATTTTGGTAAGTAGCTCTATAGCCACCATCGTTAGCAAATACTACCTCCTGGCATATACTTGTGATGTCATTTTGATAATGAAGAATCCTCTTACGTTTCACTCATTTACTGATCCTCTCAGTAATCACAGTTACGTGCCAGCCTCCGCGCTAAGTGCGGGGGACAAAGAGAAACCGGGCGCTGGCTTTGGAGAAGCTGAGTCTGCTGGGACATAAACACTTTAAAGCGTAATTCATCCTTTTAATAGAGGTGTGTACCAGGGTGAATTCTACGAAGTAGGTTCCTGGAGTGCTTTGGAGGGGAGGTACCCTTTGTAGTGGACTTTGGAGCATGAATCTGAGCATGGCTACGGGAAGTGGGGAGGAGGTGTTCCAAGTTGGGGAAACAGCCTGTGTTACAAAGGCTTATCAGCAGAATACCTCTCTCCCTCTCTCTCCCTCTCTCTCTCTCTCTCTCCCCCTCTCTCTCCCTCTCTCTCTCTCTCTCTCTCTCTCTCTCTCTCTCTCTCTCTCTCTCTCTCTCTTCACCCTCTGATTTCCTACTGGTGCGTCCCATTGGCTAAACCTGGCCAGAGAGTCTGGGTAAACTAGCTCGAGGCACAGGACAGGGCAGGGAAGGGCAGGCAGTAGACCTGAAGAGGCAGACGGGATCATCAGAACAAAAGCTGTGGCATGTGAACGAGGTGTGTGCAGAGGGTGAGATGAAGTTAGGAGTTGCATGAAGAGAACTAAGGAAGATGAGTTTGGAGCCAAATTGTAAAGGATCTTCTGTATTTTACTGAAGTCTTTTATCATATAAACAGTAGTCATGTGTGGGGTGGGCTTATTAATGCATGATATTATTGATTTGTAATTTAGCAAGATTCACATTTTTTTAAAATCACCATTTTGGGACTCATTAATGGGTCATAAAATCAATTAAATGGGCTAGCCCAACATTTAAAAAAATGAAATAATATGTGCATTGCATACAGTGAAGTTGAGTAATGTTCTGTGAACCCTCTGTGTGGGAAGTGTACTGGTTACAATTTAAAATATGTATCATACCGTGGAAATGTTGGGAACACACCGAGCTAGGTCCTAGAGTGTGGAGGTGGATTGAAGGGGGAAGAGAACGACAGGCAGCCTGGCTATGTCTAGTCAGCAAAGAACATATCTATTTAAAAAGTATATGTTATCTCTGCATTCCTTTTTAAAGCTATTCCTTTTTTAATATCTTCGTGGTATTGAATCCTTGTCTAGAGTATTAAGCCTCATCTCCAGTAAGCTGAGAAAATCCATCAGCCTCTCTGTCTTCTATTTTCTGAAACTCAGCTGATAGTAATGTTTACCAAATCCCCAAAGTCTCCTGAACCTCTGAGGAATCCGATGTCTTGTGCTTACTTTGATAATGCCTGTTTTACTCAGGCATTATGGGGAGTTTTGCATTTGGTTTGAATGTGTGATAAAATCACTTCAGTGTGTTTTGGTTTATAAATCGAAAGGCTTTCCTTTTAGCTATAAAGCAAGTTAATCGATCACACTGTTTTTAGTTAGTCAGAATGGCTTAATAAAGTCAGCTGAAAACTAGCCAGAAAGTTTTCTGTCTCCACTGGCAAGACACATGACTCTTTGGAAGAGGAATTGGAGAGCTTTCTGATGAAGGTCCTTACTCTTGCAGGAGAAAAGTAACACCAGTGCATATGCATGTGCTCTCTAAGCTTCAGGATGAAGGAAGATGAAGCCTAAGCTCTCTATACACGTAACTCAGGTCACTATTTCAGTGTATAGTTTAATCTTTCTCTTCCCCACACAGTATTTGTTCAGGAGACTAACAAGTAGCGAATGTGGCTGCATTGGGCTGCTCCTGTTGGAGGGATAATAACTCCAAGGCTACCTTAGGTTGGCAGCCGGAGGTGGGGCTCAGTTCAAAGGTGATTCTCATCTCAGGCTTGTGGGGTGGTGTGCACTATCATTATAGTCATTTCATAGGTAAGGAAACTAACTTGCTTAAAGCTATAAGTTGGAACTAGTTAGAACGAGGACTACAATCCATATCTTCTGGATCCAGATCTGGTGTTCTTTTAGATCACTCACCCAGAGGAGAAATTGACTAGGAGATGCAGATAAATAACTGTTTAAGCCTGTGTCCCAGGTTCTGGTTTTCATCAGAATTTGTCCATGTTTTTTGTCCCAGTGCTTCCAAAGCATTCCGGTGCTTTATCCATGAAGCAGTGTTTTAGTGAGAAAAAAAATCAAGAACAGGCCAGTTGGCCATTTAGTTTGAGAGCATTGCTATTGAATAGTGTGGTAGAACTAGGTGGTGGTCAGGGTCAAATAGCTGCACTTGGAAGTCATACCTGGATCTGAGGTCTTATGTCCGAGCTGTGTGATCTGGACCTTTTCTGAGCCTTACATTTTCCTTTGAGAAAGCGATGGGGGAGGTACCTCCCCTGCAGGGTTTTCATGAGGATTGCACATAGAAAGCAGCCTATTCTGCATGGACTCACTGTAGGCACTTAGTAATGGTAATTCTATTTTTGTTGTCAGTTAGCATTGCTACTTAAGAACAGTTGATTGTTCACAAATGTGGTCTGACTACGTAAACAGTAACTGCTTTCAGACCTGACTACCTACAGTAATAATAACAGGTATGATTTATTAAGTATTTCATGTATCAGCCACTACGCTCTGTATGGCTTGTCTCTTTTAATCCTCATAATAACCTCGTAATGTGTAGGAACTGTGAATCACTGTCTTTTATATCAGAAAACTGAGACTTAGGCTGAGAAACTTGCTCAAGTCACAGAGTTAAGTAGCAGACTGTGCCCATGAATATTATATTGCCTGTCTAAAGAAATTAAAGCCTTGGAGAGAAAAAAAACCCAGAAAGTCTAGAGTTGCTTCCCAGAAGTTCTCCCGTAGAAGCCAAGAATGCCAGGAGCCATCTGCCAGGTGCCAGGGCCTTCCCAGACGCCCAAATTCACACCATCAGCAAGAGTGATCTGAGGACAGCCCAGCATGTGACCCTCCTCATTAGCAAGTAGAATGAGTGCACAACCCATGCAGAACGGGGAGGAGTAAATCCCCGAAAACCGCATAACCTCTGTGGCCCATGAGCCTGCACACCCTGTTCCTGCATGCTCTCTGGGCACGGAGATGCCATGAGGCATCCCAGAGTCCGCCAGGCAGAGCTTTGCATATCAGCCCTCCACCCCAGCGAACTGTAACTGATTTGTGCCCTTGTGTTTGATGGCTCTTAGGCAGAGCAGTCAGGTCACTCCACTTCCAGATGTTCAGGTATTTCTTTTTTCTTTTTAAAGCAATGATTCTGCCTCCCTGGGAGGCGAGAAGTAATGAGGGTGATTCTTTTTGCCAAATCCTTAACTGGCTTCCAAAATGCAAAATGAATATGCTTGGTTATGACCTGGATTTCTAAGTGAGGTGAATAATAACAGCAAGGAAAACCACACTGGTTGGGGCCAATCTGAATGACAGAAAGTTCTGAACCGTGGAAGACTTCGAGGGATGCAGTCTTACCATTTTAGGGACATACTGTGAAGAAAATCGGTGACCAAAAGGAAAAGGTTGGCGGGGGTGGGGGGGCATGTCCCAGTAAGAGGTCTTTGTCAGAGCACCCTTACTGAGTGGATGAAAATTTCACACAATTCAAGGGTCGCTGGTATTTGGTTGTTTGTGATTTGCTTTTAAAGATACATGAAGACACTAATAGTCTACATAATCATTAAGCTTAGCACTTTCTCTATAGAAAGCAAAAAGCTGGGGCGGGGGGGATGGGGGTGGTGAAGACCTGAGCCTCAAGTGAAGTCTGAATTCAGAGGTTTTACTAGATGTTGGATTTATTTATAAAGCTTTTAAATTACTTTCAACAAATCATTTCCGGTTTTACAATTGTCTTTTTAGCTTGGGGAAAAATGCAAACTGGTTTAATGACTTTCCGAACCAGATCTTCATCCCTCTTCTGGTTGCACGTTAGAATCTTTGGAGATGGGTCTTAGGCCTCAGATTTTTTTTTTACAGCTACCCAGGTGATACTAGTGAGCAGTTCTGGTTGAGAAGCGCTGGTCTCTAGGTATTTGGCGGCATAGAAATTACTGAAACCAAATGAGACAAACTTGCTTATAGGACCCATTGGCCTCACGTCTTCGAACTCAGAACACGGGTTTCTTCTCTGCTTGGAAAGACCTGTTCCAAGTGGCTTACCTCTGTGTCTGTTCCTGCCATTTCTTTAAGTCCTTCCAAGTACTTAAATCACAAAACATATGCAAGCAGGGAGTGATATCTACACTTTGGCAGAA
This sequence comes from Lipotes vexillifer, assembly GCF_000442215.2. NCBI lineage: Eukaryota > Metazoa > Chordata > Mammalia > Artiodactyla > Lipotidae > Lipotes > Lipotes vexillifer. Next base: position 3,645,553 of record NW_006792921.1, on the reverse strand, counting down.
AATCAGATATTTTTTACACCAGATCATTTTTATTACAGATCACTGTAAGTCAGATCCTCCAGAGTCTGGACTACTTGAGAACTGGGACCTTTGGAGGATGGGGGAGGGGCCTTCAGTGCCTAGCACACAGTACTTGACATATATTTGGCCTCCTGTATGTTAATTATTTTAATCTTGATTTTGTGTTGTCCTAATTGGGGCTTGCTTCTTTATCCACTTTTTCTTCTCTAGAATCCAAGCTTGCCCTAAATTTGTATTTTGGTCAAGGGATAGCAAAGGAAATTTCTTTAGGTGAAGATGGGAGAGATGTCACACTGCATGGAGGTTCCAGGTGAAAGCAATCCATGGTGTCAGAGCTGCCCTTTAAAGAAGAAAAAAAAAAATTTGGCAGGTGGGGGTGGAATGGGTTACAGGGAAAAAAAAGAGGAACAAATGGGGACAGATCTGCATTAATAAGTATTCAGACTGAGTCCCACTCTTATGTCAGTGTTGTAGGTGGTGTTATTACATGTAGTACTGGGTGATGGAAGTTGTGCACACTCTCATTTTTCACTTTAATTGCTTGCCTGAAAAGATCCTGACAGCTTCAAAGGTTACTGCTGGTTGCATTGTTCATAACTCAGAAGTAATATGCATGTGCAATTTGCTTCATTATTGCCTGTTAATAACCAATTCTAGAGAAAGTCCTAAAGCCACCAAAGGAGCCATAATCTGACATGATGGTTTCCTCCTCCTCTTTCTCCCATTCTTTAATTATCCCAGGTTAAGAGTGATCCACAGATGGTGTGGTGATGCGGGTGTGATTTTACTCTTATTTTCTTTCCATGAGCTGGCATATTAAATTGTTAAAGAGGATTTTTTAAGAATCTAAAAAAACAAAGCAAGACATCAGATTAGAACTTTGAGTCCAGTGAAATAAGCCAGCATTCCAGTTGTTTCATGTTTCTGTTAAGATCTGGTTTGGTTTCATGTAACTGAAAAACCCTACATAGCATGTGCCTTAAGTGGAAGAGTTTCTTTCTTTCACTTTCAAGAAGTCTGGAGGTGGTCAGTCTTAGAGTGGTGTGGGTCTTCATGGGATCAGGGATTCAGGCTCCTATTGTGTTGCTCAGCCATGTATGACTTCTGTAGATTATATCATATCCAAAGTAGATGCAGGAGGGAAAAATAACCACAAGCAAAGGCACATGACTTTAAAGAGGCTTCCCAGAAGCCTTACATCCTATTGGCCAGGCCTTCGTCACAGGGCTACACCTGGCTCAAGGAACGCTGGGAAATGTAGTCTTTATACCAGACAGCCATATTCCTAAGCATTATGGAGGAAGAAGGGGAAAATGACTACCCAATGGTAGCCAGCAATCTCACTACATTATGTGAATGATGAGTTCTTGGATCATCTATGCATCATTATGCCACTGACTATAAAATGGAGATAATCCACAACAGTACAGAGTTTGATTTCAAAACATTCTACGGGCTAAAGAACCGACTAGTAGCTACACCTAACACATTGCTTATTTAATCCTCATTTCAGCACTCACTCAAAAGTACTATCCTTATCAAAATTTTACAGATGAAAAAAAAAACTAAGACTTAAAGAAGTTATACAGCTAGTATGGAACAGAGGCAGTTTGACTGGTGTGGAGTTGCATTATAATCCTTAGCATCACCAAGAAGTGGGAGCAGGGATTCCAATGGGAGGGTGATTACAGTAGTGAGCCTTAGAGTCTTGGGTACCAAATCAGTTAAAACACTGAACTCGGGGTCCGTTTTGACTCAGTTCTCTTTTTTTTTTTTTTTTAAATTAATTAATTTATTTATTTTGGCTGTGCTGGGTCTTCGTTTCTGTGCGAGGGCTTTCTCTAGTTGCGGCGAGCGGGGGCCACTCTTCATCGCGGTGCGCGGGCCTCTCACTATCGCGGCCTCTCTTGTTGCGGAGCACAGGCTCCAGATGCGCAGGCTCAGTAGTTGTGGCTCACAGGCCCATCCCCTCCGCGGCATGTGGGATCTTCCCGGACCGGGGCACGAACCCGCGTCCCCTGCATCGGCAGGCGGACTCTCAACCACTGCGCCACCAGGGAAGCCCTCAGTTCTCTTTTTGTCCCAATCTTTTATATTCACTCCCTTGTGAAATTTGCCAGTTACTTGGTTTCAAGTGCAGTACAACCTCTGGCTTTTCTTTATCCCTGCTGGGATTTTATTAGGCCTACTAGATCCTCAGTCAGTACTTCCTAATGAATTGGCTGAGTTATATGATAACCAAGTTTTGACTCAGAGTGGTTAGGTTTTTGCTGTATCGTCGTTTTGTTTTGAGGGATATGGTCTGGTTCCAGTGCCTGCTGGAATGTGGCATTATGGTGGGAATCTACAGCGCTGCAGTCCCTATCTGTGTCCTGAGTCCTTTATCTCTTCTTCCTTTGAGTCTTCTTGGTTCTGCAAAACGTCTTACCACACATCAGAAGCAGACCTCCTTTTCTTGCCTGTCAAACCCTTTTCACTTTCTAGTTTCTTCCTTACTTTTGGTAATGAGGCCCTCAGATCTGTAACACAAGCAAAAAAGTTCCCAACCAGCCATTTGATTTAGACCACGGAAAATAACAGAGATTATCATCTAGAAGCAAGAGCTCCGTCCTCATAATATTCATAGAGCTCTAACACAGGGTTTCTCGACATCTGCATCATTGGCATCTTTGGCCAAGTAATTCTTTTGTGGGAGCTGGGGGGTGCTGTCCTGTGTGTGCACTGTAGGATGTGTAGCAGCATCCCTGGCCTCTACCCACTAGATGCCAGTAGCATCCTCACCCCAGTTGTCTCTAGATATTGGCAAACATCCTGATGGCCTGGGGGTGGGGGGCAAAATCACCCACCGTTCAGAGCAACTGTTTTAAAGTATCTCTATAAATATTTTATAACTAATGAATATGGGCTCTGTGGCCCACGTTTCCATGGTACCCACAGACTTCTCACCTGTGCTTTCTGCTTCAAACTTCATGCCATTTTCAGATCCCTAACCTCACCTATGAACCACTGCCTATGCCTAAGTCCCTTCCTTCAAAACCCAACTCAGTTCCTATTTGTCAGTAAATCCTTCCCAGATTAGCCCTTTCTGCTCCTCTCTCTTGCTATTCTGAATTTTGCATCATTTTCTATCCTTCTGCACATCTGTGCTTACTGGTATATATTTTTCTTATAAGTGTCTCTCTGTACTGGCAGTCACTTACACTTGGGTCTATTTTCCTCTCGTGTCCGTCTGACTCTCCTAGTTGAATAGTCTGAGCTGAATGCTTATCTTTATGTCTTTTGTGTTACGCATGCCCAGGGCATTCATTTATTTGTTCAGCATATGTTCACTGATTATTTACGAAGCACTGGACTTAGGGTTTGTGGCTTCTAAACTCTGGTCCCTTAAGGAGCTTCCATTTTGGTGGGGTGTTAAGACAGACTGGCAAACGTGTAGTATAACGCATGATAGAGGTAGTGCATAGGCCAGCGCCTTGGAAGATGGGTAGAATTTCCTTGGGCAAACAGTTTTAGGCAGAAGGAGTTGAAGGTCTCTTTTCATGAACAGCCATTGCCCTTCCATCCTTGCAGAGAGGACTTCGAGAGCCTCATTTTCCCTGCCTTCTCTTCTGTCACTTTTACCTTCACCCACCAGCAGCTCTCTTTTCTTCCAGATATGTGCTTTTAGGCTCTTCCCATGGGCAGCGGTGACATAGAAGCTCCTTTACGGTCTTTTGTATCACATGCTACTTGGATCCATCATCCGGTTCATTTCTGGGGAAAGCAGACACGTCCATTTGTGTGTACATGCACACATGCCTGTAAGATCAAATGGGACTAAGTTTTGGCCTTATTCCTGTTTGGAAGAATTTTATTGTTGTGTAACCCCAGCACCCCAGTCTTTAGGGTCACTATATACAGATGTACAGGTTGTGCACTGCAGAAGCATACCTGGCAGCCACGATGGACTCTGACAGTCTCTCTTGTCCCAGGTAACAAGGTAGAGAATTGGGCTGAAGAGTGCGGACTGAGAGTGTCATACATATAAGGCTACACACCTTATACTTGGGGGAAAATAGCTACCACTCTCAAGCAGTCATCAATGACCCTAGGAGTTTGATGGGTTAGTGAAGAGTTAGAAAGCATCCTGGTCAGAACTGTCTATTTCTAATAACTTTAACCGTCTGGTCATGCCGGAAACTGAAAAGGCTGCAGTATGCTGTGTTTGTTTATAAATCAGCCTCCTAGAGCATTGTCCAAACGGTTCTTGGTTGAATAACGTTTATTCATTCACTTGTGGAGGAAAACTCAGGCTGCAAATGGGAACATAAATGCTTTTCTAATAGATGGCGTTATTGTACTGCACAATGTCCCCGACTTTTAGATATTTAACTCATAAAGTTTACAGCACCACTTAACTGCATCTGGATTTCACATTGAATTTGGAAAGGCAAAAATCTCACTGTAATTTGCACTGACTGCCCTGTAATGGAAATTATGGCTTGGGAAAAGTTTCAAATGACGTGTCTATAAACGAAGGAAAAGTTGATCCATTCAAAGGCCAGTTATGTGCAATTGTAGGATTTTCTTATTTTGATTTTTGAAAGGACCATTGCCGGCAAGAAATATTTATTTCAGCAGCTGAAGTAAACTAACTGTGAATTAAAAGTTGTCAGTTCATCAAAACTCAGTCCTAAAAGTGGAGTGAAAGTTGCAACAGAACTTTGCTGGGCTTTTAAGAAAGCTATAAAGATTGTATGGAGGCCAGTGTTGCAACTGGTTGGTAGCAATGAGTTGACTTAAGAGGATGAGCATTAAATGGTCAAAATGCTGGCCTAATGGGACTCAGGACGCAGGGCTTCTGGTCCTAGCCCTGCTGTTAACTGGGTTTGTGTAAATAGGCATGTCACTTAACTTTCCAAGCCTCAATTTGTCTGCTCCTTTGCTCCTGTCTCCCACCATTTATTTGTTTTGGTGTATCTTCCATTCACGTTCAAGACTTTCCCTCAAATGTCTAATGATCACTCCTTGACTGTTCTTGGCACCTATTTAAGACACTGAGGCAATAAAAACCTGATGGGAGGCTCTGGATAGAGGCATGGATGGAGCTCGTTGACCATAGACTTATCTGCAGGGAAATCACTTAATCAGGGAATTGCCAGATGTCGGCATCTGGTGATCTCGTCTCTGTGCCCACTTAGCTTAATCAGAGAGGAGTCCTTCCGCTTGCCTGCCTGTGTTCTTGGGACCAGTGAAGTAGGTATATTTCCACTTTAATGCCCTTGTTTTCAGCCATGTGTTCTCCCCACTCCCCCTCTTATCTTCGCTGTGCTTGGTTTCCTGGTTCAGTGTCTCTAGATAATCAACCTTTTAAACAATGCTCCTGTTTTCAGCCCTGAACCTTCCCCTCCTTGCCTTTTGCAACACCTCCAAGTCCAGGGCCTCTCGGGGCTAGAAGCATGCATCTCCCCCGCTGCAGGCACTTTAGACTATAGCTTCCTCTGCTCTGTGAGTCACTTGTCACTCCTGTATGAGTTTTCCATCTTCCAAAACACTGGTCCAAACCACTTGTCTGCTGATGTCTCCCCTTTTCTTCCTATCCCTGGAGAGGTTTTAATTCCTTTATTTCTTCCTTTAGTGGGGCCTTGGATGGTGAAGGAAAAAAACGCCTTTGATCAATCTGCCATGTTTGACCCCAGATCTTCCATTTTCTCATCATAAAATTAGTGTATCCATTTAATAATGATGATGCCTCTCCTACATGCCTGCCCCTGAGCTGAGTGCTGGAGAGAGGAAAGAAACTGAGATGGTTCATCTCGGAGAAATGTGGGAAGGGGAAAGGATGTGCCCAGCGTCTGTCTCTATGGTGACACAAGTGCGGGGACAGTGCTGGGGATGAGGTGATGCAGAGAAAGGAGGAGGGATGCACGCGCTCAGCCAGGGATGTTGTGGAAGGCTCTGCTGAATAAACTAAAACTCTGTGATTTTGCGAGTTCAGCTGTTGGGGGGAAGACTGAGAACAGACTGTGCCCATTAATTATTACCAAGTGAGTCCACAGAAGAGTGGTGTTTCCATCCCAGACCTTCAGTATCCCTCATCTGGCTGGGTGGGCCTTTTCCTCTCCAGGATCTTCTGGGGCTGCCTTCCCACTCACGTCATCTCAGGCCTCCCACTGTTGCCCTCCACACGGAGCAAAGAGCCCAGCATTTGGAGGATATAGAATTTGAAGAAGGCCTTCTTGGGCAGGGGCGGCGTGATATCCTGTCCCCCGCTCACTGCTGCCTCCCAGCCTGCAAATAGCTCATTGCTGATAGAGGCCTCGTTAGTCTTGTTGAGAGGTAGTGTGGCTGGTTTCTGACATTCTTAAACTGGAAATAAATACAGGCATATAAATCCCAGCAATGTAGACTAGCTGAAGCACAGCCAAAGCCCATGAGCTCCTCAGTTAGCTTCTGTTAACCCAGCAAACAACCTTGATAGAGTTTTCCCGGAAGCTTGAGGATAGCGCTACAAAAGACTCAACATAGGTCCCAAATCCAGGCACTTGGTGGACATTGGTTCCCAACACCAGAGACAGCAGAGCTGATGAACACAGGCCTCCCTGATTGAACAAGGTGTGCTGTTTGCCCTCCTTTCATCATGTTTAACTCTAGTTCCTATCCAGAAGGGTCTGAAGACTGTCCTTTCCTTATTTCTGCCGTTTGCCTGGCTTTTCTCTTAACTACTTGAGAAGTCACGGGAGCTAGTGCTGCGACATTGAGCCTTTTGCCATTTAATTGACTCTATAAAACCACAGGGCAGTAGGACCAGATGAGCTACAGCAAGCTTCCACTTTGTGTCTCGTCCTTACTGTAGAGCTGTGTGTTCAAGCTATTACCCTGAACTAGGAATGGTAGGAGAAGCACATTGCTGTCTACTGTGGAGGGTGCTATGTTTTAGAAACTTTGAAGTTGATAGGTTTTTATAGCTTGGGTATCTTAAAATACATTTTCATATTCGAATTCCTTTATCTTCAGTCAGCGTGAAATCTGTGAGTGTGCAAGGGGTGATATGAGACAGAAAACGGTGAACTCTTAGTGGGGTTTTTTGGCTGTGCCCTGCCCTGCTGAGAAATTTTGGGTTCATCTTCCTGTCCCTTCTTTGTGATATAAGAGTGGTAGAGCGTTGCTGTATGGGGCTGTAGGTAGCCGCAGTATGGGATGCTTTACTTTCTTGCCAGTTGCCAGTTTAAGGAACATCGTGTGGCCATGAAAAATTCAAGCGTTCGTATCCTACAGACCATTGACTGAGATGCATTTTGTCTCTGGGCAACGGTAGCCAACGTTCCAGGTTCACCTTTTGATCAGTGCCATAAACAAGCCAGAGAAATATCTGGGAGATTGTGCACTATGGCCACTGCACTTCATATCACATTTCTTATTGTAGCGACTTGTGCAAAAACTGTCTCGGTGGTGTGGCACGTGGCTTAAAGAAGTTCTTGTTGTAGTCAGTAATTTCCAATGGACAGTGTTACTCTCTCCAGTTCATTCTGCTAATGACGTTCTGTCTTCAGGAGGAGGACGTCATCGTCCTGCTGTGAACACCCGAGGCCCTTGTCACTCCAGTCCTCTCCTGTAGAGAGTTTTTAGCATCAGACAGTTACTTTTTGGTCAGGGAGGGAAAAATAATGAAGGCGGCTATTATACTTTTACTGAATGCAAAGTGCTCCACAGGGCAATTAAATCCATAAAATGGTGAGCCACGATCATTGCACGCCAGTCTGCCAGGAAGAGAGTGACGGTGATGTCTATTCGCGACCAGCCCCTGATGCTTTTCCTCTGGTAGCACTTGTGCAGGCTTCTCCTGATTTGTGGGCACCAAGTACCTAATTTCGTTTTAAGAACACGAAGCTTTCATGGATGCTCTAAAGGTTGCCCAAGGAAACATTTAATCTGAAAGAGATGTCTCAGGCCTGGTGGACATGTGTCTGGAAGTTCTACTTTCTTGTCGGTTACTGGGGTCTGCATGCTAGAAAAAACAGGAGAATCCTGCCTGAGGTGCTTCCAGATGGTTTTGCTGTTGTTGTTATGGAAAGGCATTTGGAAGCTTCTGGAAGTCCATTTCACCACTCATAATTTGAGGGTATGTGAGCATAAATCTAGCCTAGGTTATGGAAGATGGTGGAACAAAGAAAACAGTGTTTCTGTAAGCCAGGGATCTGTCAATACAAACAGCCTCAGGTGCATATGTAATCATCATAGGAGGCAGAGGAAATGCTGAGTTACTGATCTGTTCTCACTTGCGCTGCCGAAACCTCGAGACCCAATGTGATGGAGCCATTCAGAGAACCTTTGTCTCTTGTTTCAGAATTTGGCTTTCATGGCTTGCGATGGCAATGACCCAGGAAGCAGGATTTCTGAATAGTGTGTCCCTGAAATTCTTGGCATAGGAAGAATAATAAAGTGAACATGAGATTCTTAACTATAACAACAATAAAAAAATTGCCACTACTGTCCAGTTTTAGTCTGGGAGTGGAAAGCATTGTAAATTGATTTTGATGCTGTCATTTTTGCCACCTGTGCTCTGTGCCACTGTGTCTGCACCCCCTACCCCCATCACCTGTTAACGCACTTTGGAGTTAGCATGTGTATCTTACATCCACCATGGGCAGTAAACACTTCCTGTACCAAGGTGCTTGAAACAATATCTGTCATTACATCAAAGAAGGTGTTATTGCCAAGTGCAGCTGGAAGAGTTCTAATAATGAGATGGTTTTAAACGAGGTTGTAATGAAATCTGTGTGAAATGTCTGAACCTTTTTCTAAGAAAACAAACGTGTTCACGTTTCTTTATAGTCTTACTATAGAAACATTGTTTTTGCATATACTTAGCCCAATCATTTCTCTACATGAGAAGTTGGAATATATTTCTAGTTGTTAAAAGTGCATTTTTGGGGCTGTGTGGGAGAAGCGCTGTTAGGGAAGTTTGCTCTGGTGTTGAATTCTCTCTCTTCAAGGGGGGAAAAAAAACCCTTTGATGAATGTGGTTGTTTGTGGATTCTGAACCAGCATGAGAATTTCTGATTGAGAGTCTAGAAAAGTTATAATAAACACACAGTTAAGAATGAGAAGAGTTGCCCTCTAGAATGTGAATCCAAACCCAGAAAAGTATGCAGTGAATAAGAACAATACTCAGTAGATTTTCAGATTGATGGAGCTTTCCAATGGCAACTAATTTGTTCCAGCATTGAAGTGAGCATAATTAACAGAGCCTTTCTTTCTTAGGCCGATTAACCACCAGAAACCGTGCCAACATTGTAACTGTAAGCAGTGAAAACCAATATTTATGAGGGGGATTGTGCAAGAGTTTGTGTGACAGATGGACATTTTACTACTGTTGATGTTTGGAATTCTCTTGAAGAGTAATGCAGTGTCTTGTTCTTTATGAATGAATGAACAAATGATTGTGCTTTGCCGACTGAGCTTTGTTTAAAAAGCGGTCTACTAAAGTAATCTTTTTCTCCATTTAGCCTCTGTTACTTTAGGTTAGGTAGCCACGTATATTCTGATGTGAAAGCTGAAAAATCATAATTGTGTCTTTATTTCAGATACGGATCCACGTGTTTTAGAAAAACAAGAATTACAGCAGCCAACCTATGTTGCCCTCAGTTACATTAATAGGTAAGCCATTTTCAGAATTTATAGCAACCTCATGTCTGCCACATGTTTATTTTTTAAATGTATCTTTTTAATGGGGTAGGAAAAATGTTTTCAGTCTTCAGGTATTTACAGATTATTTAAAATCAACTCCTATATGGAATTTTCTTGTTTCTCTGATGGGGAGAGGCAGGTTGTAGTTCTCTGTTCATATGGCCGAAACATGACTGATTTATAAGCTCATTCTGGAAGTAGTTTGCGTGCACAGTTAGAATATATACTCATTTTTTTTTTTCCGTACGCGGGCTTCTCACTGTTGTGGCCTCTCCCATTGCGGAGCACAGGCTCCGGACGTGCAGGCTCAGCGGCCATGGCTCACGGGCCCAGCCGCTCCGCGGCATGTGGGATCCTCCCGGACCAGGGCACGAACACGTGTCCCCCGCATCGGCAGGCGGACTCTCAACCACTGTGCTACCAGGGAAGCCCCAGAATATATGCTCTTTTGACTTCATAGGGCAGTTTGGAGATTAATGGATTTATGTTCGAGTGAAACTTTTAAACCCTGGGGTGAAGAGGTGCTTTATGAATTCAGAACATCGTTGGAATATCAGAATATATCAGGATATAACAAACGGAAATAATGTAATGTGAAAGTTAACTTAGTAGCAGTTCACCTTTTAGTAAAAACATTCTCAACTGACCCATCTGTGTTGAGTCACACGAGTTTTTCCTGAAACTGAACGTGTGAGCACGACCTTAGAGAACAGTTTAGAGATTAATATATCGGGTCTAAAAGAGGACTTGTTGTTTCATCCAACTTAAATAATTAAGGAGACAGGGCTTTTTGAAGAGAACCTGAAATCAACTGATGTTAGGAAAACACCCGCCCCCCGCCCCCAAGAGGAAAAGCGAAACTAGTTTTTAATGGGAATGAAAAATTCTCGGCTGGTAATTCAGTGCTTGAATTTCTATTGACTGTCCCCTTTTCATATAAGGCAAAGAGTGTTTCTGGTTTCTTGGTACCAGAGCTGAGGTTCAGAATCTGAGGTGGAAAGCTGGGAATGAATTATCTATACTGTTTCATGTTAATGCCTTTTCAGAAATTTTACTTAAATCTTGTCTAGAGAAAGCTTTGAATTGGAGTCACGGTGCTCAGCTTCAAGTTCTTTTATGAAGCATGTTTTTTAAAGGATTCATTAATATAAACATCTATTTGCATATCTTCTTTGGGTTTCCTACTTATCAGCCTTTCCTGGAAGCGAGATGAAATAGCTACAGTTTTTCATTAACCATAATTTTGGAGCTGTTTTAAGTAGAACACCTTCAAAATCACATCAAATACAAATAAAGATGTTTGTGCTTATCTGGATTTCTCACAAAACCTGTGTTGTTTCCCGAGTTTAGCACAGGTTTTGAAAAGTCTTTAAGTATACATTAGAATTATGTGAAAGAGATATATGTGAATTAGCCTAGTAACATTGAGGAATAGGATAAATAGTCGTATAGGTCAATTACGGTATTGAATAGGACTTTTTAATAGTGTGGCTATTGTATTTTTGGTAAAATATGTTACCTATGTATATACAAACACGTGTATTACTAAGCCTTATTCTAATGAGAGTCTGTGAGATTTTCACGTTCATTCTTCCTGTGTGTATTATCAGCCATGTTGGCAACAGGGATCTACTAATTACACAGATATTACACTTACTAAAGAAATATTCTGCCAGGTGTGATTTGGGACTCTAGTGAAGTTGAAGTATAGGGACAAGGGCCACAGACAAAAACCCACCAGAGAACTTGAATCAAGTCTGATAGTTTAGTATAAACTGTGCAGTAGGATGTGCTTCAACCCTAGAGAGTCAGGGTGTAATCAGTGGGTGTGGACTTTCTGAAATGAGTCTTCTGGAAGAAAATGAGCATTTAAAAAAATAACCTTTTATTATTATAGCCATCTATTGTAGAAAATTAGAAAATATAATAAAAAAATTGTTTTTTATTAAAACATCACATTCCCACCACCCAGGTATCACTACTGGTAATACCTTAACACACATTTTTCAGATCACTTTAAAAAAATACTATATAATAGCAACTGTATTTCAATAATTAGTTAATAAATACATACATACATATATACATACGTACACAACACAGTATAATTTTTAACCCAAAGCTGTACATACTCTTTTGCAGCCTGCTCAGTTGTGTCACTACTTTTTCAGTACATTTGCATCTAATCTAATACCCTTATCATATGCAGGTTTCCCCAGGTGATCTAAACAAGTCCATTATTGCTGTTTGTCTAACCCAGTGTCCAATCCAGAACATCATATTGCACCTGGATGTTTTGCCCCCCAAGTTTCTTTTAATCTGGCACAGTGACTTGTTGAAGAGATGGGCCAGCGTCCCACAGAATACGTCCGCCTTCTGGGTTTCCTTTAGGTTTTCTCCAAGAGGCCATTTGGCAGGTTCCTCTGTATCCTTTATTTGCTATAAGCTGCAAGCTAGATCTGGAGAAGATGTGTCTTGGACTGGACATGTCATTGTAGTTAGAGGTCTGAGGCAATAAAGAATTCGCCATATCAGGTCCTAGCTGGTAGAGAAACAGACGTATGTAGGGGATTGAGACGTTTGTTTGTGATCTTTAAGTCAAGAGAAGGACTGTGTATAGAAGGTTGCCCAGGTTACTAACAACCCTTCTCACTCGGGATCCCTCTGTGGACAGTGCCACATACATAACAGGACTGAACACATGGTAGACACTGTAGATATTGGTGTGTAGGTGATAAATAAACACCTGGTAGATGGAAAAGAGAGCTGAGCAGTGGAGAGCTGCAAGGAGGAAGCCAAGTCTGGCCATAGGGAAAAAAAATGCTTAAAGGAGCCTTAAGGGGACTGGATACACTAAAACTCCTAGAGGAAAACATAGGCAGAACACTCTTTGACATAAATCGCAGCAATATTTTTTTGGACCCGTCTCCTAGAGTAATAGAAATAAAAACAAAAATAAACAAATGGGACCCAATTAAACTTAAAAGCTTTTGCACAGCAAAGGAAACCACGAACAAAATGAAAACACAACCTGTGGAATGGGAGAAAATATTTGCAAACGATGCGACCAAGAAGGGATTAATTTCCAAAATATACAAACATTTCATACAGCCTAATATCAAAAAACCAAACAACACAATCAAAACATGGGCAGAAGATCTAAATAAACATTTCTCCAGAGAAGACATACAGATGGCTAACAGGCAAATGAAAAGACGCTCAGTATCGCTAATTATTAGAGAAATGCAAATCAAAACTACAATGAGGTATCACCTCACACCGGTCACAGTGGCCATCATCGAAAAGTCTATAAATAATAAATGCTGGAGAGGGTGTGGAGAAAAGGAAACCCTCCTACCCTGTTGGTGGGAATGTAAATTGATGCACCCACTATGTACAACAGTATGGAGGTTCCCTAAAAACTAAAAATAGGGTTATCACATGATCCAGCAATCCCACTCCTGGGCATATATCTGGAGAAAACTCTAATTCAAAAAGATACATGCACCCCAATGCTCAGAGCAGCACTCTTTATAATGGCCAAGACATGGAAGCAACCTAAATGTCCCTCAATTACTACTCAGAATATTAGCCGTGAAAAATAAAATAATGCCAGCAACATGGATGAACCTAGAGATTATCATATTAAGTGAAATAAGTCAGAGAAAGACATATCATATAATATCGCTTATATGTAGCTTCTTTAGAAAATGATACAAGTGAACTTATTTATAAAACAGAAATAGACTCACAGACATAGAAAACAAACTTATGGTTACCAAAGGGGAAAGAGGGGGAAGGGATAAATTAGGAGTTTGGGATTAACGTATACACACTATTATATATAAAATATAATAAATAAACAACAAGGTCCTACTGTATAGCATAGGGGACTATATTCAATATCTTGTAATAACCTATAATGGAAAAGAATCTGAAAAAGAACATATGTATAACTGAATCACTTTGCTGAACACCTGAAACTAACACAACTTTGTGAATCAACTATACTTCAATTAAAAAAGAAGAGAAAAAGAATTGGGATAAAAAGGAGTCTTAAGGGGCTTTGATCCAGAAGGGAAACATATTGAAATTCACATGAAGCCAGTAAATGTGCAAGAAGAGAGTAATAAAGGTTAGGTAATGAGAAAGAAAGTCAGCTTGATGGCAGTATCCTGAATACTGCAGAAAAGAGTACTATTCAAAATAAAAAGTTGAACAAATAAGTTTTTTTTTCCCCCCTTAAACCTCAGGGGGAAATAAAATCTTAGCTTTGCTGAGCAACGAAGACAGGAAAAGAATTAATATTTTTCTGCTCATATATCTGTTTATGCAACTCTCATTTTCTTTTGGGCACCTCAAAATTGAGTTGAAACTTTCTTTGGCAATAACACTGACTGAAATTGCAGAGTTAGGGTTCTTAAAATGGAGCTAGCTTTTTGGATTAAAAAAAAAAAGAACTGAATGGAAATCGGAGAGCCTTTGTTTATATCTATTTTAAATTGCTTTACTCTCTCTTTTTTTTGGGGGGGGGTACACGGGCCTCTCACCGCTGTGGCCCCTCCTGCTGCGGAGCAACAGGCTCCGGACGTGCAGGCCCAGCGGCCATGGCTCACGGGCTCAGCCGCTCCGTGGCCGGGGCACGACCCCGCGTCCCCTGCATCGGCAGGCGGACTCTCAACCACTGCACCACCAGGGAAGCCCTGCATTACTCTCTTGAGCATAATGTGTTGAACAACCTTTAAATCCTTTAAAAGCGCATCTGTTACAACACCTGAGCAAATTTTAAAATAAAAATAGTTTAATGAGAAAGAGGGAGATTGAATGAATTAGTGAGGGTTGAAGGAGTAGTTCCAGGGGAAAAAAAGATAGATATGGATTTTAAGGATGGGAAGTTCTGTTGATTTTGTGACGTTAGAAACAATGACAAGTTCATGTAATAGGAAATTTAATTGCTTAGTTTGTATAATATTTATACACCTGGCAAAAAGGTATAAAGGGCAAGAAGAAAAGCTAGATTTTGGATAGAGGAGACAACATAGAAGAAATAATACTAGAGAGAGCAAACATAACTCTTCTCATGTCTTGAGCTCTATGCTAAGCATTTTTCACATTACTTATTTCATCTCATCTTCACAGTGACCACATGAAAGCAGTACTGTGATGATCTTCATTTTACAGGTTCAGAAGTTGAGACTCAGAGACGTTAAGTAACTTGCCCTAGGTCCCCGGCTGGTAGGAAGTGGAGTATTGGGTTCAGACCTGCACAGTTAGGCTCCAGAACCTGTGTTTCTAATCGCTCTACAGGCTGCCTTGTTGGGATATCAGAGAGTAAAGTACTAGCTTAGAAAAGTAAGAGGAGAATGTGGAAAACTAATGATGAAGAAATCGGGTAGGACAGCTGGGCAGACGGGATGCAGAAGGACATAAAGATGAGAGTAATTACCGTGCTGTAGATAATTGGAGGGTAACAACCTAATGAAATTAAACAGTAGGAGACAGCAGAAGCTAAAAAAATGCTATGAGAAAGGTGACCAGGAGCCCCTAAGTGATGTATTGCTGCAAGGAAACTGGCTTGAGCGTGCAGGGCACAACCTAGCATAGCAGGCTTCAGCTAGAGTGGGGAAGTATGCCTTAGCATCTTAGATTGGGAGGAAAGAAAGGGCAGAGCCCTGTGAAGGCACAGGTACTGTCCACCACCACCTCTCACCAGTAGGCTGCGCTGCGGGGTGAAGTCAGGCATCTCCTTAGAAAGGTTGACGAGAAGCGCTGGGCTGCATCTGGGTGTTTCCTTCAAGTTATTGTTATATAGTCCAGGTAGCTGCCTCGAGGTGACAAGATAGCTTATTAATAACTTGTGACTCCCCAGAAATGGGTAATTGGGATAACTTAAAGACGTGATAATAGACATGACTATAGCTGTTAATTACACTATTTTCTCTACAAAATATGTTTGTATTAAAATAATTGAATTTTCCAAATTAACTTTTAATTTTTTAAATGTGTATATAATTTTGGTGTAAACTATAAAGGAATATCATGACTAGGCACAAATGGGTACCTTCTTGCATTCAATTCTTGTCATTTACTACCTAATAAACATGTAATATTCTCATTCCTAAACTACAGCTCTACTAGAATTCTCTGTAAGACTCCCTGCACTACTTGGCATAATAGTAGTTAGGTATGACCTCCTCTAAAAATGAATTTTTGTTTAGCTTAGTGTTTGCTATTAAACAGCAAATTCTAGTCCCTAGAATAGTAATTCCAATGGATGTTTGCCAGCTCTCCCTCTCTCCCTCTCTCTCTCCCTCTCTCCCTCTCTCCCTCTCTCCCTCTCTCCCTCTCTCCCTCT
>NW_006792921.1:3617258-3629444 GCF_000442215.2 Lipotes vexillifer | reverse complement strand
CTCTCTCTCTCTCTCTCTCTCTCTCTCTCACACACACACACACACACACAAACACACAGACAAAACTCATTTATTCCCAAATAGTTCTGTGGTCAATTGATTTGAGGAAATCTGGAGTTAAATAACATGGGTTTCTTTACCACAGGATTTAATCAGATCCTCTCCTATGCTGATATGCATTTTAAGTCTCCAAGAGAGATAGTATAATTTTCATATGTACCTGATCCCAGAGCACTTTTTCTTGAAGCATCTGATGGGACTAGTTCTGCTAGTTGGGGGCTGCTAGAATTCAGTCACTTCCACTTACATCCTCAACTTCCCCAAGGAGCCATGAAGCCTTTTATTCAGGACAGCCTGCTCGTCTTTTTCTGATTCAAAACGCAGAACACTACCATTTCCCTCCTGTTCAACTGGGAAGAACAAGGACAAAATTCTGCCCTTATGTGCCAACTCCATCAACTTCTACTCTGTGCCTGTTTGAATAGTTATCCATTTGCTTCTGTCAACCTGCCCAGACACCTAGGTGGTTTCTTTTAAAAATAAAGCTTTTTAGACATACAGATGGCCAAGAAGCACATGAAAAGCTGCTCAGCATCACTAATTATTAGAGAAAGGCAAATTAAAACTACAATGAGGTATCACCTCACACCAGTTAGAATGGGCATCATCAGAAAATCTACAAACAACAAATGCTGGAGAGGGTGTGGAGAAAAGGGAACCCTCTTGAACTATTGGTGGGAATGTAAATTGATACAGCCACTATGGAGAACAGTATGGAGGTTCCTTAAAAAACTAAAAAGAGAATTACCATATGACCCAGCAATCCCACTACTGGACACATACCCAGAGAAAACCATAATTCAAAAAGACGCATGCACTCCAATGTTCATTGCAGCACTGTTTACAGTGGCCATGTCATGGAAGCAACCTAAATGCCCATCAACAGACGAATGGATAAAGAAGATGTGGTACATATACACAATGGAATATTACTCAGCCATAAAAAGGAATGAAATTGGGTCATTTGTAGAGACGTGGATGGATCTAGACACTGTCATACAGAGTGAAGTAAGTCAGGAAGAGAAAAACAAATATCGTATATTAACACATATATGTGGACCCTAGAAAAATGGTACAGATGAACCGGTTTGCAAGGCAGAAATAGAGGCACAGATGTAGAGAACAAACATATGGACACCAAGGCGGGAAAGCAGTGGGGGGGGGGCGGAGGTGAATTGGGAGGTTGGGATTGACATATATACACTAATATGTATAAAATAGACAAGTAATAAGAACCTGCTGTGTAAAAGATTTTTTTTTAAACAATAAATAAATAAACTTTTTTTGTTTGTTTAGAAATGATCCCTGTTTCTTCCCACCCATCTCCAATGTCATTCTCTTCTCTCTCTAAGGAATAGATCAAAGCAGTGGTGAAGAGCATGTGAGCAGGAGTCAGACTGCTTAGGTTTAAGTGCTGTCTCTGCTATGCGTGAGCTATGTGAGCAAGTCGGCAAGTCTCAGCCTCTTTTTGCTCAACTCTAATGATAATAATAATACCTTCCTAATATTGGGTATTAAATCAGTGTGGACAAAGCACATATAGCAGTCAGTGCCTGGGACATAGGAAGTGTTGTATAAATAATAGGTCTTTTATTACTCTTTATATTCTGCTCAGGCTAAGTCTCCCTTTTCTCTATCAAGTCAGTAATTAGAGGAACAACTGCAGAGGAAGCATTGCTTTGGAGCCAGGCCAGAACAGTTCCTACCAGGAAAGAAGCTCCACGAGGGCAGGGATACTTTCTATCTCCCACGACTGTGTCCCCAGCCCCCAGAACAGTATCTGGCACATAGTAGACTCTCAATAAATGTTTATTGAATGAGTAAATGAGTGAGTATGAATTTTCATATGAGTGAATGAGAGAGTGAATAAATCATTGATTCTAGGGACACTTCTCTGAGACACCAGGAGCCTCTACTTCCCATGTGCACTGAGAGGGCTATGTGATAAAAATGGAGTGGGGTACAACTTTTATTCAGTATTCACATGGAATGCAGCATAAAGTATGCTAAACAGTGGCCATTGCTAATTCCCCCACCATAAACAACTGGACAGATGGATGAGACAGTGGTTTTCAAGCTCTGGACAATAGGCAGCTAGAACCCAAAGAGGGAGGGGTCAGAGTTAGGGCAACTAAAGCTGCTGGAATCTGTAGCACAGGGAGACTGGAGATGAGAGATCTGTGCAGAAAGGGACCACAAAGGTCTGTATGAAGGTCCTTCATGAGTCCATGGCTGAGAGTGGACATGTTCAGGGTAAGACTGTGAGTCTTACCAAAGAGCACCAGCTACAGGGGTAAGGATGGAACAGCAGGACCAGAGGTCAAGCAGTACTGGTAGGCATTGCATTCTACCCCAGCCAGCGTGGAAACAGCAACCTGTTAATACCCTAATCTTCCAACTGAGGTACCAGAAAGACTCAAATTAGAGATAAGGACTTTGTTCTAGAGTGTGGCCTGCTCTAGAGATACCCTAACGGCTCCTAAAACCAAGACTCCATAAGTTTTTCAGAGGAGACAGTTTGGAGGTGAGTGCTGACAAGTTAGAAGGTCTCGGGAAACACTTTGGGCTTTCCACAGATCGGCCTTAATAAACCATAAATGTAGGCCTACACAAGTTCAACATGATCAGCCTGAAACTGAGCTGCCTGCTAGAACAAAAATCAATAGTCTTCACAGAAATTAATCAGATACACAGTGTCTAATACACAATAAAAAATTACTAGACATGAGAGGCTTAGGAAAGTCTTACTCTTCGGCGTGAAAAAAAAAAGCAGTCAATAGACACCCTCCCTGAGATGGCTCAGGTGTTAGATTTAGGAAACAAAGACTTAAAAGCAGTCATTATAAATGTGTTCAAGATGTAAAGGAAAAATATACTAAATAAGAGTTTGTTTTGAATGAAAATAAAATTAGTCTGGATGCTTTTTTTAAAAAAATTCTCCTACCAGAATCTGAACTACTTAATGAAAGCTTTCTTCCTCTTTCTTTCATTCCCACTCCAAAACCTCACCTAATTCCCCCAAACCCTCATTCTTGCTATTTCAGTTGGACTTATTTTTGCCAGATTATAGTCAGTCATGGCCTCATAAAAAAGGCTGTAATTGGCCAAGTGTGTACTGCCCTTCTATTTATTTTATACAAACAAGCCTGAAGCATTTGACTTTTTTTAAATCTGAAAGCAGTGGATTTTTTTTCATGAAACCACCTGTTGTGGTCTTTTGAGAGCAATCATTTATTACAGTACAAGACATGCTTTCCTATTTCCCTCTGTCCACCAGATATGAGGTTCTGCTGTGTGCCCCGGCCCCAGACTGAAGTTTGTGGCCTAATGTATTCCATAAACATGTTGCATGCTGTCAGATCTCAAACACCAGACATTGTGCTACCATTTTCTTAGCCTATGTTTTTATGGACATCAGTTGAAACAAAGCTGAGATGGCTGCTTGCCAGATTCTCCTTGTAATATCTCTGTAATACCTCTAACCTGATTTGGCTTTTGCTCATTGTGTACTTCAAGACCCATGTACTCTCAGGAGACACTGGGAAGCTGGAAAGAGCCCTTATGTGACATTTTGGCTTGCTCCAACAGAATTAGCTTGTGCTGCTGGCATAAAGCACATGGTGGGAGAGGTGAGTCTTGGCAGAGCTGGGTGATATGATTCGTTTCTTAGGTACTGGGCCTCCCTGTATAACTTACTTGTCATCTACAGTTAGGGCAATCAGCATGTTAAAACAGGCTGCTTGGGCTTCCCTGGTGGCGCAGTGGTCGAGTCCGCCTGCCGATGCAGGGGACACGGGCTCGTGCCCCGGTCTGGGAAGATCCCACATGCCGCGGAGTGGCTGGGCCCGTGAGGCATGGCCACTGAGCCTTTGCGTCTGGAGCCTGTGCTCCGCAACGGGAGAGGCCACAACAGTGAGAGGCCCACGTACCGCAAAAAAAAATCAGGCTGCTTATACAACTCAAATCATACTGGGCCATTTTTTAGTGTTTCTTATGTCTACCCATAAGTATTTGTTCTTTTTATGCATCTTTAAGTCCATTTCAAAGCTGCATTACATTTTTTCAAAATCTTCAAACTTATTGGTCGAAAGAGATTTAGTGATATTGAAACCATTTAGAAATAGTCTTAGATTTCCTTTTTTTTTTCCCCTTTGTAGAAACCCATTCCTTGGACTTTGTCCTAAGCAAAAGCTGCTATATTTTCAGTATCTCCAGCTGTGACATTTCCCTGTGGATCAGAGTCTCCAGTACCGCCTCCCTCTTGTGCCCTCTTCCTGGCACCACATTTACCTAGAGACCTGTAGGATCTCAGCCCTTCCTTCCTTGCTTACCTCCACATTCGGGCTGGTTGCTGGATATTAGCTTTGAATTTACCAATTTAGATTAATCCCTCATCCCAGGGCCCTTGCCCACTCATTGTCTCCAGTCTCAGCCTCGGGTCAACCTGACATGATGTGCCTCGCTTCTCAGGCTAGCTGCTGAGAGTCGCTACAGAAAAGTGCCTTACAGCACAATGTGTTCCACCACAAACACAACCATTCCAACCTCAGCTGGACCCTCAAGACTGTCCCATAATCCTTTCATCCCAAGTTAAAACCTTGCTAAACTTACCACAGTCAGTTTCAAGTGTTTCCCATTGTATTAATGTTCCTAAAGGAATTCCCAGTCCCCTCATCAGCAGATGTTCTCAGTTCCTGTCCGGAAAAGATGGAGACCATTTCTGCATCCCGTCTCAACTTCTCTCTTTTCTGTCTCCAATCTCATCTGGATTTTTCATCCATGTTCTGTTCATTCTCTCTCTCCCTTGTTCAAAGCTGGCGCCAAGGCCCGTACTCCACATCCATCTCTCATCTATGTGGCCTTAAACCCCCTATTGTCTGACTCATTTAGTCACACTTCATATATCCTAAGGTCTGGTCTATCCTAAGAATGCCCTGTCCATTTCTGTTTTCTCTTCATGGATAACTACGTCATCTTCCCTGAGACCTTCCCCTACTTGGCCTACCAAATTTGATGCCCTTGCCCACTGTCTGTTTCTGAAACCGTTTCCTCCCTTGCACCCACAAACTCGTCCTGTCCTGGTTTTTCTCCTACCTCTTGGCCACACAAATAGAGGCTTCTCCCTAAGTTTTGTTCCTAGAATTTTGCTTTTCCGTCTGTATTCACTCCATTCTTTGAGTTTAGCTCTCACTTCTGTGGAGAGGACTCCCAACCCCTAATGCCAGGACTTCTCCAATTCTCATTTCTAACTGCCAGTTGGTACATGAATGTTCAGTACAGGCTCAATTCATCCAGTGCTGGGCCCATTTTTTCACATCCCCCTCCAAAATGGCTTCTCCTTTTTGGATTCATAATGTTGTTTCATGATACCTACCCATTCATTAGCCTAGGAAGCTTGGAGTTAATTATTTTCTACCCACCACTTTCACCCCCATTTCCAAATAACCAGGCACCAAATCTGTAACATCTGCATCCTCATCACCTTTTTAAAAAAATAAATTTATTAATTTTATTTATTTATTTTTGGCTGCTTTGGGTCTTGGTTGCTGCACGCGGGCTTTCTCTAGTTGCGGCGAGTGGGGGCTACTCTTTGTTGCAGTGCACAGGCTTCTCATTGCTGTGGCTTCACTTGTTGTGGAGCACGGGCTCTAGGCACATGGGCTTCAGTAGTTGTGGCACATGGGCTTCAGTAGTTGCTGCTCACGGGCTCTAGAGTGCAGGCTCAGTAGTTGTGGCGCACGGGCTTAGTCGCTCCGTGGCATGTGGGATCTTCCTGGACCAGGGCTCGAACCCGTGTCCCCTGCATTGTCAGGCGGATTCTTAAACCACTGCGCCACCAGGGAAGCCCCGTCATCACCTTTTGAACACTTCCCCTGCTACTGTCCTTCCTTGAAACTCTAACTCCCTGTTTCGGGTTGTCCCAAGAACTCATGAACCTCTCTGCCTGCCTCCACCCTGAGTGCCAGCTGCCATCAGAAGATTGGTCAAAAGTATCAGTCCATCAGCACCAGGTACAAAAACCTTCCATGCTTTGCCCTCAGCTTGCCGAGTTCTTCCTCTTTTCTTCGCTCTTTCCTGGCTGTGACAATTTTGCTCTTCAAGATCAACTTTTAACGCTACCTATTTTATGAAGCTTCCCCACAATCCCAGAATGAATTGTTGAAATCTTTAAGTTCCTTTTCCAAAATCATAGCATTTACACACTTTTCTGTGACCATTGACTCATAAAATTTAGATTTGTGTACAAATGTGTTTAAGATCAGTAGCTTATCTCCTCTCTCCCCAACTCCCTACCAAGCCTCCTACCCCAGAGCAACCAACATCATAGTGGGTCTCTATCTACATTTGTACTCAGGTGCAGACATGTATTGTAGGGGTTTGGTTATTGGTGACATTTGTTTTTATTAAAAATGGGAGTCTGAAATATGTATATGTGTGTGTGTGTGTGTGTGTGTGTTTATATAAATTGCACACTTCTCTTTTTGATTTCCATTTAACTTCTTTCGGGTCAAAGTTAGAGCTAGCTCTAACTCCTTCTTTTAATACATACATAAAATTCTAAGAAACAGATGTATAATAGTTCAACCCTTTCACTACTGATTGGTGGACATTCAGGTTGTCGCCAGATTTGTTTGCATGTGTTTGTGTTTTTGCCACTAATAACAGGGCTGCCACATGGATTAACCCCTGTTTATTCTGCATGCTGATATTCTTTGCTTGTGTTTCTACATTAGTAGACCCTAAGACAGATCATCTCCCTCTCCTGCCAATGGCTTCCTGTCTCATGTGGAGTCAAAATGAAACTCCTCAGCATGGCTAACCAGGCCTCTGTGATGGGGCGCTCGCCACCTCTCAGCCTCATCACTCACCAGAACAGCTCCTGCTTGGTGCGATGGCCCTGCTCCCAGCCCTTGTCCCCGCTAGTCCCTCTGCTGGGATGCCCTCCCTCCCATCAGAGCTTCACGTAGTTCCCTCCCTCCCCTCCTTCAGGTATCTGGTCACATGTCACCTGCACAGCAGGCCTTCTCTGACCGCCAGCTGAAATAGTTCCCTGTCGGCCTTACTCTGCTTTCTTGTTCTTTATGTCACTTACGACCACCTCAAATCACAGTTTAATTAATTGCTTTGTTGTTTGGTACCTGGCTCCCGCTGGAGAATGGGCACTCTCTGGGGGCAGGGACTTTGTCTTGGTCATCACTGTGTCCTCAGCTTCTGGAACAGGGCCTGTTCCATCATAGGTGGTCAGTGAATATGTCCTGAATAAGCGTGTGACTAACAATCGTCATTTTATATGTATGTGTCTTGTGTTGCCCCCCCCATTACGTGTTTTATTCATCTTTCTATTTCTTGCCTCTTCACACCTGACTATATGGCAAGTACTTTGCCTATGGTATGAGATGCAATCAAAGGACTGTTGTGCGCGGTGGCAAATTTTAACATAAGGGACGACCTTGGAGATGCCCCTCCGCCTGCCACCATACACATTTAGAAAATGACTCAAGGCGCTACACCTCTCTTATTTCATTTGGAAATTCAGATCGCTGGCAGTAATCTACTTGATTTATCGTTTTCCCCTTATGTGTAGCACCTCGGAGTTAATTAAGAAGGCCATGAATCTTCCCTCCGTTGCTCCTGCGCACTCCCCTTTGCTGGATGCTCTCATATTGCTGAGACTGTTGATTTGGGACGCAAGTTGAAACATTACTTAATTTTTTCATACTGAGGTTCATTATGCTGAGCCTAAAGACTAGTCTTGCCTCTGAAGGCCCCTTCACTGGCAAAGCTTTACAATAGTTTCGTGTTCCCAGTTTCTAAATAACTTGTTCTCATTTCCGCTACGATGGCCAAGACCCTGCCTGTTGGCTCACAGTAGAGCAGCTGGGTCAGCCCCGTGGCCCCAGAAAGACCTCACCATCCTCACAGTGTAGACTCTCAGCTCTGGTCCGTGCGTAGGTTGTTCCCAGCAATAGCCATGCAGACTTAGGGGGAGGGAGCCACACGGCCATGCCCCCCAACACCACACAAGACCATCCGGCCCGAATAAGAGAAGGCATTCAAGTCATGAGAAAGCATTAGCCTTATGTCCTTAGAAGACCAAAGCTAAATTTTGTTGAAATTGTCATGTTAAGGAAGAATGGAATGTGTAATACAGGAAATTACTTCCTTTGTCTCATCATTTTCAACACAGATTAGCTTCTGTTAGTTGAGCACCTACTGTGTGCAGGGCACAGGGCAATGCACTTCACTGTGTCATCTCACAATGACTCTGCCTCACAGCTCTGCTCTCCCTTTTACCCCTAATAAAATGAATTCCCAGGGAGGTTGTGGGACCTTTTAGTGCCTTGGACCCCTCTGGTGAGCTGGAGAAGCCTATGGACTGTTTCCCAAAATAATATTTTTAAGTTCATAAGCTAAAATATATAATATTACAAAGAAAACCAATTATATTCCAATGCAATTGTCAAAATACTAAAATTATGAATACTTGATATGTGTTTCTTAAGGCCTTAAATAAGAAAGCTTAGGTGCTGGGTGAATAGTTTCCATAATTTCAAATTAGTATGAATATAAACAATATTTTGAGATATCTGTTACAATTATACTGTGGTATCAAAATATCTGTGACATCTCTGGGTGCGCAGTCATAGACACTGCGAAAATACTATGATTAGTTGCCTATATTCATAATTGAAAGAAACGCTACCTTTCAATTAGAGGTTAGTGAAAGGTGTAATTTTTTAAATTCAAGTTCACAGGTCTCCTGCGTTCTATCCGTGGTCCCTTTAGGTCCACATACCCCAGGTTAAGAACACCTCAGGTAGGTGTCACCATTACTAAGTAACTTTCAGAGGTGAACGCAGACCCAAATTGATGCAATTCCAAAGTCGTTGCTTTTTCTTGTATGTCGTGGTGCCTCCCCATACTATTACCTTGCTTTCCATAAAAACTTCACATATTTTACTCATCATCATACTGCCGTGTGGGGTAGGTCATGGCACAAACAAATAATAAAAATTAAAATGTATATAATAAAACTTTTATTTTAAACAAGGAACTTCCACAAATAATTCCAAGTATTCTGATTTCTTATGAAATCATACATTTTCTCCACTGAGCCATGATTCTATTATAAAAATTTCTCTGACCTTATTTTCTGTGAGGATCAGAGAAATTCAGTGACTTACCCACGTTCACACAGCTACTAGATGACAGACTCGGGATTTGAACTCCCAGATCTTTTTGTCCTGTATTCTCATCATTCTTCAGGATTACCTGGATACCAAGGTAAAAAGATGTCAGATAATTTCTCTCAAAACCACATGGAATCCAGGCATGTCCAGGAGAAGTCCCATGTCTCCTAATCTCCAATCTGTTGTCTTGCCTCATACACATTGCATCTAAAAACCTACAGCTCAGAATTTACCCACATATAGTTCTTCACTCGGACATGCAAACCGTGTGCAGTTACCAGACTTGAATAATTTAAGTGTTAGCTTGTATTTTATGTCATTGTCTCCAGTTGCTGATAAAACCCAAACAACAAGCAGGGAGGATTTTTCATTCCACCCTAATAAGCAGGTGGTAATTTAGTCTCTGGTCATTGCACTCCTGTCAGTTCTTTCCCAGGGGCTTTTCTCCCTTGCTTGATGCCAGTTAGTGCATTTTCCTTGACAGTCAATTCACTCTGCACCGTTGCTCAGGCCATAAACGTGATGTTCGACAAGCAGAAGGATTTGCAGAGAATCCTTCCTGGGGCTTCCACCTTTCGCGATCACCAAAATTTCCCTGCAGATTTAGGTGACAACATGGGCCCATGTAATTTACAGATGGTGGGGCCAGTGTACAATCAGTTCTTGCCAACTCCCTCTCTCCTCTAATGAGATACGATTCAGCATGCCAAGACCAGAAATTGCATCTGGCTTTTGGAGTTGTCCCTGCTTTCTCAGCAGTGTCTGTATACATCTCTTCTTGACTGTGCCTGGCTTAGCCAACTCAATTTTTCATTTCAAGTTCAGAGTTTAGCAACTGTCAATACTTGGTTCTCTCGAAAAGCAGTCTCACCAAGGCAAATTGCATACCCTTCTCTTTATATCAGATACTGCCCAAGTTTGCCTTTTGCCCGAACTAAGGTTAGCCAGAAAGGATAATTGGTGTCACCGTCCCTACAACCAGAGAAAGAATGCACAGTGTTCTTTGGCAGTGTGTGAACTGCAGATTCCTCTGCACTTTAGTCTTCCAGGAAAAATAGAATCAATTGTTGGTGCACACTTGATTTATTTTTTCATTTTCATTACTGGGGCAGATTCATTTGGAGCAAATAAGCTGGGAATTTGCTTAGACTTGTTCTTCATTGTGACCATACAAACATTCCTCTTTCTTTTATTGCCCATTTTATCATTGTGTTCAGCACCAGCCACAGTCAGTGATGTACAATTCTCTTGGGCCAAACAAGTATGATGGAAAGCTGGTTTCTGTATCACATTCATCTTTGCTAGACGTCAGCCCTATTTTTGAAAACTCAAAGCTGGAATGCTTTTAATTAATAAAGGCACATTATGCTCTTAGCTCATTTACCCTTTAAAAATTTTTTTATGGTCTTTGGCATAGATTTCTCTAGGACTAAGGCATCAACATCTTATTTTCTAGAGTTTTAAAGGGGCAGGCACATATTTGTGTATAATATCAAAGTTAAAGAAATCTTAATTTAAACTTGAAAAGCTATTGTAAACCCTTCAGTTTCTGCCTTAGGTCACCCAACATCCTTGTAGCCCCTAAAAGATGTTCAATACAAAAGACAGGTCCTGGCTCTAGAATTCTACCTGATAAGCCTTTTTTCCCCCATCTTCGAAATAGCAAGAGCTTTGCCCATGGCTGTCATCTCTTCCCATCTGTTAATAAGTTTATTACGTGAACTGTGAATTATGAGACTCATTCTGTTATGTATAGAATAATACTGTTTATGGCAAAGCAAATTAATCAGGAATTTCATGTGGGCTTCCATTTAATTGTATTTGTTTCTTTGGCTCACCATGTGTTTTTGAGATTCATCCATGCTATTGCATGTATTAGCACATGTTTTGTTTTTGCTTGTCATATCCATTCTCCCAATGATGATCTTTGATTATTACAAGTAGAGAGTCTGTGAACGTTCTCGTTACAGTCTTTTTGCGGATATAGCATTCATCTCTCTTTGGTGTATTTCTAGAAGTGGAATTGCTGAGGCATGGTGTAGTGTGTATTCAGCTATTAGAAACAGCCAAATAGTTTTTGCCAGTGGTTGAACCACTGCAGTCTCCTACAGGCGAGGAATGAGACTTCAGTAGTTTTGCCTCTTCACCAACACTGTACTATCAGCCATTTCAGTTTCAGTCATTCTGGTGGTTGTCTAGTGGTATTTAGAGCAATATATTTTTGGTCCATCATACCTCTTTATTTTTGGTATATAAAAATGCTAAAATAAGAATAGGAATTAAAAATGGAAAGAAATAAGCACTCAGATTTCATCAACAAGTTAGATGCTTTTATCTTTCCCTCCAAGTGTTTATCCACACATATGTTTAAAAATTGTGATAAACTCTTTCTAAAATTTTGCTTTGTCACGTATGTTTTTCTAGATTGCTATGCAATAATAAGTAGTTTTTAAAAACCCTGGCAATGTGAATCCACAAATATGGCTGGTAAGAAGACATTAGTTCATCTTTTTACAAAAAGAAGTGTGGGTCTGTTGAATCCTGCCTTTACCACTGTAAGAAAGGGCAGACAGTCAGAAAACTGTGGAGTGTCACTGTGCCCAAGCATAGAGCCCCACAGGTGTGCCTGAGCCATCCCTGCCCATGCCTCAGGGAGGGATGTGGCCAGACAGGATGCAGCTGAACCTGTAGTGTCTACTCCACTGCTCCCCCAGAGCCCCTGTATGCACCTTGCTCTGCTAGTGGCTTTGACCCACTGCCCAAAGAGTGAAACTGTGTAAGGTATTTCTTTTAAAAAATGAGAACAGCTTTTTTTTTTCTAAGAGTAAATGCAATGTGCCTAAGTATACGGATGTACATAATAAAAGTGTAAAGAAGTGCATGGCATAGAGAACTATAAAAGCCAGGATCACCGTTATCTCTAGGGGCTAGAGTA
>NW_006792921.1:3607104-3617248 GCF_000442215.2 Lipotes vexillifer | reverse complement strand
GGGAAAGGGCTTCACCTGTGTTGGTAGCATTTTATTTCTTAAGCTGGAGGTGGGTTTACAAGTTTTTGTTGCAGGGTTCTTTAAGCCATTTTGAAATCTTAATGTTTTAGTCAGTTCATTCTCATTATTAATGATTCACATATCAATGAACGATATAAAAGAGAAATGAAAATACATTTCCACCACCACGCACAGGAAATACTGCTCTTAACTTTTTGGCCCATGTCCTTCCAGGATTTTGTGTGTTCTATTCTCTCTCTATTATATATATATGTTAATGTTTTATATATACACATTTATTAATGTATGAACATTTCCACAATGAAATGTGTGTGTGTATATATATATACACACATATATATAAAGAGGGAGAGAAAATATATAAATGGAACATACTCTATACTCTTTTTTTTTTTTTTTTTTTTTTTTTTTTGGCTGTGTTAGGTCTTCATTGCTGCACACGGGCTTTCTCTAGTTGAGGCAAGCAGGGGCTACTCTTCTTGTGGTGCGCGGGCTTCTCATTGTTGTGGCTTGTCTTGTTGCAGAGCGCAGGCTCTAGGCACGCAGGCTCAGTAGTTATGGCTCACGGGCTCAAGAGCGCAGTAGTTGTGGCGCACGGGCTTAGTTGCTCTGCGGCACGTGGGATCTTCCCAGGCCAGGGATCCAACCCGTGTCCCCTGTATTGGCAGGCAGATTCTTAACCACTGTACCTCCCGGGAGGCCCTGTACTCCGTTTTTATAATCCTCCCTTTTTAAACAAATTTCATTGTGGAACTATTTATATATTAATAAACACAGCTATATATTATCATTAAAATGGGTATGTATTAGCCTATGTATAAGTTTACTATAAATTTATTTAAACCAGCCCTTTCTTGATGAACATTTAGGTAGTTTTCCTTCTTTTTTTTTTTTGTCATTAATGTAAAAACAATACAGCAATGAACAAACAGAATTTACATCTTTTGCACACTAGTCCAGTTATTCCCTTAGGATGAACACCCATCAGGGAAATTGCTGAGTCTGAAGATGTGTACAACTGAGATTTAGATAAATTTCATTGCAGTATCCTCTAGAAATGGTTTCCAGTGTAGAATGTCTAAGAATCTGCTCTATCCTTCCTTATCTTCAGTGGGAGTTAGGATTCTTTTGACTCTTTGCCAGCATGAAAAACTTAACCACCTAAAAACATATTTACATAAACATTGCTATAATTTTCACCTATTTGATTCAGTATCTTATTAAGATAATGTTGTTTTCTCTTTACAAAGCTCTATCTTGTCATGGTGGAAACTTAGTAAAATAAAGAAGATAATGAAAAACCTTAAATATCTCCACCCAGAGTTAATCATGGTTAATATTTCTGGGTATTTTCTTCTAGTTGTTTTTCTTGTGCATATTTTTCCAGAATGATACCATACAGGGAATTCCTTCACCTCTTTTTCTCACTTTCTTAACTACATTTAGAGTGTTTTTTGGTCTCTAAATATTTTTTAAAATAATCATTTGGCAGCACTAATACCTAGAACCTATTCATCCCTTTCCTGTGCTGGCCATTGGACTGTTTTATACTTTTCAGTGTCTTGAATGATGCCATGATTCCTTCTGACCTGTTTCTAGAACTGGGATTCAAGACTGTGAGCACTTGAACACTGATACAAAGTGTCAAAGTATTTCCGTAAAGGATGTAGTCATTTTGATTCTTACCGGTAGTGAACAAGAATATTTCTCTACTTCCTTGCTGACATTAAGGATTATCATTTTAAAAAACTTTTGTCAATTTAATATTAAGGAAAACATGGCATATGGTATTTATAAATGACTAGTATGATGGATCCCAGTTTTTCATGTAACAGGACCATGGCACAGTCAGAAGAGGGCTGGATCCTTTCAACACATGAAAGAAGTGTAGAATTTCCAGGTTGTCTTCTGGAATCTCTTCCAAAAGGGTACTGAATATGAGATCCAGCTTGAAGCCAAGATTTATAGCCCCAGACCCCATAGAACAATGATCAAATCATTCATATACATTATAGAGTCCCTTGTTTGAAACTGAATGACTAGATAAACATTCATGTGACTCCTGAGGAATAAAGATCATCCTGTGTTTAGATTTGCCCCTTCCTTCTCACCATTTGTGATCAGTCTGTGAAAATCACAAAGGTTCTAGAAGAGTTAGAGAACCAGATGTAAGAGGGTGGAAAGGAGATAAGTGTGCTGCCGGGTTTCTGGTCCTCTCTCTTTTCAACAGCCCCTCCTTCCAGCTCCCCACTTTCTTCCCCATCCTCCCCAAATGAGCAGAAGTCTAAGATGAGAAGCTAAGTAAGAAATAGTAATTGGGCCTTTTCAAATCTCTTGGTTTGGAATTGACGTAGACCCTAACTAGCCCAGTTCCTTAGATCTATGAAGTCCATACCATCTTGCAGTTAACCTGGGTGTCCCAGCCTGTCTTCTTCTCTTGTCTGAACTTAAGCGGCTGGAAGTTGAAGCCGCTAACTCATCTTTGCTGCTTGCACTGCTTCTTTGCAAGTTACCAGATCAGAATCCCAGACCCCGAAAGGAATTAAGAAAGAACTGGAAAGGACTTTCCAAGCAGGCTACCACGGGAAGGTCAGACAGTCAGGATCATCCCTTGAGAGTTTACGAAGAATTTTGTTTATTCAAAAGCTTCCACTCACATAAAAGCGTGAAAATAAACCTGCCTTTCCCACTAGAGAGATTTGGCCACCAGTAACAATTGTGGCAGACTGTGATCCTGCTTCCCCTCTGTATTTACAGAGGCTCAGAGAAGGGATGATGCATTTTATGGACTTCATATCATTACAGGTCTGGCCACATTCCATATGTCATTGGTGCCCTTGCCTTCCAGGAGTCTTTCCTCCCTCCTCCTGAGCCCCCCGCCCATGAATGTAACTGTGTCCAGGGTCAGCCTTGACTTGTGTTTTTCTCACTTGTGACAGGAATAGAATTTTACATCTCTCCACCTCCAGTCATCCATTGCCAGACCACCTCAATTCCCTCATCGCCACTTCAGTCTGCACAAAGTGAGGTTTCATTATTATATTTGCAATAAGAATACTATAAATTATGTAAGACTGGTGTAAGAAAGAGTGGGTGGGGATTGAAAAACAAAATCACTCTCTTCCCAAGTTTAACTCAAACCCAGCATCTTTCCAAGGTACCTTCTCGGAAGAGCCTGGTGTTGCGTTAGCGGGAGTCTTACCCTTCCCTGTAGAGTTCCTGAGTGTACTGTATAGTGTTAATGTGTTGAATACTTTTTCTTTTAGCAAATCTTCTAGAACTGAGAAGTGATGCCAGCATGCTGCTCATAAGGCATTAGCTTTTCCTGATTACATTTCCATGTTTTGCAATTGCAGGGGAAGGAGAATTCAGATCCTTCCAGTAGCTTTCCAATTGAACATTCACGACAAACTGCAGAAACATTTGTGTCCAAGCGACGTGTCACTCGACAGTTCATGTATTTCTGTCCCATCTTGTTTTTGTATGTGCAGTGGCCGCACTGGTCATGTGTTTTTATTCATGTAGTCATATCTTTATACCCTGCCGCCTGACTTGTTCTAGAGATAGAACAAGACAAACTTCAGAAGTTAAATTCAAACAAGATGTGAGGGAATGAATTTCTTTTACGGATAAGGGAGGAATCCTTCTAGTCAGGAAGGATTTATGATTTTTGGCTTTGTTTTCCTCTTTCGTTTTTCATTAGTCTTTAGACTTACCAAAATCTAATGTGCTCAAGATTTACAAAATACAACAACCTTTGCTTTCTTGTCAGGAGTAAAGACCAAGAAGGGTTAATCAGCCTTCTACCGAATATTCTCACAGGTAGTCTAGAAAGATGTGTCACATAGAAATATAACATTTTTAAAACAGAGACACATTTGCCAGTCTTCTTCGTGTAGTCAAATTTGAGGAAATTTAAGGATGTTTTGATTCATGGTCCTTATTCATCTCAAGCAGTAGTTTCGAGATGTCAGAAGACTTGAGTGATAGGCATTTATGTGTGTTAATATTAGCTATAAGGAAAATATATGTATCAGTGCTGTGCAAGAAAATAAACATGTTCAGACCTTCCTTGAATTCTGTCACCAAGTTCTCCTTTATCTTAGACTTTGCATAAAGAATGGATGCATTTTTATCAGATGTCTAACTTTTAGTTTGCTTATTTGTGTTATAAAACAAAATCATGGAGCAGTTATCTTGGGTGTACAGCGACTTGAAGATATAAGAAATGCAGCATTTTGGTGCTGTCAGGAGTTATGATCTTTGCTTGGATTCCGTGCTGAAGAGCAGTATGTACATATTTTAACCTTTGAGTCTGATATGTACTGAAATGTGCAGTGTCAGTGCCTGTAAATGAAACCCTGTAGCTGTCACAGCTGTCTTGACTTCTTCTGAAAAATCTACAGTGTCTTTCTAGTCGTTCTCATGCTGATAATGTTAGAAAAAAGAAACACATGCGAACATACTCACACACTTACAGTCACAGATACCACAATAAATTCCAGGCCACAAGATATACTGGGAAAGTCTCTCTCTCTCCTTTTTTTTTTTTTTTTTTAAATGAATTTTCTTGAGATTAGCTTAAGCATTTTAGCCAATATTTTAAGGACTAACAGACTCATGAGTTAACCATCATTGGCATCTGAAGGTGATCCAACCAGCCATGTAGGTAGGATTCATGATCACCAGAACAGGTTGGTTCCTTTTTCCTTTCGTTTCCTTAGTCATCTCCTGCTTAGGTCCTTTTTTATTTTTTATTTATTTTTTATTTTTTTGCAGTACGTGGGCCTCTCACTGTTGTGGCCTCTCCCGTTGCGGAGCACAGGCTCCGGACGCGCAGGCTCAGCGGCCATGGCTCACGGGCCCAGCCACTCCGCGGCATGTGGGATCTTCCCGGACCGGGGCACGAACCCGTGTCCCCTGCATCGGCAGGCGGGCTCTCAACCACTGCGCCACCAGGGAAGCCCCTTAGGTCCTTTAAAAAAACAAAATTAATATGCTGTGTAGACCACTAAAGAAAGCCTGGATTTCTCAATTATTAAGGAAATCCTAGAGTAAGCTTTGAAGATGGTGGACGAGAGTTGCATCATTTATATTCTACCCTTCTAACACAATACTTTGTGTTCCTTTACTTTTTTTTCTTTTTCTTTTTCTTTCCTTTTTTGCAGTACGCGGGCCTCTCACCGTCGCGGCCTCGCCCATTGGCGAGCACAGGCTCCGGGCGCGCAGGCTCAGTGGCCATGGCTCACGGGCCCAGCTGCTCCGTGGCATGTGGGATCTTCCCGGACCGGGACACGAACCCGCGTCCCCTGCATCGGCAGGCGGACTCTCAACCACTGCACCACCAGGGAAGCCCCCTTTACATTTTTTGAGTCCCATTCTAATTTTATAAGCATTTATGTACACTTAGAATCAAGACACATTTAACTGTGTCATTTCATGAGCATTTTTCCATGTTGCCACATCTTCAAAATGACTTTTTTTAATGACCACATAATATTTCGTAACGTAGAATTCACAGAAACATGCTATCCATTTTGTCATGATGGCCACTTACAAGCTCTCATTATTATAGATTATGCCAAAGCAAACATCTTTCACTGTGCTAGTAGTTTTTCCCTTTTAGATTATTTCCATAGGACCTTTTCTCGGAAGTGGACGCTCTTTGCCATTGAGTCTCCAACTTCTGCCCCAGTGTGCATATTGGATGATTATCGTCATTACACATTCCCAAGGGAAAACTTAGATTTCTACTACATCCTAAAACTTTTTGGGGAGGAGGGTCTAGGTGAAACCCTAGAGCAGTTCACACTTGGCATCACTATTTTTTGTGTACATGAGTAACCGGTTCCTGTGTAAGCATCACTCTCCACTTAAAAAATGTTAGAGAAAGTACTGCTCACGTGAGGCTAACCTTATGCCTACCTCAGCTTATTAAAAATGGAGTCATTTCCAAACACCAGTCTATTTGCTGTTACTTATGATACACTCTAAACATGTGCAAGATCCCAGGATTGGCAGCCCCTTGCATGCCACCATTTTAACTTAAGAGGAGTTACTACAGGGAACCAGCGACAGGCAATTCAGAATTTGAAATGAAATAGAGAACAAGTGTCTTATCCCCCAAAAATGGGCTCTTTGGAGAAATGTCTGTTTAGGTCTTCTGCCCATTTTTGGATTGGGCTGTTTGTTTTTTTGATACTGAGCTGCATGAGCTGTTTAATCCTTTGCCAGTTGTTTCATTTGCAAATATTTTCTCCCATTCTGAGAGTTGTCTTTCTGTCTTGTTTATGGTTTCCTTTGCTGTGCAAAAGCTTTTAAGCTTCATTAGGTCCCATTTGTTTATTTTTGTTTTTATTCTCATTACTCTAGGAAGTGGGTCAAAAAGATCTTGCTGCAATTTATGTCATAGAGTGTTCTTCCTATGTTTTCCTCTAGGAGTTTTATAGTGTCCAGCCTTACATTTAGGTCTTTAATCCATTTTGAGTTTATTTTTGTGTACGGTGTTAGGGAGTGTTCTAATTTCATTCTTTTACATGTAGCTGTCCAGTTTTCCCAGCACCACTTATTGAAGAGGCTGTCTTTTCTCCATTGTATATTCTGGCTTCCTTTGTCATAGATTAAGTGACCATAGGTGCATGGGTTTATCTCTGGACTTTCTATCCTGTTCCATCGATCTATATTTCTGTTTTTGTGCCAGTACCATACTCTCTTGATTACTGTAGCCCTATAGTATACCCTGAAGTCAGGGAGTCTGATTCCTCCAGCTCCATTTTCTCTCTCAAGATTGCTTTTGCTATTCGAGGTCTTTTGTGTTTCCATACATATTGTAAAATTTTTTGTTCTAGTTCTTTGAAAAATGCCATTGGTAATTTGATAGGGATTGCATTGAATCTGTAGATTGCTTTGTGTAGTGTAGTCAACATCACTAATTATTAGAGAAATGCAAATCACAAGTACAGTGACATATCAACTCCTATCAGTCAGAATGGCCATCATCACAAAATC
The DNA here is from genome assembly GCF_000442215.2 of Lipotes vexillifer. Classification (NCBI taxonomy): domain Eukaryota; kingdom Metazoa; phylum Chordata; class Mammalia; order Artiodactyla; family Lipotidae; genus Lipotes; species Lipotes vexillifer. Next base: position 3,610,219 of record NW_006792921.1, on the reverse strand, counting down.
TACAAACAATAAATGCTGGAGAGGATGTGAAGAAAAGGGAACCCTCTTGCACTGTTGGTGGGAATGTAAATTGATACAGCCACTATGGAGAACAGTATGGAGGTTCCTTAGAAAACTAAAAATAGAACTACCATGTGACCCAACAATCTCACTACTGGGCATATTCCCAGAGAAAACAATAATTCAAAAAGATACATGCCCCCCCATGTTCATTGCAGCACTGTTTACAATAGCCAGGACATGGAAACAGCCTAAATGTCCATCAACAAAGGAATGGATAAAAAAGATGTGGTACATATATACAAATGGAATATTACTTGGCCATAAAAAGGAACAAAATTGGGTCATTTGTAGAGACGTTGATGGACCTAGAAACTGTCATACAAAGTGAAGTAAGTCACAAAGAGCAAAACAAATATCATATATTAACGCATATATGTGGAATCTGGAAAACTTGGTATAGACGATCTTATTTACAAAGCAGAAATAGAGACACAGACGTAAAGAACAAATGTGTGGATACCAAGGGGTGGGGGGAGGGATGAATTGGGAGATTGGGATTGACATATATACACTACTGATACTGTGTGTAAAATATATAACTGATGAGAACCTACCGTATAGCACAGGGAGCTCTACTCAGTGCTCTGTGGTGACCTAAATGGGAAGGAAATTCAAAAAAGAGGGGATATATGTATACGTACAGCTGATTCACTTTGCTGTACAATAGAAACTAACACAACGTTATAAAGCAACTCTACTCCAATAAAAAATTTAAAAACGGCAACGAAAACAAACAAAAAGAAAACGAAAATGAGCTCTGATCCTCTTAACAGGTAGAAGCACAGCCTCAAAGCTACACCATTTCAAATTTGGGGTTAATTGAAATTTAGCTGTGATAGGGAGGAAGGTGATTATTTTTGTACTCCTAAAATTCCCATTGACTTAACCAATGAAACTAAGTTTGCAGAATGCCGTATGCCAAACTGTACCTAGGGTATCTGACAATATTACCCAGAAAATTTGCAGTCTTACTATCTGTGTTCACCTTGATTTACAGAAAATCAACCCCAAAGAATTCCACTTCAAAGCACGATATACTTTGGAATTTGAGTTCCCTGGTTTTGAAAGCTTCACTGTGCGTCAGTTTGCTTGGTTTATTAAATTAAAGAGGTAAATGCTAACGCTATACAATGATATTTTAAAAGAAAAGATGGCGGGGAGAATCTTTTATGCTCACCTCTGAGGAATTTTAGCCTATTGATTTAAAGGAGGCAAAAAAGATTTGCAGTTTATTCCAGACAGGCATATGTAGGCTTATTCCACAACCAAGCCAAAGTTCAAATTCCCTACAATATGAGGGGAAATTCTTCAGCATGTTACTGTTTTAAGAACAACTGCCTTTCTGGCTGATTAAAAGTGATTTTAACTCTAGTGCTAAATACCACAATGAAGGCAGCAGATAGGGAAGTGCTTGCATGTCTATTTGCTTTTACTCTAAGCCTGGCCATTAAAGGTAATTAATTTATGGCCTGGCAAAGCCTGCTGCCTTTCTTCTATGGATTTGTTAGTTCTGCATGCAGTATGGGATTCCACATATAACTTGTATCCACCAGTTCTGATCCCTTTGGTTTCCCTTGTCCCTTGGAGATTTCAGGATTAGCATGAAAGCCTTCTGTTTTTAGAAAAGCAAGTCTTGACTCTCTGGTTTGGGCAAGGCTGTGAATCACCCAGTCATTAGAGCCAGTTGGATTCTTAACATGTAAGGCTATGGGCCTCATAGGAATTTTCCAAATATCACCATGAACACTCTTACCGTTTTCTAATATAAGGTCAACAAAACTAAGCACATTCACAATCAGAAAAATTTCAGAAAAATTATTTCATACTTCTTACCGCCACGTGTTTTCTTTTCTATGCCACTCGTCTTGTATCTGGTAAATTCTCAAGTGAGACAGTCCATTTTGTGGTAAATCATGTTTTTGCACATGGAGGACTGTCAGGAATTCATATCCACCAAAAGCTGATATGCAGAAAGCAGGAACGTTTACGATTATTATTTAAATACTCTGTTATTATGGCTGAGATGCCATCTTCATTTTATAAATGAAACTGAAGCTAAAAGGAGGTTACTCACCAGTAGTAGAGCTGAGATTTGATCTTGGGTCTTTCAGGTTCCAAAACACTGAACCAGCAAAGCATTCTGCCTCTGGGTGATTGCAGTAGATCTTTGATACCCATGATGGAAAGATCCTGAGAGCATCCTGAATCCCTAGCTTCTTAAATACCATCATACCGGCTTACAGTTAAAGTACAGCATTCCACTGGCTCAAGCTCCTACTGAGACTGTTTTAATGATAACATTTCCTTGTTTTATATAAAATGTCTAATGGACAAGACCATATCATAGAGCTGATCAAAGTCAGCATTCCAATCTTTAATTTATCCAAAAGTGATTTCTTCTATAATCAGGCGAAACCCGTCTTTCCTGCCATCACTAGATCTCACAGTCAGCTTTCTTTGGGGGGAATATCTTCCTGAAAGATAAACTGTTTAATGTCATTACCAGCATTCCTGGACATGTGTTTGGTGACAAACTGTAAACAGTTTCTCTCACTAATGAGGTGGCACAGGGCAGTCGCTGGGGCCAAGTCACCTCCTATGCCGCTCACCCACAGACACCAGCCTCGGGCAGCAGTCAGAATTGAGAGTCCTGCCTCAGCCAGTTATATCACACATACAAATCATCGGTATTATAATTGCCTGTCATGGGTCTGTGGGAGACAGTACGGCTGAATGACTAAGAACACAGCCTCTGGGGACAGACTACTTGGGTTCAAATTTCATCTCTCCCTCTAATACGCTATGCAGCCTTGGGCCAGTTACTTAACCTCTCTGTGCCTTAGTTTGCTCATTGTAAAATAGGGGCAATAATAGCTCCCCTGTCGGCTGTTGTAAATACTAAATAAGGTAATACACGGAAGCATCTAGAACAGTGCCTGGCATGTATCAGTAGTAAGCACTATATAATTGATAGCTGGTACCGTCCTCTAAGTTTCTCATAGAAAAAAGTTGAAATTGTAAGTCCTCCTATGCTAGGTTTCCATCCTGCTGA
>NW_006792921.1:3588925-3606709 GCF_000442215.2 Lipotes vexillifer | reverse complement strand
GCTGAAGAGATTTTATTTACACGGTTAGCTGCTCCATTGCCTTCTCTCTCATGCTCTCTTCGTAACAGCCTAATTTTTCTCCTACTGTCTTTGGCCTGTCATGCTTCTTTGCGACTCCTCTTGTTCTTAACTGTGCCTGTCGTCTATTCTTCCTGCCTTCAGGGTCTCCCAGGGAGTCACCCCTTGTGGTTTCTTCCTTTTCTGCTTACCCTCCACCGGTTCTCATCTCCCAGCAGACTTTTCTGCCAGGTCATGAGTAGAGGCAACAGTTTGAGGTTGGAGAGGTGCTGACACAGCCTCCTGGGTCACTCTTGGAAGCCGAGCTTTCTCCCTCCAGAGTTCACCCTTCTGCACCTTTACTTTTCACCAGGTTTCTCAGATTCTCACTCTGCAGATATGCCAACCTGCACCTGTCAGGACAACCACAGCAGCCTCAGCTCTCTCTGCCACCCAGAACATGTGCACAGGAAGGCTGATGTGCACCTCAAGCCACGGCGTAACTTCTTTGTGTGCTGCAGAACACAAAGAAGCCCACCTGAAACAGTGGTAAAGCCCCCCCGAAACTGTTAGAGCCCACCAGTCGTTGTCACATTTCTACATCAGGCCTCTTCTAAGTCTTCATGCTGTTCATCATGGGTTATCCCCAAATGAATGTGACCCTACAGAAATTTCATAGGCAAGATAAGTGCAGAGCCCACCCGAGAAAGGAGAGACATGCAGGTTAAAAATTAGCACGTAGAAACCAGAGGTTCTCTCTCCCCAAAGAAATTCTCACTACTGGACTTTTGGGGTACTTTCAGTCATGTGGTTTAAAAGAGATGCCTGAATTGTTAACTATATAAAAACTTCTAGTGGAAAGGCTGTTTAGTTAAATAAACATAATGAGTCTAATGAACTAGGAATTTAGGTTTTGAAATTTGCTTTTTTTTTTTTTTTCTGTTAGAAAGTTGCTCACAGATGTATACCTTTTCCGAAGAGAAGAATTGGGGGGATTTAAATGCATTTTCAGCTGAGTAAAGTAGATGATGAGGTTACAGTATTTCATTCCAGCCCCACTTTGGACTGTCCTTACATTGCAGTACTGATTGGTGTCATCTGGCCTTATCATCTGTGAAATAAAGATAATATAGGCCTACAAGTGTTAGGTATTGTACTTTAGGAGAGACAAAGAGAAATAGAAATGTGGTCTGGACACTCAGGTAAGATGACATACATGAAAACTTAGATAAAATGCAAAGTATGTCACAGGGCATATTGTGCGAAGTTAGTAGCTCAGATGGTCAGTGCTATGACTTCAGAGGAATTGAAGTAGTCAGAGAAGCTTCACGGAGGAGGGAGAAACTAAGCTGGACTTTGCAGTATAAATAGGAGTTGGCTAGCTAGAGAGGAAAGAGAATGACATTCCATGTAAAAGGAACGGAAGAATAAATGGCTCAGAGGTATTTCCTGAGGTTTGTCCAGAAGACCCTGAGTATGACTAGAAAGTATCAGGAACATCCTAATTAAAATCTTAAGTTTACTGTTTAGTTTGTATGGAAGTTAGGTTAGATTACCTAACCTCAGGACCACAATTTTCTCCTCTGTATAGTGAGGCTAATAAAGAAAAGTTAATAAAAAGTCTACACAGTTCTGAACACTCAATAGGCATCTCCCCAAATATTTGCTGGTATTGTTTATATTACTACTACCATCACTATTCTGCCACCACTACTACTGTTGCTAATCACCGCTCCTCTACTTTTCCCGTTACTGCTTTTACGATCACTGTTACAATTAGTACTACACTGATTTCTAGCAGCAAGTCGCGTCCCAGTTCTTTGCCTGGTTGTCCCTCCCCCCAACCCACCCCATCATCATCATCCATTCCCCCTTCTCCTTCTCCCAAAATTCTTTGTGAGGAGACCTGACTTGGACACAGCAGGGTGGGTCTGGTGCAGGCTGGACCAAAAAATCAAATTCCGAGACTCGGTTCAAAGCGAAAACATTTGACATTACTCGAAAGATATGGTGAATAATGAGACACACAGTGTTGGACCCTCAGGCTCGTAACAGGAGGGAATCAGAGAACCTCAACTGGGCTTACGGTTCGACTAGAGCCGTTTTGTAGAGCACCAGGGAGGCTTCGGATGAGCTGTGGACCTAGCTTGCTTGATGGCGCACCAGCACCGTGTGCCCAGCAGCACACACACTGTGCTGACCCACTGATGGTGGTTGCATACGACAGCTCTCTTGTCACTCTTCCTTCTTTCCCCTTGATTTGGAGCTGGTTGTGTGGCATTTCAAAGAAATGGTTCCTACCTACTTGCTTTAGAAGGCATTCCTTCCCTTACAACATTTGAACTGCTCTTTAATAGAAACTAAGCATCAACCACCTTAATGATATGTATCTTAAGCATTTTCTTGTCGAGCGATCCTGAATATCAAATGCATCCTTTTAGAACAGGAAAAGATGTGAAGATATACGAAACTGGCAAAACCCATGCATTGTTGCTTAAATATGCCTGCAGAGCAATGAATCTATAAAGGAATAAGAGGAGTAGGTATGTAGGAGGAGATTAATAAAGGTGACCCCCATTCCTTGCACCTGCTCTGTGTGATAAATAATAATAATTTCCGATTCTCATTCCTGATACATTAGGCCACTCTCAAGGTTTCTGTGTGATGACCTATTCCCTCATTTCTTATTTCGCTGACCAAGGTCTCAGATATGTAGAACTTTTCTGGCAGGTATGTTAGATAGGTGTTTTATTGCTGCATCTGGAGGTCTGGATTATTTTACACGCTATTCTTAGAATTTTCAATTAACAAATTTTAATTAACGAATTGAGGTTTCTTATTAAGAAGCTTTTATGATTTGTCATAGTAGTCTAGCTGTGTGTGCACCCTATTCTATTAAGAAGCCATTAAATCCTTAGAAACAGCCTGTGAATTCATTAATCTTACTGTATAATTGCAGTAATCTGGGTATAGAGCCAGGGGCATTTGTAAGGCAGTGTCTTAAAATATGAGGATCTTCTAGATGGTAGGACATTACAACAATAGAGCTGGGCTAGGGAAGAAAATACAATGTTCCACATAACCTGAAGCACCCCATTTGGAGTTATTTTTGAGTCAGTTTTTATTCATCCATTTCTTTATACAACTATATCTGATGTTCTGGAAGTTTACAACACTTCGTACCAGCGACATGACTTGAAATCCTGTAAGTTAAACCAGCTTAAGATGTCGCTTCCTCAGAGACCACCTTGAGCATCATTCCTTGTGTCACCATTCCCTAGAAAATAAAAAGCACAAAATAGGTTTATTTTGTAAATAAAATAAGTAAGCACTGAAAACTACTTCTGAAGTGCCAGGTGAGGTCTAGTATCTAGGATACAGAAGCTAGAAATTTCAGGAATAAATATGGCCAACTGATCCAGGTTCTAACCCTTGTTCCTGAAGGTCACAGGAGGAGTGCTTTGAGGATTTAAATACAGTTCACATACCCAGGAGATTCAGAGATTCGTATGACAGATGCAGACAAGCCTTTGACCTAGAGGGACAGGGAGGGGAAAATTCAGACTCAGGGCAGAGCAGAACTGAATCGGCAGAACACACTTTCCATCACCAAAAGGCTTTATGAGTTACCACGCTTAATTATTCTGTTAAAACTCAAAAGCAAGATTTGCCGTTGTTCATGTACAGCCTTGACTCTGTGGGATCTCAGATAAACAGACTCTTACTTCAGTGGTAGCACTCCCAAAGTCTACTGCACCTCGGGTCCCCAGGCCCCCAAGAGACCGAACTTACCGTTTGCAGATGTTCTCTTCCCACTGGTCCTCTGTGTCCGCGGCAGCCAGGCCGGGCCTTAGGCAAAATGCTGAGGTGGTTGAAGTCTGCTGTGACTGCATTTTCACCCCATCCTCCTTCGTGTGACTTTCCTGGGGTCCTCTGGACTTGTGCCCAATAGCCCTTACACAAAGAGCCTTCACCTCCAGAGAGCAGTCCCTGGCATTTTTGTGCAGAGAAAAAACACTTTCTCCTCAGTAGCTTTGAGAGTCTGTGTTGGGGGTGGAGAATGGGATAGAATAAATGTCAATTCCAAGTAGAAGGGGCATTAGGGAATAATAATGAGCTACTCATAAGGTTCAAGGGCACAATCACAGCCTAATACATTACCTTCCCTGATGGCATTCCCATGTTAAAATATTTTTTGAATGCCTGAATCATAACCCCAAAGATCTTGATCTCGGTAGGGGTCTTGGGACACATAACAGAATCAGTGAGAGAAGTGATTGAGTCAGAAGACCCCTTGTTTTATACGACTCGCTGGTCATGTGCTGGGAACACCAAGGATAATGAGTAGATCTGGATATAGGGACCATGTTAGCCCATATATCACCTTCTACGCTGGACTTCACTGAAGCTCTCAGATCTGGATAAAGGCCCTGATCCTTGTGCAGTGCCTTTAGGATCTGCTGCACCCTACTCAAGGCCTTTCTTGGTCCTCCCATTACTCCATCCACACTACGCCTACTCACCCACCCAACCCACCCAATCAGAACACAAGTTCCCCTGCTCGTTCCTCCAGGGCTCTATTAGTTCCGTAAATGAGGCAAGCATGTCCCAAAGTGAGGTCTTCACAGCACTCATCCCATGAGATGCTCTCCAGAAGAAGGATCTTATGGCCAAGCAAGTTTGGAAAATGGTGTATGTCCTAGTTACCTACTCATGATGCAAGTTTGAAGGGTTCACAGTGAAAATTAAAAGCCTCTGAGAATTTTTTTTTCATTGAAGATATCTGATTAACCCTGTTTAGCCTAGGGGTTCCCCCACTTATTTGACTGTGGAACCCTTTAGGAAGTGACCCTTTAAGTCAAGGTCATGCCTAATTGTGGCCTCACATATTAATACCACTCCAAGCTGATATTTTTGTGTAAAAACGTGCCTTTTAGTGACACCCTCACAATCATTTGTAAAATAAAAAATGCAGTCAAATCACTGAGCAGGAACTGGGGGTGGGGGAGAGACTGGAGAAAGAAGCCTGTCCCAAAATTGCAACCCAAAATTGGTTGCACCCAATTTCACAAAACAACAGTTTGTTCTTGACCCACAGAAAGCCTATAACTCAAAGAATCTGAGTCAACTTCTTGTTCTTTTTTTAGAAGCCAGGAAACTTACAGGGCTTTGGGGAAGCAATGTCCATCAGGAAAACACTCTCTAGAAAGCTAATTAAAAGTCCTTGAGTACTGAAGGTGTTTCAGGGAAACAAATCATCCCAGTCCCATTGGAAAGATCTCTGTCAAAAGCAGCCAAGAGCATTAACTTAGCACCGTTATAAATGAAATGATATAAATTACACCTCGTTTTCTAAAAACACATTGAATTCAGGGAATGCATGTTGGCGCGATTTTCTTATGAGCTACAAAGATGTGTTCCACCTATTACCGCTCTTTTCTGTTACTTCACAAATCTGGCAGAGACTGACGTTGCAGATGTAAAAGACTAATATATATTTTAAGAAGCATATGTAGGCCAAACCATAAGATCCTAGCTTGGCCATAAGATCCTTCTTCTGGAGAGCATCTCATGGGATGAGTGCTGTGAAGACCTCACTTTGGGACATGCTTGCCTCATTTACGGAACTAATAGAGCCCTGGAGGAATTTATTGGCCAACCTCCTTAATTGTCATGAAATTTAGAAGAAGTCAATTAAGAGAGTCCTGTGTGAGCCTGGAAAGTCAAGGGTGGTACTGAGGGAGTGATCTCGTTCACAGATTGGGGCCTAGCCTGCCGGGTCCTCCAACCCATGGGCCTCGAGTTCATGCATTTGATTTCCACGCGGTGGTCACTTTTATACATGGCAGGTCGGCACCTGAAGCCACCTTTCTTTGAGTGAATTTGGCCTTCATATGTGAGCTGACCAGTCACAGCAGTGAAAGATTGCTGGAGTCCAAGGCTGGACTTCTCTGGGGGGTGGAGGACAGGATTGATATTGCAGGTAGACGAGGAGGTCCCACGAAAGCCACCATTCTAAATAAGTGTTCCCGGACTCAGTGGCCACACTCACTGCCCATCATGCCCCATCCCATATCCAGCATCCTTCTGCAGGGGGCCGCAGGCACTGAGTTTCTTCAGGGCTATCTTCGCCAACACTGCATATAATCACTGGGACCTCACCCACCCCCCCAGCCAGGCTGGGCAGAGTAGTTGCGGAGGAAAGTCAGTGATGGGAGGCAGGGAAAACACGATGGCACCCACAAACCCACATGTTTACCGATAGGAGCTGTAATGGATTGGCCCCTGAGGTGAACTCCTAACAGAGAGGGCCAAAGGATGTTTGTCAGAAGCCTCTGGGTTGTCGGCAGTTAGTAATTTAAAGCCTCATCTTTGCCTGGGAGAGGCCGGCTGAGGGATGAGCACGCACACTGTCCCGAGGGGCCTGGTGGGACAGCAGGGCAAGGCAGGAGTTGGAGGTCCCGAGAGCCACCAGTCACAGCAGCCAGCACCAGGGCGTACTATCTCATTCACCACGCTGGGGCGGTGTTAATACTGTTGCTGTAGCGTCACTGATGAAATTCCAGTGAGAAGCTGACTGCTCTCATGGTCCGTGTTTTCCCCAGGTCGTTGTGGAGCAGTGTTCATTTCATTAACTTCTCAGAAACTCAGCCCATAACTTAAATGGGTATGGTTTTGTGGGGTTTAGTTTTAACAGATTTTTGGTCTCATCTGTAACGAGGTTTAAACAGCAATTTCAGGGACTTCCCTGGTGGTGCAGTGGTTAAGACTCCAAGCTTCCAAGGCAGGGGGGCTCAGGTTCGATCCCCGGTTGGGGAACTAAGATCCCACGTGCCATGCAGTGCGGCAAAAACAAAACAAACCCCATCAATTTCAGTCTATTTGTTTTCTAGTTGTTGGAGTTAGAGATTCATCTTTTTTAATCCTCCCCATTCCCCTAACCAACCAAAAAATGTGGATGTGTACATGTCACCTAATTGGAGCCCTGTTTAAAGATTCCTGGGATCCAAACCCTTCTGGTTAGGTCAGTTCTGAGGTCAGGCACACGAGCCAAACCGTGGAGCCTTTTGAAGCCTCTCCCTCTCTCTCCCCACCTCAAAGCTGAGCTTGCAGTAAACTGCAGGCACTTCAGCTAAGTGCAGTGTCAAAGGGCTGGATTTGTCATTTGCCTTGGTGACTAAAACAGCACATTTTAGGTTCACCATTAAGTTTGTAAATCCTTTTTATACACGTAAATTTTAATCTCAAATGTTACCTTCCACATGAATGCCAGAATTGGGTTTGGACAGCTTTTACCTCTTGGCTGAAGTTAACACAAAGCCCACACCTGAAAATGTTGTTCAAGCTTAAAATTTATCCACCTACACATGGGATTAGAGGGGCTTGAAAAATGTTGGTGGGGAATATTTTTAGTACATGGGGCTATATGGCCTTGTATGACTTAACTTTTCAGACTGTTGTTTGCCAGCTGGAAAAACTTGAGTTTGTTAGAACTTGAGGCATCATCAAATATTTGTTCCATGCTTTTAAAATAAAGTAAGCTCAGGATTGTGCTAATACTGTAACTAATATCCCATGCTACTGCCTTTGGAGCCACAAAAAGAAACTGTGCTTTTTTTTTTTTCACTGTGCTAGAGATGATTTTGTTTAATAGTATGAAGCTCTCTGTTGATCAGGATGTGGTTCCATTTGGTAACATTTAAGGGATCAAATAGGTAAGACTTATATTGAATATTGATAGCAGGTGCCTTCAAATCCCTACCATGCTTATACTCTTAGAAGAATAAAAAATATCTTAATGTGTTTTTTCCTGAACATGTTTTAAACATGTTTTAAATGCACTTCTCCATCCGTGCTTATAAAGAGAAGAAAACGGACTAAAGTTGATACCATCTGATTTTAATAAAAAGGGAACATGCTTGTCATGTAGCTCTCCCAGCCCTGTGGCTGCGTATAGTTCGCTTTAGTTCCTTTTCCTCAGTGATTCATAATCCAGAGAGACAGCTCCACTCCCAGCTAAAGCTTAGCCACTTTGGGAAGGCCTAAAGGGATTTGATTTCTTTCAGCCAGATCTGTATTTCAGCTGTTGGTTTCACTTATGAGATCCACGAAAGAATGTAACAGAGAATCAGTAGATTAGAATGTAATTTTGTGCTCATGGTTGTGTCTGAGTTGGCAAAGCCTCTTACGAAAAGTGGGAAGGGGCCCCCATCTGGATTGGTGACACAGGTAAAGCATAGGAACCATTTCACTGGGCGCCGGGATCAATGCCCTAATCCCCCTTTCCATCCGATAAACTCCAGTTGATCCCTCAAAACCCACCTTCTCCCAAAATGCTTCCCTGACCCTTCCCAGCCTTATAGTTAATGACTCCTCTGTGCTAAGGGCTGCTTCCGCCTTGCGCACAGCGGTTATGTTTACCCGCGTATGTGTATACCTGCCTTCCTTACTAGACTATGGGCTGTTTGAAGCAGAGGTTGTTTCTTACTCATATTTACAGCCCAGGAACTGAACCACAAACTCATTTTTATGTTGAATTGAACTGCTGGAAATGTAGTTGCTTTGAACCCCCACCCCACTTTCCTTGTCATTAACCAGTTTTTCATTCCACAAGTATTTATTGAGAATCCTGAATATCAGAATTTGGAACACTTGCAGAATGAATTAATTCGTTGCACAAGAATGGGCACATTTAGACTCCTGTAGAGACAAAGGAAGCATGGTCGCCCAGGAAAGACGACCAGAGTCAGAAACGTAAGCATAGAGCTTGCGCGTTAACATCTCAAATGCGTGCTTTTATTTTCATTTGTATATAAAGCAGATGCTTTGGAACCTGGGACAAATTGCACTTTCCAAATAGTCAGAGACCTTGATATTTTACATAGGGTAATAGTATTATTCTTTGGGCTTAGCAGAGCTAAGGAATGCAGGAACACAGGGTAAGGACTGTTATAAGACATTAGAGGGTGAGCTTAGTATTCTTTAAGACATTAGAGGGTGAGCTACAATAGTATTCTTCCAGGGAAGTTATCACGCCCAGATTAAAATGAAAGAGTGTATTTCAATAGGGAAGATATGCTTAGTAATTATAACTGTTGGGCTTCCCTGGTGGCACAGTGGTTAAGAATCTGCCTGCCAATGCAAGGAACGCGGGTTTGAGCCCTGGTCCGGGAAGATCCCACATGCCGAGGAGTAACTAAGCCTGTGCACCACAACTACTGAGTCTGCTCTCTAGAGCCCGTAAGCCACAACTACTGAAGCCTGTAAGCCACAACTACTGAAGCCCGAGCGCCTAGAGCCCGTGCTCCGCAACAAGAGAAGCCACCTCAATGAAAAGCCCGCGCACCACAACGAAGAGTAGCCCCCGCTCGCTGCAACTAGAGAAAGCCCGCGTGCAACAAAGACCAAAGGCAGCCAAAAATAATAAATAAATAAATAATAAATTAATTTAAAACTTTTCTTAACTGTTTATTGAGCCCTTACTGTGTACTAGGCACTGAGCCAAGCTTCCTGAGTCAGATGGGTAAATGGAAGTAGTTAGTCTGGTTTAGGTGGTTTATTATCATAAAAGAATGGACAAAGTTATAGAATACATACAAATATTTATTTAAATACCATTTTAAAAAGAAAATGTAGTAGCCTCCTTTTGTATTTGCAGAAGATTAGAAGAGAAAGGATAAATCATGTTGAATGCAAGGGTTGTGTCTTTTTTATAATTGAAATTCAGATTGTGCCATCAGTGTATTTTTAATAGAATCTTACTGAATTGATTTTATAGTTACTTTGTGTCCCATGATAGGCCTTGGGGTGATTAATCTGTGGATACGGTGACTACTGGGTGCAGTTCTGTGCAGCACCTTGCAGGCCAAGGATTGGATTAAATGAAATATCTAGCTCATAGCACATAGTCAGTACTCAGTAGGACAATATAGAATTCAAGTTTTGTTAACTAAGTTTGGTTCAAAGTTAAAATGACTTCATAAATACCAGCCCAATGTTTTATTTTATTTTATTTTATTTTATTTTTTTATTTTTGGCTGCATTGGGTCTTCATTGCTGCACGTGGGCTTTCTCTAATTGCAGCGAGAGGGGGCCACCCCTCGTTGCGGTGTGTGGGCCTCCCGTTGCTGTAGCCTCTCTTGTTGCAGAGCATGGGCTCTAGGTGAGCAGCCACAGTAGTCGTGGCTCACGGGCTCTAGAGCGCAGGCTCAGTAGTTCTGGCGCACGGGCTTAGTTGCTCCACAGCATGTGGGATCTTCCCAGACCAGGGATCGAACCCGTGTCCCCTACATTGGCAGCGGATTCTTAACAACTGCGCCACCAGGGAAGCCCACCAGCCCAATGTTTGATCTATAGTTTTCAATTACTGTAGGTTGATGATTATTGAGGCCATTATTATAAAAAGCCAATTTTTTAGTAAAATATATGCCTACCTAGACTTAAAGTTCCCATGAGCACAGTAGTGGCCATTCAGAGGGCAGACAGCAGAAGCAAGAAGAACTGCAATTATGTAGTCTGTGGAACAAAAACCACATTCACAGAAAGACAGACAAAATGAAAAGGCAGAGGACTATGTGCCAGATGAAGGAACAAGATAAAACCCCAGAAAAACAACTAAATGAAGTGGAGATAGGCAACCTTCCAGAAAAAGAATTGAGAATAATGATAGTGAAGATGACCGAGGACCTCGGAAAAAGAATGGAGGCAAAGATTGAGAAGATGGAAGACATGTTTAACAAAGACCTAGAAGAATTAAAGAACAAACACCTAGAAGAATTAAAGAACAAACAAACAGAGATGAACAATACAATAACTGAAATGAAAACTACACTAGAAGGAATCAATAGCAGAATAATGGAGGCAGAACGGATAAGTGACCTGGAAGACGGAATGGTGGAATTCACTGCTGCAGAACAGAATAAAGTAAAAAGAATGAAAAGAAAATGAAGACAGCCTAAGAGACCCTGGGACAACATGAAACGCACCAACATTCGCATTACAGCGGTCCCAGAAGGAGAAGAGAGAGAGAAAAGACCTGAGAAAATATTTGAAGAGATTATAGTTGAAAACTTCCCTAACATGGGAAAGGAAATAGCCACCCAAGTCCAGGAAGCGCAGAGAGTCCCAGGCAGGATAAACCCAAGGAGAAACACGCCGAGACACATAGTAATCAAACTGACAAAAATTAAAGACAGAAAAATTATCGAAAGCAATAAGGGAAAATCGACAAATAACATACAAGGGAACTCCCATAAGGTTAACAGTTGATTTCTCAGCAGAAACTCTACAAGCCAGAAGGAAGTGACACAATATATTTAAAGTGATGAAAGGAAAGAACCTACAACCAATATTACTCTACCCCGCAAAGATCTCCTTCAGATTCGATGGAGAAATCAAAAGCTTTCCAGACAAGCAAAAGCTAAGAGAATTCAGCACCACCAAACCAGCTCTACAACAAATGCTAAAGGAACTTCTCTAAGTGGGAAACAAGAGAAGAAAAGGACCTACAAAAACAAACCCGTAACAATTAAGAAAATGGTCATAAGAACATACATATCTATAATTACTTTAAATGTGAATGGATTAAATGCTCCAACCAAAAGACAGAGGCTTGCTGAATGGATACAAAAACAAGACCCATATATATGCTGTCTACAAGAGATGCACTTCAGACCTAGGGACACATATAGACTGAAAGTGAGGGGATGGAAAAAGATATTCCATCCAAATGGAAATCAAAAGAAAGCTGGAGTAGCAATTCTCATATGAGTCAAAATAGAGTTAAAAATAAAGACTATTACAAGAGACAAAGAAGGACACTACATAATGATCAAGGGATCAATCCAAGAAGAAGATATAACAATTGTAAATATTTATGCACCCAACATAGGAGCACCTCAATACATAAGGCAAATGCTAACAACCATAAAGGGGAAATTGCCACTAACACAATCATAGTAGGGGACTTTAACACCCCACTTTCACCAATGGACAGATCATCCAAAATGAAAATAAATAAGGAAATACAAGCTTTAAATGATACATTAAACAAGATGGACTTAATTGATATTTATAGGACATTCCATCCAAAAACAGCAGATTACACTTTCTTCTCAAGTGCACACGGAACATTCTCCAGGATAGATCACATCCTAGGTCACAAATCAAGCCTTGGTAAATTTAAGAAAACTGAAATCATATCAAGCATCTTTTCCAGCCACAACGCTATGAGATTAGAAGTCAGTTACAGGGAAAAAAATGTAAAAAACACAGACACTTGGAGGCTAAACAATACATTACTAAATAACCAACAGATCACTGAAGAAATCAAAGGGGAAATCAAAAAATACCTAGAGACAAATGACAATGAAAACACGATGATCCAAAACCTATGGGATGTAGCAAAAGCAGTTCTAAGAGGGAAGTTGATAGCAATACAATCCTACCTCAAGAAACAAGAAAAATCTGAAATAAACAAACTAACCTTCCACCTAGAGGAACTAGAGAAAGAAGAACAAACAAAACCCAAAGTAAGTAGAAGGAAAGGAATCATAAAGATCAGAGCAGAAATCAATGAAATAGATACAAAGAAAACAGTAGCATAGATCAATAAAACTAAAAGCTGGTTCTTTGAGAAGATAAACACAATTGATAAACCGTTAGCCAGACTCATCAAGAAAAAGAAGGAGAGGACTCAAATCAATAAAAGTAGAAATGAAAAAGGAGAAGTTACAACAGACACTGAAGAAATAGAAAGCATCCTAAGAGACTACTACAGGCAACTCTATGCCAATAAAATGGACAACCTGGAAGAAATGGACAAATTCTTAGAAAGGTATAATCTTCCAATACTGAGCCAGGAAGAAATAGAAAATATGAACAGACCAATCACAAGTAATGAAATTGAAACTGTGATTAAAAATCTTCCAACAAACAGAAGTCCAGGACCAGATGGCTTCACAGGTGAATTCTATCAAACATTTAGAGAAGAGCTAACACCCATCCTTCTCAAACTCTTCCAAAAAATTGCAGAGGAAGGAACACTCCCAAACTCATTCTATGAAGCCACCATCACCCTGATACCGAAACCAGACAGAGATACTACAGAAAGAAAATTACAGACCAATATCATTGATGAATATAGATGCAAAAATCCTCAACAAAATACTAGCAAACAGAATCCAACAACACATTAAAAAGATCATATACCATGATCAAGTAGGATTTATCCCAGAGAGGCAAGGATTCTTCAATATATGCAAATCAATCAATGTGATACACCATATTAACAAATTGAAGAATAAAAACTGTATGATAATCTCAGTAGATGCAGAAAAAGCTTTTGAGAAAATTCAACACCCATTTATGATAAAAACTCTCCAGAAAGTGGGCATAGAGGGAACCTACTTCAACATAATAAAGACCATATATGACAAACCCACAGCAAACATCATTCTCAGTGGTGAAAAACAGAAAGCGTTTCCTCTAAGATCAGGAACAAGACAAGGATGTCCACTCTCGACACTATTATTCAACATAGTTTTAGAAGTCCTAGCCACAGCAATCAGAGAAGAAAAAGAAATAAAAGGACTACAAATTGGAAAAGAAGAAGTAAAACTGTCACTGTTTGCAGATGACATGCTACTGTACATAGAGAATCCTAAAGATGCCACCAGAAAACTACTAGAGCTAATCAATGAAATGGGTACATTTGCGGGATACAAAATTAATGCACAGAAATCTGTTGCATTCCCATACACTAACAACGAAAGATCAGAAAGAGAAATTAAGGAAACAATCCCATTCACCATTGCAACAAAAAGAATAAAATACCTAGGAATAAACCTGCCTAAGGAGGTAAAAGACATGTATTCAGAAAACTGTAAGACACTGATGAAAGAAATCAAAGATGATACAAACAGATGGAGAGTTATACCATGTTCTTGGTTTGGAAGAATCAATATTGTGAAAGTGACTGTACTACCCAAAGCAATCTACAGATTCAGTGCAATCCCTATCAGATTACCAGTGGCATTTTTTACAGAACTAGAACAAAAAAATCTTAAAATTTGTATGGAGACACAAAAGACCCCGAATAGCCAAAGCAGTCTTGAGGGAAAAAAACGGAGCTGGAGGAATCAGACTCCCTGACTTCGGACTATATTACAAAGCTACAATAATCGAGACAATATGGTACTGGCACAAAAACAGAAATATAGATCAGTGGGACAGGATAGAAAGCCCAGAGATAAACCCACGCATCTATGGTCAACTAATATATGACAAAGGAGGCAAGGATATACAATGGAGAAAAGACAGTCTCTTCAATAAGTGGTGCTGGGAAAACTGGACAGCTACATGTAAAAGAATGAAATTAGAATACTCCCTAACACCATACACCAAAATAAACTCAAAATGGATTAAAGACCTAAATGTAAGACTGAACACTATAAAATTATTAGAGGAAAACATAGGAAGAACACTCTTTAACATAAATCCCATCAAGAAGTTTTTTGATCCATTTCTTAGAGTAATGGAAATAAACACAAAAATAAACAAATGGGACCTAATGAATCTTAAAAGCTTTTGCACAGCCAAGGAAACTACAAACGACGAAAAGATAACCCTCAGAATGGGAGAAAATATTTGCAAACAAATCAATGGACAAAGGATTAATCTCCAAAATATATAAACAGCTCATGCAGCTCAATATTAAAAAAAAACAAACGACCCAATATAAACATGGGCAGAAGACCTAAATAGACATTTCTCCAAAAAAGACATACAGATGGCCAAGAAGCACGTGAAAAGCTGCTCAACATCACTAATTATTAGAGAAATGCAAATCAAAACTACAATGAGGTATCACCTCACACCAGTTAGAATGGGCATCATCAGAAAATCTACAGACAACAAATGCTGGAGGGGGTGTGGAAAAAAGGGAACCCTCCTGCACTGTTGGTGGAATGTAGATTGATACAGCCACTATGGAGAACAGTATGGAGGTTCCTTAAAAATCTAAAAATAGAATTACCATATGACCCAGCAATCCCACTACTGGGTATATACCCAGAGAAAACCATAATTCAAAAAGACACATGCACCCCAATGTTCATTGCAGCACTATTTACAATAGCCAGGTCATGGAAGCAGCCTAAATGCCCATCGACAGATGAATAGATAAGGAAGATGTGGTACATATATACAGTGGAATATTACTCGGCCATAAAAAGGAACGAAATTGCATCATTTGTAGAGACGTGGATGGATCTAGAAACTGTCATACAGAGTGAAGTAAGTCAGAAAGAGAAAAACAAATATCGTATATGAATGCATATATGTGGAATGTAGAAAAAGGTACAGATGAACTGATTTGCAAAGCAGAAATTGAGATACAGATGTAGAGAACAAACGTATGGACACCAAGCGGGGGAAAGTGGCGGGAGTGGTGGTGATGGTGGAATGAATTGGGAGATTGGGGTTAACATATATACACTAATATGTATAAAATAGATAACTAATAAGAACCTGCTGTATAAAAAATAAATAAAATTCAAAAAAAAATAGTGGCCATTCGTGGATAGTCTTCTACAGATGTATTTTCATCCCACTAGATGAGGTCGTTAGACAATCCCAGCCCCTCTTGGAAGGGATGGAGTTCCCAGGCGATGTCTCCAAACATGCCTAAGGACACTGGACCATCTTAAAAATGAGGCAGCTTCGTATATGTAGGCCTGCAGATGATTCGCTGTCAACTGTCTAGGGTGGCAGCTGGGTGTCCTACTGTGACTTCAAACTGGATAGACTCAACAACTCTGGCAAAAAAAAAAACAGTCTTACATTGTGAGATCTGGCTCACCCAAGGAACCACTTCTGTAGTACTTTACAGATTATAAAACCTTTTGGTATACATAATCTCATTTCCTGTGCTCCTGATCGTACTATGAAGCCTGGAGCCTTGAGAACGTCAACAGATGTCTGTGAACCTCAAATGGACGCCTGTGTCTAACAAAGAGGGGTCGCGGTAGGGGGTGAGGCTGTGTCAAAAGTGTCACAGAGAGCAGGAAATCTCTCTAATATAGGTTGGACACCGAGTGACCAGTAAATAGGAGGGGATCCTGTAGTCGGGAAACCTGGGAAGTTTCTAAGTTGGAATGAGGAGGCAGTGGGGAAATAGTTTTGCCTGAATGTGAAGGGGAAACTTGAGGCTCCAGACATACATTCTACGAAGCTGGCAGAGCCGTGAGGTGGAGCTTCCTTCCTCAACACTGGCATTGGCTAGGAGGCAGAATGTTAAATGACCACAAGAGCCCATTCTATGGGTCAAGACCCACATTGCAAAGCTAAGCATCCCATCATGAGCATGGCAGCATTTCCCTGTGTGTAATTTCGATCCTGGGACTAGCATGCATTCTGAAAAGCCAGCAGCGTGTGGGCCTCAGCTATCAAAGAGGAAAAGGGGGAAAAAACCCGCAATGGCAGGCGGGCACAACTACCGAAAGGATCATGGCAGTCAAGGATCAGGATCCCCCAGGATGTTTCTGTTGAGAACTGCCTTGTGTCAAACCCCCTTCCCTTCTCAACTGTCTCTGGCCTCTCAGAATCCTGATGTGGAACAATATTTTCTGATGAATTTATGTGACTGCGAATTAGAGGGCTCTGGGCGGGGGAAAAGAAGCAAAGAGTAACAATCCAGATAAGGATGCAAAGGATGTAACTGATGGAGAGAGCAGCTTTTATGGGATATTATGCAGCTGACAACAGGGCCATTGAACTCAGCCTCTTATCTAGACTTGTGAATTTGTGGATGCACATTTTAGCATATGTTATAGCTTCCCAGCTATTCCGAAAGTGGGTGTCTTCTAAGGGCAGGTAATAGTTAATGATGGTAATTGCCAAGTTTTCTCATTGCTGGCCTGGGGTTGAACACTGACACAATTATGGTGTGGGTTTAGATGAGAAAGCTTCAAAAACAGCTGCCAAACTCAACCACTACCTTCAAGTATGGTACTTTAAATCCAGGAGTCTCTTTACTTTTTTTAATCACCAAAAAGATGGGATATAGCTTGCAGGAAGGACTCTAGCTTGGTTAATATTACTGTTGTGAGAACTGATAAATAAGACTGAGCTAGATTCCTCCATATTTTGAAAGTTAAAAGAATCTATCTACAAGCCCTTGTAGCTCATCAGCATATACAGACCATCATTGTGTTCTCTGGCCATAAATGCTCTGACGTGTCTGAGGCCGATCTTCAGAATATGGGACATTTGGGATTATTCTAACCCCTTGACAATACAGGGGTATACAAATGCTAAGTTATCACTGTAGAAGTCATTAGAGACGCTTTACCAAAGTTTCTACGTGCATTCTTTTTCCATAGGCATGTGGTGTCGTGGGAAAAATTAATGTAGAAAATAAAAAGCTTCATTTGTACCTTAAAGACTGTAATATTTATTGACAGATTTGTTTGACTAGATGAGACTTACGTGAGGGGAAAAAAATAAAACAGCTGCCTTCTATATAAATTTTACCAAATACCAGCATGTACTTTTTATTTGACCATCTTTGTGGTGATAAACTGAAGCATCGAGGCAAGAAGCAGTAAGTAAAATGCTCAAAACTGAGCGCAGGTGTAAACACCCCTGGGTCTTATAAATCTCCCTGTAAAGCCCCTCAGAGAATTTCTCTCTTTGCCCAGCCTCCCCGGATCCCTTCAGTCTACACTACATCGATGAGCTGCCTGTTACCCACCAGCAGAGCGGCATGGGTCACTGTCACTGGCAGGG
>NW_006792921.1:3572075-3588591 GCF_000442215.2 Lipotes vexillifer | reverse complement strand
CATTCCTGGCAGCCTCTGCTGCAGGTTGACTTAGGTAAGATGAGGAAAGAGAACTAGGAAGGCAAGGGGCGGCCAGCTCTAGAGGATGGAGGCAGGGTTGGCTGGCTGAGATGCCCAGCTGTGAGTCATCAGAGTCTCCGTCTCCAGCCCAAGGTAGCGCTGGCGGCGGGTACTGTGAGCGGCCAGGTGGGAATCGGTGGGCAGAGGCCTAATAAATTTTCATAAAGCATTCCAAGGCTTTGATCCACAGTGAGGAGTGGATGGTGATAGCAATTTATTACCATATGTCACTAGTGATGTAAATAACCAAATAGAAAGAGTGGAGAGAAAAGAGAGTAAATTTGCTACATTTAGAATTTTATAGTTTTTTGTTTGGCTTTACAGATCATCCCAGATCAAAGGGATCAAAGTGTGGACTTGACTAAGTTATGTGAAATGTCAGGAAATTAATGCTGTATTAAAACAGATTAATTTGAAAGGAGCAGAAGCTCTTGCGAGCCACAAATACCAAAAACAGAAAACACTTACTGTGAGTGGTAGATTCTTAGGAAACTAATTGTTCCTATTATGCAGTTCTTTTTTTTTTAAATTTATTTATTTTTGCTGTGTTGGGTCTTCGTTTCTGTGCGAGGGCTTTCTCTAGTTGTGGCAAGCGGGGACCACTCTTCATCGTGGTGCGTGGGCCTCTCACTATCGCAGCCTCTCTTATTGCGGAGCACAGGCTCCAGACGTGCAGGCTTAGTCGTTGTGGCTCACGGGCCTAGTTGCTCCATGGCATGTGGGGTCCTCCCAGACCAGAGCTCGAACCCGTGTCCCCTGCATTAGCAGGCAGATTCTCAACCACTGCGCCACCAGGGAAGCCCTATTATGTCGTTCTTTATGGACGGTTCCTATGATGTAGCAGTTATAAATCCATTACAGAAAGAGTATGTCCAGTGATGAAATGAAATTGAACTGTCAACAGAGAGCAAAATAATACAAGACAGTTATTTTAATCTTGGAAGCATCTGAAAGCATATTTCTGCAAACATATGACATTATCTGCATCCTTGGGCATAGTGATGAAATAATCTACCCTACTAGAAAGCAAGAAAAATGTAGGCTCTCTGAAGATAATCAAAATACATAATATCGCTTGCTTTATTAGGTAACATGGCACATGTAACAGACATAAGGTATTTCTTTTCACCTCAGAGAAAACAAACAGTTTCGGGATGCCACTCTCAAATGATCTAGACTTTAACCAAATTTTCCTGAAAGCAAAAAATACAGAGCCATTTCTGATTAAATGCAGCAGGCATAGATAGCATGGCTTCCCAGCACATTCTGAATTTTTCCCACCCCACCCACCTTAGGACAGTGGCACTTGTTGGTACCACATATTTATGAATTAAAGGAATATTCTGTCCGCGCTTATTGGCGTAATAAATAGACCAACATACCTTACTAAGCATATAGTGCAACCTCAAAGACTGACACTTAGTCAGCAAAACCCTTCTTTGCCTTTGGATTCACAATTCTACCTCATCTAAATCTGTGTTTAAATCTGTGTTTGTGATGGAGGTTAAATAGCAACAGCATTCAAGCCACCTTTGGAGCTACTCAGTGGCCTAGAACAATGGCTCCTATCCCTTCCTCAGAGTCACCTAGGGAGATCTTAAAAGCACAAATCCCTGGCTCCAACCTTAAGAGATTCTGCTCTAGAGGAATGAAATGCAGCCCAGGCACCTGTATTCCCATCTTCCTAGTTGGCTTTTGGAAACATTGAGAACTCCACATTCTCAAGGAGACTTAGTTGGTTACTGGGGGATCCATGGAGACTCTTCACCTCTTTCTTCCGATAGAACTTCAAATAAAACAGAGGCAGCTGCATCCCTGGTTTCTGTCAGCTAGTGCTGAAGAGGAGTCCCTGCAAGGTCCCAAAGTGCCTTCGTAGTTGCATATTAGTTAGGTCTTCTTGAGGCTAATTCTTCAAAATTACTGATCCCTATTTGGTGCTTGTGGGAACTAGAAAACTTAATTTCCCTTCTAGACGAAGTAACTCATTTTACTTCAGGTTTAGACATGGCTCCTGGTTGCCCAAATAGAATAAGCACTCCGCCTGTGAGGTTTCGGAAAGTGTGGGGGTGCGGGGGTTGCTGATATTCTGAGGACTGCCTCAGGTTCCGAGATCACTGATGAATTCTGAGAAATTAGTAACTTCCAGAAACGTCTATCAGTTCCAGACCAGTGCCTCTCAAACTAAACTACGTACAAACCGCGTAGGTCTGGAGTGGAGTCCGAGAGTCTCCGTTTCTGACAAGGGTCCAGGCCATGCTGACGCTGCTGATCCTGAGGACCCCTAGCAAGAGTACCGTGATAGGGCTTCCCTGGTGGCGCAGTGGTTGAGAGTCCGCCTGCCGATGCGGGGGACACGTGTTCGTGCCCCGGTCCGGGAAGATCCCACATGCTGCGGAGCGGCTGGGCCCGTGAGCCATGGCCGCTGAGCCTGCGCGTCCAGAGCCTGTGCACCGCAGTGGGAGAGGCCACAACAGTGAGAGGCCCGCGTACCCCCAAAAAAAAAAAAAAAAAAAAGAGAGAGTAACGTGATAAACCAGACCCCTGAGATGTGTTGTTTTGGAGGGAATAAAATAACTATAAAAAAACTAGCAGGAGTAACCTGACCTAGTCGGGGAAATGATGGTAATTTCAGAGAGTGGGAGGAGGAATTGCTGAAACGGTCTGACTTATAGGGACCACGAGCCCTGGGGCTGAGAGAGGAGGTGCACAGGGCCCTGCTGGTCTCCCTCAAGGCGAGAAGTTGGGAGATGCTGCACAGAAGCTCAGTGGGGATAATCAGGAGAGCTCTTCACAATCCAGAAAGTTAGTGCTAGGTGTGGCTCATCCACTGGGCTTCACCGAGTATTTTATGTACTAGTACCGTCATAATTTTATATAAAGCCAATACCCACATACTCAATTCTGTTTGAAATAATATCTTCTTGTTTTACTTTGTCTTAAAACACTGTGTTTAAGCTCTGGCTCCGAAAGATTTTTCTAAAGGCTTTTTTTTTTCTAAAACTCAGTGCCCCAGAAGTACCAAAGTGGATTCTCAAACACTTCCCTCAAAGATCTGAGATGGAAGGACTGTTTTCTTATAGGTCTTGTGATAGTTTTAAGGTGATAATGCAAAAAGGGGGAGGTGTCGCAGATTATTTCTTGAAATCCAAAATGAAATAATAGACTCCTCGTAGCTGGTTATCGATAGGTTCCCAAAACGGTGTGGTTTGGAGAAACAGAAACTAGGCAAGAGGTTTCCTGTAGAGCCAAATGCTCCGAAATCTTTTTCTGCCTCTTGAAAGGACAGTGAGACCCCAAAATAGAAATGAAGCTCCCTGGGGCTGGCTGTACTCACTCTGCAGGGGTGCTAACTGCTGACATGTGTTTTTATAAATGTTGTTGCTAATGGAAACAGCTTCAGGCAAATGACAGCACCCCACCCAAGATTCTCATGTGCACGATTTGGGGAAGAACGTGACTTTACCAAAAACCATAAATGAAATCCTGAGTCCGTATGTTTCAGGCAAATTCAAGGAACTATACTGTTGGCCTGAGACCAGGACTGTGAAATAAATAGCAGGCATAATTAATTTTTAAGATGTGGTCATCATTATAAAAAGAAAAAATTGATAATAGCAGCTCAAATCTGGCATCCACATACAAAACAGTCCACCACTTAAGTCACAGTTTGTTTGTCATATTCCTTGATTTTTCAGTAGAAATGTGTCAACTGGCATATCCAAGCCAAATGGCAAATGGCTGGATACCCAGAAGATTAAGGGATTGGCCTGCAGACAGGGAGGGGCCCGTTAAAACCTCACGCACTGTGGACTCTGCCTTTGGGCCACACTTTGTGTTGAACTGGACTCATGCGTAGAACAATTTGGAATGCAGAGGATACAAGTAGGACTCCAAGAGCACACTGGGCGCATGTCTTACATTCCTTATTACTAATGTGTTTGAAAGATTTAGTTCTCTTTGGAGTGTTCAGAGGGCAGTAAACAGTACCAGAGCATAGGGCTCTGCCCAGCGGGGCAATAACTTTTGTGCTAAACTTGTCTGTCGAGCAGCGGTCCCCAAACTTTTTGGCACCAGGGACCAGTTTCATGGAAGACGATTTTTCCACGGACTGGGGCTGGGGTAGGAGGGATGGTTCAGGCGGTAATGTGAGCGACGGGGAGCAGCAGATGAAGCTTTGCTCACTCGCCGGCCGCTCACCTCCTGCTCTCCAGTTCTTAACAGCCACGGCCCTGTAGCAGTCCACGGCCTGGGGATTAGGGACCCCTGTTGGAGAGGATGTGTTTCCATAGTTCCTGCAAAACCTTATGTGGAATTTGAGTGGATGTTTATGGACACACCGAGGAGGGAAGGGGTACAAAGTAATTTCCACATTAACATTGCATGATGTCTTAGGAATCAAAGGAAATGTGACAATCAAGAGACAGACTTAAGCCCAGGGAGGTTTTATTCCCAACCGAAATCGGGATTACCTGGACTTTACAAGACAATGAGAGGCTTCGAGAAGTGGCAAATGGGGTCACCACATATCTCTGTGGAACGCGTTAAACCTCAGCTAATACCCTAGAGGAAGAGCTTTGTATGTCACCCCAAATGACAATTAGCTGCACTCATCAAAGAAAACGCAGGTGTGCTTACTTTATGGGGAAACCGCGAATGCTCAGGACAGGGGATGGCTGACTGGAGCACCATGGAAAGAAAATTAGCCAGCACAGTGTTTATGAAACACTTGAGATCGAATGTGAAGGAAGTAATGAAGTAGGCCCGAGGTGCTGGGCGAGAGGGAACACATACCAGAAGGAAATGATCGCATTCCTTTCTTGCATCTCCCCAGATCTGTCACCCAGAGACCCTCATCTGGGCCTCATTAGTGATCGGGCCGCGCAGCCTCTGGCGCAGTGAGGCCTGACACTGCTTTCCTTTCCCAGCGTTGTTTCCCACAGCCCCGAATCCTTCCTGCCAGCCAGCCTGGGTGTGGCCACGGGGGAGACGTCATCTGGCCCCTCACAGAACGGGGTGGATTCTCTGTCCTTCCCACATAGACCACATCGTCCAGATGTAGGGAACGTGAACATCTGTATTTTAATAGGGGTTCGCCTAGACGGTACCTTCTGAATCTGGGAAGATTCAGAGCCGGTTTTAAGGAGGTTGCTTCAGGGTGTGCTCAGAACTCCCTGCACGGCTCTGGGTTCCTGTCAGGTCAGCCTGGTAAGGGCAGGCAGGTAAGAAGGCAAGAAGGTGGCGATGTGGCCGAATTGAACAGTGATGGCATTTCTCCTTGAAAAAGCAAGCCTCTCTGGAGTCATAAAAGCCAGGAGGGAGGAGGTCTGTGCCCCCAGAGTCACCAGCTAAGGCTGCAAATGCTTGAGGTCATGTGATAAAACAGCAACTCCTCTCACTTTGCTCCCCAGCACCCCTGCCCCCCTGAAAAAACTGAACGTGTGTATCAGATGTGGTCCCTGCCCTGCTCCTTTGTGGCTTGTCACTGCAGAGAGCCAAAGAGGCACGTATTATTTATTGTTCCTTATAACTAAAGTGCCACATAACGGTGTAGTGTAACATCCTAGGGCTGGTGTCAGCCTCTCCCATCCTTTCCACTAAAAACCTTTGCTGAGGTACATAAAACACAGCCAGGTTCCTCCAGTTTGGGGAGGTGGGGCCTTTGGCTCTCGACTCAGGCCTGGGCTCTGAAACCTGCCAGTTATGGGGTGTTGGGCAAGTCACCTCACCTCTCTTACCCTATTTCCCAGTCCCCAAAGGGAAGCTGATCAGAGGCATATTGTGTGAATTAAACAAAGTAGAGCACTCCCCACAGTGACTGGCCTGGAATAAATGCTCAGTTCAATCGGTGCTGCTCCTTTTACTATTACCAGGGTAGGTTGCAAAGTGTTTGCCTCAGATAATCTTTGGGATTTTGAATAGTTTAAGGCATTTTCCCCTATAAATAGGGGGCTGTACTAAATGATCTATAGGGGGGTAGCCACAGCTAATCTTTTTTAATTGACATATCTTTGATGTACAATATTATATTAGTTTCTCATGTACCGGATAATGACGTATACATTGTGAAATGATCACCCCATAAGTCTATCATCATACAAAGTTACCACAATATTCTTGACTGTATTCCCCACACTGTATGTTACATCCCCATTATTCTTCTAAATTCTGACTGTGGTGAAGGAGCAAGATTAAATGACAGGTACATGTTAAGACATTGTGCAGGGCACATAGGGAGAGCTGCATAAATGTTACTTGTAGCTATTGTTATTATCTGTTATCTTGGTCACGGGAAGAAAAACAAGCAAACAGGAGACAGTAAACAGATATTCATTACCCACTATGTGATAGGACCATGCTAAGTGTTTCTATGTTACCTCTTTTTTTTTTTTTTTTTTTTTTTTTTTGTGGTACACGGGCCTCTCACTGCTGTGGCCTCTCCCGTTGCGGAGCACAGGCTCCGGACGCGCAGGCTCAGTGGCCATGGCTCACGGGCCCAGCCGCTCCGCGGCATGTGGGATCTTCCCGGACCGGGGCACGAACCCGTGTCCCCTGCATCGGCAGGCGGACTCTCAACCACTGCGCCACCAGGGAAGCCCTATAATGTTACCTCTTAATCCTTACTCCGGCCCCCAGTCAATGAGGTGGACGGTGTTGGCTCCGTTTTTCAGTTGAAGTGATTTATGCCAAGTCACAGCAAGTAAGTGACAGAGCTGAGATTGAACTCAGATCTGATTCCAGACACCCTGAAAAATTGTGGAAAACAGTTGGGCAACTCTGTGCCTCCACCTCCCCAGCCCTGACTTTCCAGTAGCTTCCCTCCTGTGGGCCATGCTTAAGCTCACATAAATTTAAATAACAGCTAATTCTTCCTGCTGGACAGGCCATAAGTAAGATGCATCATAATTAGCTCTGTCTGATGGACCTCCTGTTGTCCTAAGCTGTAACCCCTAATTGTATGGTAGTAGAGGTTTTGCTATGGCTAGTTGTATCACTTTGACAGTTTGCTAATAAAAGGTCACCACAGGTACAGAAGCCCTCTGATTTACATATGGCAAGTAAAAGGGCATTATGGGAAGTCAGCGTCTAAGGTAGGCCTGGGCATTTGTTCCTATTGACACCCATGCTGCGATTCCATAATTGACAAGAAATGCTGTTATTAAGCAGGTCTGTTGAGATAATTAGCACTCAGGGTTGCATTTTTAATCGGACTTGAGTCAGATAATTTATCACAGCAGTAGCAAGCTGTCAGGGTCACACAATAAATACTCATTAAGGCTGAATAAAGATTAACTGCAGGCTGAAAGAAAATTAGGCCGAGTAGTAACATTTGATTTCAGTATTTACAGTGCTCATTTGGACTTATATTGGCAAAAAGATCAGATCCCCAAATCGAGCTCATTTATGAAGGAAGGAGAAAGGGGGTGCTCTGTTGAGATGCCTGAGTGGGAGTCTTTTTAAAGCTTGATATTGTGTTCCTAATTGATGGCCCAAAATATTAATTTTGAAAGGCTCATTTGGCACGGGTGCTCTAGGAGCCTTGATATCCCTGCATTAATAAGATGACAACTCCAAACAGAGAAATCGTGCATCTTGAAGGCGTGCCTAATTTGTTAGCATTAGTCAGATACTGCACTTTTAATTTAATGCAACTCGCTTGTCTTTGATTCATACATGGGCATTTTATGGCACTTCAAGTTAATTAGAAACACCTACCATTAAAACATGCAACGTCTTTAAAGGAAAAAGGAAGTCATTTCAGGCCACTGTTATTACCAGGCCAAGACATTTATGTACTTGCTGATAATTTACAGTATACTAAAGATACGGCACCAAATGAGAACATTAGTATTTATGAATACAGTAAATTTTGTTGACAAAACCAGTGGAAAAGGTCAGATACAGAATCCACAGCAAATGTGCAGTTTGTTTATCAGACTGAGAGGCTTAAATTTTAATAGAAAATTAATTTCAAGGGCTGCTGCATTGGTGTGAAACTCTTCTGAAGACTCAAGACCCAGGCAGCCTCTGCCAGAGCCCATCCCCCATCCGAGGGCCAGCGGCCAGTGGCTGCCCTGGGACCATCGTTGGCATCTCAGTGCTGCCGTCAGACTTGAGGGATTTCAGCCAAATCACCGCCGTCATCAAAGAGCTTAGGTTAAAAGCCTAGTTGTGCTTGCGGTCATTCTCTGCAGAAGGATGTAGGTGGACACCTAAGACAGGGCTGCTGGGGATGGGTGTGCTGTGTATTGGAAACACAAGTTGTAGAAATACGGTGAATTAGACTGAGGCAGGGGACTCTGGGGTGGGTCCAGGTCACAGAAAGGGCACATAAGAGAGTGAGGGGACCAGGCTGAGGGTATTTTCCATGTCCAGAGGTCAGGAGCAGCAAGGGGGAGGCTGACCCTGCGGGGAGTGAGGGGAAGCGAGCCCTGTGGAAGGCGCGAGGGCGTTTGGTAGCCACAGCAGAAAGGTGTTGCCTTGTTCCCAGCCTTTCCAAGGAACTTACCAAATATAAACTCTCAAGCGGACCTTGTGTTCAGGGTTCATTTCGAACAGCACAAAGAGGGCAGGCACAACACTCTCAGGACCGGTGCTTCGAGCAGGTGAGAGCACAGGAGGACAGGTGGGCAGGAAGCAGTCTTTCTTCTTCCCAGGAGACTGGGAGCTGCTGGGTGCCGTCGCACTGGGGGTCCCGCCCACACCTGCAGTTGGACCCCCCCCCCCCACCATCAGCCTCAGTCCTCGTCCTCAGAACCCTCCTCATTGGCCATGGTGGCCACATAACAGGCTTTCGACCTTAGCTAGAAAGTGCAGGGGTGAATTGGGGGCATATAGGAAAACAGAGCCCCCAGTTCCAACTGACTCATCTTAATAAACGTAGTGTGTAGACCTTGTGATGGGAACCCAGGGGTGAAAACAGATCTGAATCCTCAGAGTTTCTCATGAAGTTGGGAGCCCGGCCAATGAGTAAGTAACTGTAAACGCAGGCAGCTCTGGCGAGTGCCAAATGTAAAAAAACACATCAGGGTGGCTGGTGGCATTTAGCCTGTGGCCTTACACGCAGGATCATCCCACTTTAAAAGGCAACCTTTGTTTCTTGCCTGAAGCTGCTCAGGGCTGAAATTGCCTTAAGAGGGAGGAGGAAATAAGCCCAACGCTGTGGTTACCTGGCTGGCAGGACAGGGCACAGGGCCGTCTACTCCAGGGATGCGCGGTTCATCCCCTGCTCTCTGGGTCCAGGGGCCCCCTAAGCCTGGCTTGGTGCTCTCAGCGTGCTGGGGGCTAAGGCAAGACCTGGGAGCTGCACCCTGGAAAGTAGGTGAAACTTTCCCCCCTTCTAGGCTGTTTCTCAGCCCTGTTCTCAGCCCTTCCCCATCCCCGGAACTATTACTTTCACCTATTTTGGCTTAGCTCCCTGTCAGCTGTCTTGGCTAAGCAGAAAACTGATAACTAAAGGGTATTCTTCCTCCCAGGAATCTTAGTATTTTAAGCAGTGAATTCCTGATAACCAAATAGCTGCTGAGGCCCCAGGTAATGAATCTCTAAGTGTCGCATTTCATTAGTGTATTTTGGAGTGGAAAGGTCTGCTCTGTGCTCCTCCAGCCGCATTGCATGGCCAGCTGCTACCTGGCTGTGAATCACTAGGGGTGTTTGAGGGACAAGGCCCAAGCATCTGGGTTCTAGCTAAACGACGATGGAGGCGAAAGAGGCAGAATCCCATTACAAAAACAAGAGTGAGAAACACTCCCCATAAAGGGGCAGAAATCGGTATTTTCAGGTCTTTAAAAAAGAATCATTAAAAGCAACCACACAACTATTAATAATAATGGCTACTATTGATTGAACACTTATTGCTAGGCACTGCTCAGAGCACTCTGCATTATATTAATTCGTTTAATCCTCATTTCTGTATAATCCCCATTTCAGAGATGAGGTATCTGAGGCCCAGAGATCATAAGTAACTTACCCAAGGCTGTAGCGCCAGTGAGGGGTGAAGCTGAGGTTAGTATGTGCTGGACCTCCATGAAAATTGCTGCAGAGGAAAGAGCTACTGAACCAGATGAAAGGGCCAGGACAAAGAAACGCGTTTTCAGAGGATTTCGAGAGCACTTATTGCTTAATTTTTTTCTTATTTGTGAGCAGTAAGCCTAGTGATTTTTGAGTGTTTTCAAGTCAGTAATTTATTTTCCAGTTAGCCCATATGCTCTTGAAAGAGAGGATCCTGTTTTGGTTACCTCTGAGCAAACCAGAATAATAGTACGTGATGGAAGCATCCTAAAGGCAGAAGTTCAACAACCAAAAAATAGCCACTGCCTTTTACAGAGTAACTACTATGCACCTCATTTAATCCTCATAACAGCCTGACAGGATGGGTGTTATATTGGTCCCTGATTTTTAGTTAAGGATACTTGCCAGATGTGGGATAAGCAATGTGCACAGAGCCAGTAAGTGGTGGAGTGGAGTATCAAGCCTTGTCTGTGAGTTAGTCTTCTGGAGTCCTTGTTAACCATTAAGCTTAACTGCTTTTCTGTGGAATAAATGACTTGGGTATACAAGAGCTTTCTTCCTAATGCCCAAATCTATTTGCTCTCCAAGTGGTATACCCAGAAAGTCCAGCTGGCAAGGCTTCAAGAACTCTAGTTGATACCAAGCAGTTTAAGTGCACAGAGACACCCTAGCAGTGTTGGCAAAGCCCCATGTGAAGACTTAGGAATGAGTGAAATGCTCATCTGGGGAAACAAATGAAGCAAAACTAAACGTTGGAACAGTAAAGCTGGGCATCTCTTTAACTTGCTGTGTAATGTAATGGGATCCTTGTACTTGGAGTTACCAAGCATGTCCGTGATTTCAAGTAGGTGCTGTGATTAAAGCAGGAAGTGGTATGAAAGTATGTTTAGCTGAAGTTTGCAGTTCATTGTGGAGGGGATAATAAACAGGGAATCTTTGACAACAGCAAATAAATCAGAACATGTAAATAGAAAGGCTGGCCTTATGAGCCATTTTATGCCATCGGCAGGCAGGATAGGCAATCAGGATAGATGTGGGAGAGCACTGTCATCTTTCCTACCATCATCTGTGACCAGAATCGAGGTAGAAATAAACAAGTGGGCAAAATAAAGCTGCAAAAAGCCTACACCCTCTTTCAGGAATACTTCATACCTGAGTTTGTGCATTGGATATAAACCGAAGGGTGTGTCCTGAGCTGGCTTTAGAGAGAATGCCTAAATGTGCAAATAAAAAATAAGGGATTGTTGAGTAGCAGTAACTCCACATTTTCACTGTAGCAGTTAGACCACGTGCACTGATAAGCCATATTCTCCATAAAGGAAACCTTTCTTCATTGCACTCACAAAGAAATTCAGCCAATGGAAATGAAGCATGTTGGTACAGACATGAGTAAGAGGTTGGCAGATTGTGGGTTGAGCTGGCAGCTGTGGAGACGTGTTGCAGAGACCATGCTAAAGGAGGTAGTAGAAACAAGCTGTACTCTTTGTTTGCATCATCCAAGAAAACATGTCCTCTTGGCAAGCCTGTGTTTTTTCTCACTTGGTTTTCCTTCCAAGCTCTGCCTAACCTCTTGTTCTTTGGGTCATCTCTCTTTCCCCTAACGTAAAATGAAAGAAAAAACTTGTATTTTTCTTTAATGACTTTTGTAGGAAAAACAAATGACTAATGAGGGTTGAACCTTGAACAATAGTGTTTCTATGTACAGATGTTCTCATTTTGAATTTCCCAGGGAGGTGATGTGAAAAGAGTGTGCGTGGAACCCAGAGCTGGGCCAGACAGGCAAGGCATTAAGAGTGGCACCTCCTTAAATGTTGTGCCTCACCCTCGTCCCAGGCCTACGGGGAGTCGGGCAGCCCAGGTTCTAGCCCCACTTCTGCTGCTGACAGCAGTGGGATCGCACCAACTGGTAATTGTGTCCTCCCCTGTAATGTGGTAGCAGGGGCTTGGAAACTACAGGATCACAAAGGCCATGGGGATTTTACTTTTTTATATAAATAATACCTTCCATTTTGCAGATTGAGTGGCAGTTGAAAACTCCGAATCTTTTTTTTTTTTTTTTGAAATTTATTTTTGGCTGTGTTGGGTCTTTGTTGCTGCTCGTGGGCTTTCTCTAGTTGTGGCGAGTGGGGGCCACTCCCCGTTGCGGCTTCTCTTGTTGCGGAGCACGGGCTGTAGGAGCGCAGGCTTCAGTAGTTGTGGCACGTGGGCTCAGCAGTTGTGGCTCGCGGGCTCTAGAGCTCAGGCTCAGTAGTTGCGGCGCAAGGGCTCAGTTGCTCCGCGGCATGTGGGATCTTCCTGGGCCAGGGCTCGAACCCGTGTCCCTTGCATTAGTAGGCAGATTCTTAACCACTGCGCCACCAGGGAAGCCCGGAAACTCCGAATCTTTTTAACGGCTTCATTGAGATATAATTCACATACCAAATATTTCACCTCTGTAAATTATATCAGTGGTTTTAATTTATTCAGAGGTTTGTGACCGTGGCCACATCTAATTTTATATTTTCATCACCCTTAAAGGAAACCGCATACACATTCGTTTTTACTCCATTCCCCCACTTTCCCAGCCCAAGGCAACCTCTAATCTATTTTCTGTCTCTAGATTTATGTATTCTGGGGATTGCATATAAATGGAGTCATATTATGTAGCCTTTTGTGTCTGGCTGCTTTCACTTAGCATGATGTTTTCAAGGTTTACCCATGTTATAGCATGTATCAGTACTTTGTTTTTATTGCCAAATAATGTTCCAGTGTATGGATATATACCATACTTTGTTTATCCATTCATCAGTTGAGGTACAGTGGCATTTTGAGGATCTTCCAAACTGTTTTCCAAAGCAGCTCCACCATTTTACATTCCCATCAGTAATATATGAAGATTCCAATTTCTCTACATCCTCAGCAACACTTATTATTGTCTGTCTGGTTATGGCCATCCTAGTGGGTGTGAACTGGAATCTCATTGCGGTTTTGACTCACAGCTCCCTAATGACAAATGATGTTGGGCATTTTTTTCAAATGCTTATTGGCCATTTGTATATCTTCTTTGGAGAAATGTCTATTCACATCCTTTGCCCATTTTGAAAATTGAGTTATTTATCTTTTTATCGTTGAGCTGTGAGAGTTCTTCATGTATTCTAGATACAAGTCCTTTATCAGATATACGATTTGCAGATGTTTTCTCCCATTCTGTGAGTTGTCTTTTCACTCTTTTGCTGGCGCTGTTTGCAACACAAAGTTTTTAGCTTTAATGAAGTCAACTTATCTGTTTTTCCTTTTGTCACGTGTGCTTTTGTGTCATATGTAAGGAATCATTGCCTAACCCAAGGTCAGGCAGATTTCCTCCTGTTTTCTTCTAAGGGTTTTATAATTTTAGCTCTTAACATTTAGTTTTATCATCCACTTGAATTAATTCAACCAAGTTTTAAATTTTACAAAATGATCTTTTCTGTGGATTGCATTGGTTTTGTCCAGTTTTTCAGATGGGATGTAGAGCCAGAATATAACTTCTCCAGAGACTACCCCACAATGTACCATCTGTCAAACTGCATTTATCATAGCAATCTTATACATTGTACCTTCAAGCAAAATAAAAAGTCCTTACTGCTTATCAAACCTTTGTTTAGTTTTTATTGCAGTTAAATGCCCTTTAGGTGGTGCTATTGCATTTCTTCTTTTTTCTTTCTTTTTGGCTTTGAAAATAAGAGGATTTACTTTCTACTTTGGTATGCCACATAATTTACTTGAAGAAAACATTACACCAAAGTAGAAGACTAAAATATTGCACTTAGATGACATTCACCTGATATTCCTTATCTATTTGAAGTTCTTAAAAACATTGCCCAGTGAATATACCTCTCCAACATAGTTACTTTGAATGCCCTGTCAAATGAGCATGCTGGCTTCTGAGAACCGGGAACGCAACTGGTTAAGATCTCCATGTGGAATCAATGACTGTTTCCAGCTCTTTCAACTTCCATGTGGCTAATTAAAAAGTAAAACTTTCAAGTGGTTGACTTCCTAAAGAGAAATGCATTCTTCATATTGGCTGTTTGCAAAATGCCTCTTCTGTTAAGGAACCTGTGTACAATTTTTACATCTCATTTCCTGGATTATCTTCCCTGTGCCAACTCACAGTGTGGGACATTAGGAAACGGTATACCTTTTTTTTTTAACCACTTAAAAAAATTCCCAGGAAGGTTTTTTTCCACTTCGACTGCCTTCCCATTATGTTCTGCAATCTGCCAAGCGTGCCAGAACTCAGCAGGTAGCCCACATGGTATGCGTGTCTGTGTGCGAAAGCTCTCCTGATGTGGACAAGATGTTGGTTGTAAAACGAAGCCAACATCTTGTCCACAAGTGTGGAAAAATACAGTATATCCGCAAGCACCCAAGTCATAAAGAATATTTAGTTAAATACAGCTTGCTAGAATGACTCTATTATTGGAAATGTGATTCAGGGAGAAAAACTTCTAAATCTAGGGAGGAAAATCTGCAGCCAGACTACTTGTTTTCCTTTGTACCTTTTCCTAAACACGAAACATCATAATAGTCATGGTTTTTTTTTTGTTTTTTTTTTTTTATAAGCTGGAGAGTCCCAACGGAGGATCCGGCAGAGATTTGACTGTAGATTATTTCCTACTGCAGAAGGAGCTCTGCTGGTTTTCTGGAGTTTGCATTTCAGTCGGTTCTTACCTTCTTAGTGCTTGAATTGTCATTTTGGAAAAACATCTGTTTAGTAGTTATCAGTCAGCTAATGATTGTTTCTTATTTTCGCCTTCTCTGACCAAATTCAAAATTACTATGCTGCATCGCTTGTCTACTTAGACTGTAGATTTAATGTTATCTTTATTATACCCTCAACCACTGCTTCCAAGACAGTATAAAAAGTATTTGATCTTCTTTGGCCTACTGTTACCAGGAAGATTTTGAGCCGTGTGTAAAAGACAAATCATATGAGTGAGAATTTGAGTATGTTTACTAAAAACAAACAGTGAAATTTCAAAAATGGAAGTGTTTGAAGGGAGCATTTAATAGCCTTGCTCTATTTATATATACCTTGAATTATATTCTGTTTGTATGTATTTTTCTCATCCATCGGACTGTAAACTCCTTGAGGTGAGAGACTCAAATTTGTTTCACTATCTAACCTGCGATTACCACAAAGCTGGCCCCAAGTAAGTACTCAGTGTTTGTGGAATTGAATTCTACTGAGCTCCTGGAGCACAAGCTATAGCCAAAAACAAACACCAAGAAAAGATTGTGATGCCTTTTCTTTTAGTATATTACTTAGGAGCTTATGTAATGAATTTTCATTGTATATTCTTTTTCAGACTCAGGGTCTTCTTGGGAATTAGAGCAGACAGCTGCCACCACTTAGTCAAAATTAAGGGGGCTTCCCTGGTGGCGCAGTGGTTGAGAGTCCGCCTGCCGATGCAGGGGACATGGGTTCGTGCCCCGGTCCGGGAAGATCCCACGTG
This sequence comes from Lipotes vexillifer, assembly GCF_000442215.2. Taxonomy (NCBI): domain Eukaryota; kingdom Metazoa; phylum Chordata; class Mammalia; order Artiodactyla; family Lipotidae; genus Lipotes; species Lipotes vexillifer. Next base: position 3,573,046 of record NW_006792921.1, on the reverse strand, counting down.
CCGCGGAGCGGCTGGGCCCGTGAGCCATGGCCGCTGAGCCTGCGCGTCCGGGGCCTGTGCTCCGCAGCGGGAGAGGCCACAACAGTAAGAGGCCCGCGTACCGCAAAAAAACAAAAAAAAAATTAAGGTGTGATGTGAAGGAAGGAAGGTGGGGTTTTCAGGGATGGAGATGGTCTTTTTTAAAAGGTGATAATTTGGTCTCTGCTTTTGTGTTGCTGTGTTTCACCAAGTTAAAATGGAAGTGTGGCTTTCTCTTGGCCTATACCACACCTTGGACTTTTTTCTGTGCCTGTGAGTCCTCTTGCTGACCGTTCCCCACGGTCGGGGCTGGGAGGAGCTCTTCATTAGCACATGGGAACGTGGCTGTGTGAGAAGGCTTTGAATAGCATAAGCACAGAAGGCTAACACAGTCAAAAATGCCGTCTTCTATTTTATGTACCTTCAGTGTAGCGTAGCTCCTGACTTAACAAATGGGTTGGATTCCAGATGTCCATTTAGAAATCAATTGCTTAGAAAATAATGCACTTTCCGTAGAAACAGTGTTATACACGGTGACCAGGGTCCCAGGTTAGCCCACAAAAGCTCATCTAACCATAATGTAGCCAGAAATTTATGATGTGTGATAAACCAAGGCAGAAAACCATATTAATGAGTAAATGGGGACTTGAGTATAAGTAGTTTATGTTGAATGTGGCTGATGGTCTAAAGAGATTTTAATTAGAGAGGGAAGTAAATGGAAATGTTTGTGGGGAATTGTAAAATAAACTCTAGGAAAAGTAAGGGAAAGAACAAGGAGAGAGATTCTGAAGCGTCCAAACTAGGAAGCAAGAGGAAACAAGAGAAAAGGAGCAAACAAAGATATGAATCTAAGCTTTAAAAAAAATAATAAAAGACTCTCCCCAGAGAAGTCATCTGAGCTGTGGAGAATGAGACAATACAGGGAAGATTTCTAATCATCCCCCCCGCCGCCC
>NW_006792921.1:3513409-3572065 GCF_000442215.2 Lipotes vexillifer | reverse complement strand
CCCCCCCCCCCCCCCCGGTGATGAGTGGATAAAGGTATTTCTCCCTAAGGTTTCAAAGGCCCCACAGCACAGTGTTCATTTATTCTTACACCAGAATGGGTGTGGGAGGTTTTTAAAGGTTTCTATCTGTGAAGAGTATAGTATTATGAACTTAGAAAAAATCATTCTACCGAAAGATACGGCATTTCTCTTTCTTTGGTTGGTACTCCAGTCACTTTAGAATTGATCCCATTTGTAGTAGGAGGAAGTGTGGCTTCGTGGGTTTTGGAGTCAGAAACAGGCCCAGGTTCAAATCCCAGATCATTATATAGGACCTGGGTCACTGTGGGCATCTTGACATCTCTGAGCCCACTTTCCATTATTTGAGAATAGAAATAATAATACCCCCATCACAGGGTTGTGGAGTATGTCCGTCTTGGTAACATTCGTAGAATGGCCTGTGTGGTGAGATGCCTGGTGAGTGACAGCTGTCATTACCAGATCTTACAGATTGGGTTTGCACATCACTGGCTCAGCCTGTTCATATTTATCCAGAATATCCAAAACACCATCAGCATAAGGAAGAATAAAAAATTTTTAATGTAGTTTCATATGTAAACTTCAAAGCTAGAAGAAAAGAATCTTGTAGCCTAACAGAACCACAGTGAAATGGTTCTAAAATCATTCAGCTTTTAGTTTTGCAGGAGAGTGGGTGAGGAGACTTGTTAAATATATCATTACTATCTTCATTTTCACATCTTGAAAGACTTCATTTTTCATCTTTGGTCTTGATTTAGCTCTAGCTGTAGCTATTTAAAGAAAAGATGAGTTTGCAGTAAATGGATACCCATTAAAATGGTTTGGGATAAACCATGTGTGACTAAAACCTTCATTTTTAAAGTTTTTTTTTTTAAAGTCTGTGTTTCATGTTGGGAATCATGAGTTTCATTTAGCGTTTCAGGCTGCATTCAAAGATGAATAAGAACATAACCCACGCCCTCTCTCCCACCTGCACCTGTGTTACAGATGATGGTATCTGTGATTTTTACATAGCAATAACATCTTAAAGTACGTTTTTTTTTTTTTTTGTGGGCCTCTCACTGTTGTGGCCTCTCCCATTGTGGAGCACAGGCTCCGGACGAGCAGGCTCAACGGCCATGGCTCACGGGCCCAGCCGCTCCACGGCATGTGGGATCTTCCCAGACCGGGGCACGAACCCGTATCCCCTGCATCGGCAGGCGGACTCTCAACCACTGCGCCACCAGGGAAGCCCTTAAAGTACGTTATTATGTGGCCTATCAGATACCAGTGTTTTTTGGGAAGTCTTTGGCGGCCCAGTGGTTAGGACTCCATGCTTTCACTGCTGAGGGCGTGCGTTCAATCCCTCGTCGGGGAACTAAGATCCCACAAGCTGTGCAGCGCAGCAAAAAAAAGAGAAAAAAAATGCCAGTGTTTTTCTTAACTGTGACTGGCCATCAATCCAAGATTATGCTACTACAAATAGCATTCTAATTATCCATAGACTGACACAACCTGTGCATCATTTGATCCAGGATGGGACTTGAGAACAATTGGGGGAAATGCCTCAGGAAACTGTCTGGTCCCCTCCAACTCCAAATGTCCTTCCAAACCTTGGGTTTCTCTTTTGCTTCCCTTCTCACTCTTCATACCCAGGTATCTTTTCTCTGTCCTTGCCCCCTTTTCCCTAGACTTATCACTCCCTTACCCGCTTCTTAGAAAGTCACCAGAGCCCATACTTTTTGTGCATCAGATGAGTTTCTACTCAGGACTCAGCCTGTGATGACTCGGGGAGAATTCTTCCCGAGCACATCCAGGCAAGTCACCCAAACCTGGTTTTCACCATCATGTGCAAATATACATACATGGTACAGGAGTATCCAAATCTGTTCTTGCCCCACAGAGTTTACTCCCATAGTATGATAGTCATGTGTTTTTCTTTTTTTAGACTATGCATTTTAAAGAATGGCTTTATAATCTAATAGTTTTTTTCCTCTACACCAGGGACCAGCAAACTTAAAGCTTGTAAGCCATATCTGGCCCGCCCCCTGTTTTTGTAAATAAAGTTTTATTGGAACGCAGCCACAACCACTCATTTACAAATCCTCTATGGCTGGTCTTACACCATCACAGCAGAGTTAAGTACTTACAACAGAGACCATTTGGCCCACAAAGCCTAAAATATTTACTATCTTGCCCTTTATAGAAAAAATTTGCAGACCCATGTCCTATAAGTAAGCTCGTTGTAGATGGCTGTCCAGAAGACAAAGACTTAGTGCTGCACTGAGAAATTCTCCTTTGCCACAACCTACCCCAGGAACAGTAGACAAAGTTACTTAATCCCCTTAGGTCTGGTTTCACATTCTGTAAAGATGTGATTGTTAACACCAGCTTTGTTTTTCCGAGAACCAAGTGATAGACCTCAGATTACTCTTCATGTGTATTTGAGGATCTGGTGTTGGATGTCAGGCCAGTGCCCTGGTTATGGCTCTGTTCATATTTAGCGTATACTTTCCTCAACACTTCGCATTTCCCTGTTTTTTTTTTTTAATTTGTTTTCAATTTTTAGGAGAAAATTAGATGGACTGTTTGTATTAAGTGGTAAGATATAAACATTTTCTTAAAAAAATAAATATAGGACAGAGTTTGTGAACCTTTTCTTGGTGATAGAGCAACTGTCTACAATATTGAGTTCTTATGAACGCATCTGAAGAAAAAGACTGACTCATTTTTTTCATGAAGAAAAGTTTGACCTTTTCTTTTTCCTTAAATATATATCAAACCCAATAGAATTATCAAAAAGTGAACATATATATGCTGTATTGACACTTTTGTATCACTGCGAGAGTGCCTTATTCCACTGACATCAGTGTGACCACTTGAGATGTGTTCTTGGGAGAAACGGAGGACAAGGCTGGAATGTTCCAGGGGCTGCCCAGGAGAACAAATGTCAGGCTTTGCAATAACATTTCCTCATGTTGTTCTTCCTTGTAGTCGTTTCTTTATTATTTTCATATGAGACACATTTTAGTATTGTATTAACTTTGCACTGATCAAAAAGTAATACATGTTTATTATGGAAAATGCAAAAAATACGGAAAAAAGCACATAGAAGGAAAATTTTCTATGATCTCACCACCCTGAGATAACCACTGTTGATATTTTAACATATCTTTTCAGGCTTTCTTTCATGTATATTGTATGAATTAAAAAAAAATTACTATTATGGGGAACTCCCTGGCAGTCCAGTAGTTAGGACTCTGCACTTTCACCGCCAAGGGCCAGGAGGGCCCGGGTTCAGTCCCTGGTCAGGGAACTAAGATACCACAAGCCGCTCGGTGTGGCCAAAAAAAAAAAAAAAAAAAAAAAAAGTTACTATTATGCTTTCTTAGGAACCGTAGCAATACTGCCATTTATTTTTTGACTGTTTGGTTTGACTATGCACTTTGCTGACAGCTTTGTACGCGAGATCTCATTTAATCCTTACCGTGTGCCTCTGGTGGGCAGGTATTCTAAACCTCATTTTGAGAGACTAAGACGCAAGAGGTTAAATCATTTGCCCAAGGTCACACAGCCCACGCCTAAACTCTCTCTTGGACACTGTACTCCCTGCCTGTAAACTTCTGCTTAAAGTCAATAAGCCAGTGTTTGAAACTGGCAAGCTAAGGAACTTCTTTGTGGTTAATGTCCTGTTTAGTCAAAGCGGTTCTTCTGTAGTGCCCCCTGTAGTGAGTGTTTTCACTGAAGATTTCAGAATGACCCTCACTTCCTGCTGCGAGCCTGGATCTCTGCCACGTGGCTTCAGAGACACTCCCTGGCCCTTGGGCCACTGGAGTTTTCAGGGTGGCTGCCAATTCTGCTCCCACCCCCTGCTGGCCGAAGCACACAATATGCTGGTCATCCCACAGACCACCGGGCAATGTCTGGCTGGCCCACTGGAGCCACCTGACCCTAAATCACAGAGAAAAATTTGAAGCACTAAATAAATCATAAAACAGAATGTAGCAGCTCCTTGAAAGGAGTCGGCTTCTGGAAGACTGCTTTATTTGTAAGCTTTGAAGTAGAGTCCAGAGGGAGAAGTTGCTTAGAATACTTTCAGTTGCAAGAAAACTGAGCTGCCAGTTGAAATCAAATCTTGAACTCCCCCCACCCTCGCCCGTTCTTGGATTTAGGGCCTTCAGGTCAGCCCTGTCCCCGCCCCCCTGTTGCTAACTGCCACGTGCCCTGTGGAAAGGTTGCAGCTCAAAGATGGTTAAGAAAGTAGTTGTGCTATACTGGGGCGGGGGGTGGGGGGCGCTAGCAAAGAGCAAAGGAAAGAATTAGTGTAGAGCGTACTAAATTTAGAAGTTCACAAAAGCAAGCTTTTACCGATTCTGTTTTCTTCTGCGTTAAAAGGTAAATCGAAAATGAACTGCGACGTTCTTTAGTGGGAGTCATAAAAGTCCTTGCCTGCAACTGGCTTTCCATTAGGAAACCTAATAAAAATTTGTTAATGCGTTGTGATTCAAAATTACTATGAAAGTTAAGAGTAATAAAGCAGAACCTAAATAAAGTGCTCTTAACTATGTTTATATCTGCATTAGGCTTCAGCTGTGCTGGCAATTACGTGTTTTTACTTTTCATTGTTCAACAGTTTCAAATGTACCAGAAAATGCTGGCCAAAGACTGTTGCCTAACTAAAACCAGATAGGTCCAGACTTCCAAAAGCTATGAAAAGAAGATAAATCCCTCTGTTCAAAATAATCTGAACATTTTAAGTATAGCGATCACATATACCATTTGACACAATTTGGTACAAGTCTGTGTTTTCAGTAAATATATGATTAAATAAATAAAAATATTTTGATAATGTTGACACAGAGTTATATGACCTCGTGTTGAGTGTGAGCCTCGCAGATGCAATTATTATTTCATTTTATCAATCACATGTAATGTGAGACGTTTTTGTTGCAGGGTCCCTAAACATTGATTCTGGGGAAGAAACTCTTACTTTCGGAACTGGTTCTGACCTTCTTGTAGAATACTAATTAGCATTTGGAGTGATTTAAAAGGTGCTAAGGACCCCTACCCAAAGAGCGTTTCCAAAGGCTGGCATTATGAATGATGCCCTTTTTGTAACTTTTCTCCATAGTTCTTTTTTAAAATGCAGATACTCTTCTGAGAGAGTTCTTCCAACAGAAATAGGGATTGATGACTGTCTGTGAGACACCATGGTCCCTGCCCTCATTGGGCTTTTAATTTACGGGTGTCCCCCACTTTCTGAGAGTTTGCTTTACACCACTTCGCTTTTATTAAAGACCTACATCACTACCTGTGTTCACTAACCAAAAGAGGTCTGAAAAGGATTTTTTTCACTTTTACGAAAAGGCGGGGGGAGCAAAAATAGGGTTCAGTGTGTGTTTCACAGCCAGCTGTTCACAGAGGCAGCACACACCCCAAGCAGTGAGAGCAGCACCCCCAAGCTCCTTCCCTGGGAACTACACTCAGCCTCTCAGCATCAGGCCGCTATATCCTTGAACTGTGTCTATGAGCATCTGTGCTTTATCTCGATTTATTTTCTGCATTCGTTTGCAAGATGTGCCTTTTGGTCATTGCTGCTTCGATTTATGCCATGTTGGCTTACGTTCCTAGGGACGCTACTTTCAGATAGTGGGGGAAACCTGTAGTTGGAAAAAAGAGAAAGGAAAAAGGAAGGCATTGACGTTTCACTACTTGTGGAAGGCAGTATGTGGTTCTATGATCATAGAAATACTGTAATACATTTGAGCACTTATATACGTGTATGCATATGCCAGCCACTGTTCTAAGCACTTTACATCTGTTATATCATTTCATGCTTACAACAATCCTGTAAGGAAGGTACTGTTACCCCCATTTTACAAGTGGCACAGAGATGTTAAGAAATTTGCCCGTAGTCACACAAAGAGGAGATGATCAAGCTGGGATTCAAACACAGCAGAATGGTTCTGGAGCCCATGCTCCATTTAACGTGCCTCTAAAGCACCCTCTTAATAGTGAGAACTTCATCATTCATTTCTATAGTAAATACTATAAATAGAATTTCAACAGAGAGCATTGAGGTGGGGACTCCACAAGGAATTCTCAGCAGAAGAAAGATGCAGCTGCTGCCTCTGGGAACCTTAGGAAACTCTGAAGGAGGAGATGGAGCAGCCTCTGGATCTTCTGGTGCAACCTTTGCCACTCAGCATGGACCCCTACACTTTTGAGTATTGGAGGGCAAGGAGGGAGTCAGACTCCAAGTTATTCCCTTTTCCCCCGCTTCCCTCAACTTCTAGGAGACCTTGGGGGTCAGCAGAAGCAGTTCACAGAAAAATCCACCCAAGTCTTTGACCCTGGCAATACTATGAAGATTAAAGGGAAAAGTGTGTCCATTACAAAATGAAAACCCCCTTCCAGAAAACCTACTTCTGTGTTACCCCCTGCCACCAAGCCTGGACTCTGCTGAATCTCCTGTCCCCAGCACAGAATGGACTGGGAAGAGCACCAGCCTGGAGGGATTCTTGAACTCCTTATCCAAAAACACTACTTCTTAGCCATTCTCTGCCTCAGTTTCTTTGTCTGTAAAATGGGTCTTATAACACTTTTCCTGTTTATATCACTGACATTATTGTGAGGATCCTGAAACCTTGGTGTGTAGAGACAAATATTTATGGAATGCCTAACATGTACGAGCTTATACATGAGAGAAGACAACAAAATAGTGAGGCTGCAGTACTGATAATGGTGACATCTCTCAATTGTTCCAATGAGTTGGGAGAGCACCACATATTCTATTAGCAGAAAGTCAGGTTTTCTTTTTAACACACACAAATTGTCCAAGGACAAGTCTTCCGATGTTAGGGTGAGCTTGCAGGTCTAGGCGTGGCCCACACCAAGGCAGAGCCCCACGTGGATGCCAGCCACAGCCCTGTTTTATCATCCTGCTCTTAGCCATCGTTTTCCCCAAAACCAAGCGCTGCACTCAGAAAGCTGGGTACAGAGGTGCTTCCAACACAGTCACGTGCTGTACCCAAACCACCCCTCCTCTCCATCTTGAGCCTGGTTCATCTGTCCATACTCTTCCTGCCCTAATGGTGACATCACTCCCCTTTGGGACTCTCTTACGGCGCATGCAGAGGGGTTCACGTCCTCCCCAGCATTCTGCTCCCTGTAGCTGAGGAGCTTGTCCAGACTGGCTGTGGTAAGGTTTCTGAAGTTTCTAGTACACACTTCCTCATAGCTAAAGTTATGTTTACACACACACACACACACACACACATTAAGTTATAAAGATACTCAAGTGTCTGCCCCAGAAGAAAGATGATCTGCCTCTCGGAGACCTCAGTAGAAATTCATAGATGTAGGAGAGGCCACGATGATTTTTAAGGATGCCTCTGATAGACGTTTTGCTTGCCCTCTGACACACACATACCAGAATGTATACATCCAAATGAGTGTCGTCCTTTAAAAGCATTACACTGGGAGGTGTTGGCAGGTGTATTTCAGTGATTCTCCCGTGGCTCAAAACACGTTTGCAGCTGCTCCTTTAAAGGCCATGGCCTTATGTGGGGGAGTTCTGCTGTGTGTGTTTTACTCTTGAGGTCTTAGGGGCCAGATCACCCACCTTATTCTCCAGACTTGATTACAAGTGGCCTCTGGCCCCTCCGAGATACAGAGTTTCCACCCTCAGTGATATTCCACAGGATTCCAGGCATTTTCCAAGGTTGTCTTCGAGAGGAAGTCTAAAATATTTTTGCATAGCGAAATGACAGCACAGTGGTACGTATACATATGGCCGCCTCGGGTGGCGGCTTTAAAGATGAGAGCCTTATCTTTTTATATGTGCTCTGGCATTTGTCTTAAAATTAGTCTGATTACTTTATAGTTAGACATCCTGTGTTGGTCAAGTTCTGTGCTCATGGTGGGTGGTGTGGTGTTTGTGTCCTAAGCAGTTCTAGATTTTTGCTTACTTAGAGCTGAACTCACTGCTGTCTTAGCAAAAAACAAGGTCAAGCAGCTTTTGCAGATTTGCCCACAGAATGCACCTAGCACTGTATTGGCTTCGTGAAAATGAGAAGAAACTTTTAGCGGCATCCGTTTTTCTAGATACCTTCATATGACAGCAAAGTGAAATAACATTAGCTGCCTGCTTACCTGCTTCCATTATCAGATGACACAGTTGTCTAAATAATCGTTTCAAAAAATCACCTCTCTTCCTGGCCTTCCCAAAGGAAAAAGCCTTAGAACGATGAAAATATACTTCCCGGGTGCTAATTCATTCTTTTCTCTTTTACTTAACTTTCGTGAGAGATTTTTAAGATGTCTCTATGCTCCCGTTATAGTGAAAAAAATTCCATAAAGTGTTCTGTTTCTGAAATACCAAATTGTCAGACCGTTTCTGAATTTGGCTGCAGGCAAATGGTGGAGCGTGTGATTGAGGGCCTCTCAAAGCTATAAAATAGCTACCTGGACAGATAGTGATAATGACCGGGAACAGTCCCTCCTTTCCACCCCCATCCAACGAGAAGGAGGTGAAGGAATCATTTCTTGTCGCCAAGAATAAAGCCCGCTCGTAATTTGTGGGTGAATTGTAAGCAACACTTTGGACCCAAACTGATTCAGTCCTTTCTGTTTCTTCCATTAACCCTGGACTAGCCCATCCCTGCCAGATGTGCTGCGTTTTCCATCTCCTTCGCTCAGTCTCCTCGTGTTCCAAAAGAGGTCTAGGGCTTTCTCCAGTTTAAGTTCAGCCACTAAATCATGTCACTGTGGTGTTAGTTTCCTCCCCTGCCCTGAGGATATGCAAATATGCTTGGCTTAATCCTCATCACCTGTCCTCTCCTAGTGGGCTGAGTCTGCACACAGGCTGGCACTGGGGGGACAGGGCAGGGGGCCGCCGGGAAGCAGGGGTGGGAGGCATGACTGTAAATGTCGGTGGCGCCAGGCCGGGTCGCGCTCCTGTTGGTGGCAGCCCAACATCTGCTGAGAAGCGTGCAGTTCCATCAAGTCAGCCACCACCTCCCGGTGGGACATAAGCCCAGGGAAGGAGGCTGAGCCTGGCAGCCGGATTCCAGGCCTGGTAAAGTCATGTCTGACGTTCAGCTCTGTGAGGTTGGGATGGGGGAGTGTGGAGATGGCCCCATAGGAGCCGGCAGCCGCCCTGTTTGTAGCTCGGGCTGTTGACAGTTCATGCTGAGAGCACTTGTTTCGGAACTCAACAAAGCTGGAAACTCCAACTTTTTAATTTGGGGTTTGCGTTTGGAAGAGTCGTTTTACTGGAACCAAAACCTTTGCTGACATTACCCTTTGCTGGGCTTGTCTATACCACTGAGTAGAGGAGACAAGAAAAACCTCCAATACCGAGTGTGTATTCCTGGAAACAGCAACAGTCAGATAGTCTGACGACCAGAGAATGCACGGTGGCTTAGTTAGACTGTCGTCAGAATCCCCTGGGAACTGCTGAGAATCATCTAGAGATTTGCTGCAAACAGCTGCAGCCCGTGGTCCTTGGTCCTTGCCCCAGGCTACTGCCTCCTCGTAACTCCCTACGGGTCTTTCAGAAAGATCCTATTAACCGATCACAAGTCCTGAGGAGGAACATTTTAACGTGTGGAATATCAGGTTCTTTTCATCGTCACATCACTCCCCATTCATTCCACTTATCCTGGCTGCCACGTTTTGCTACCAGGGAGAGGAGCTTTGAGGAGACAGCCCCAGCCCCTTTGAAAGTTGTTAGAAGCATGTATCTCTGGGTGCTCCAGGAAGTATATGAGTTACCTGGCATAGATTAAACGCAGTAAAAGAAAATATTTTGGTCAAATGCTTCCTCTTTTAAATTAATACTCTCTTGACCATTGTGGGGGGAAAAAAAACCACTATTAAAAGTTGTCAGTACTTTTGCTGACTTGAAAATATTATGAAAAAAATCTCCTACTAAAAGTTGTTGGTTATTTTGCTGACTTGAAAAATATTTTATAACCCACGTAAAGTGTGGTTCGAAAGTATCGTCTCAATGAAAACGAGAGCTTGTTTTATTTTGTTCTGTCTTCGGCACACTTCCTCATATTTATCTTTTACATGTGTATTTCTTTCAGTAGTGATTTACATCTGCTCCATCCAAAAAGTTTAAAACACAATATAAAATGCCCTGTAAAAATTTACACTAAGTTTCCTAAAACACTTGAGAAATTCACTGAGTTTTGCTAGGCATACACTTCATTCATTAAAATGAAAACTTGGCTGAAGAAATCACGGTGTTTGTCTGCATAAATAACTCCTGGTTTCTTCTTCCTGGCCTCAAAAAGCCAGATGTGCTAGAAATTGCATTTTTCAAGGGAACTATTCAGAGCCCCGTATTCTTCGTGGGTAAAATCATAAGAATTATGAAGATGATGATATTGTCCCTAACACTATGCAGTGCATTATCATGTTCCCAGGGGCCTACAGAAATTTTGCCATCAAGGCAACATGCCTTAAATGAGTTGACAAAGTGTTCTTTTGGAAGAGTCAGTGTCAGCCCGCCCTTATGACAAACATCTTTCCAGTGAGATCCACTGTGTGCAGTTTGGACGGTTCCCCCTTTACTGCCACTCTTGAAGAGTCTTGCTGGTTAAGCGCCTACAAACCTTCTGGCCTGAAGAGGGCTCTATAATACCATGTTTTCATAGCTCATGCTTGGATAAAAGCAAAAAAAAAAAAAAAAAAAGGTACTTGCTGGAAGGGGGAAGGGGAAGCCCAGAGACTTTATAATGCTCCAGCAGTCAGTCTGGTAAACAGACTAGGAATTGTGGGCAAAGTGCTTTTCCTTGAGTTTTGTACAAAGCCTGAGATCGGATGACTCTGTCCGGACTCATTACTTTAAGAGCCTAGAGCTAGTTCACATAGCAGCAGGAGTCCACCAAAAAGGCATTTCATTATTGAAACCGAAACTGGGTATGTTGTAACTGCTGATTAATAGAGTTTTTTTTCAGTATTTCAAGTAATTTAAAATGCGTTTACACACATAAATAGAAAACTGTAAATGCTGATATTCCATAAAAAGTAAATAAAATATACTTTTGTGCATTGAGACTTAAGTGCCATGATTTCATGTCACAAATTTAAAGCAGCCTGGTAAGACTTGACAGCATTACTGCAGCTGTGTTTTTACATTAGGAAATTAATTAAAGCAGTAATTTATGCTTTTTTCCACTTACAGGTATTTAGACCACTCTGTGTTCCACCCTATATATTCCCTTCAATCAATCATTATATTATAGTAACCTATCTTAGCAGACTCTATCTTTTTTTTTTTTTTTTTTTTTTTTTTTTGCGGTACGCGGGCCTCTCACTCTTGCGGCCTCTCCCATTGCGGAGCACAGGCTCCGGACGCGCAGGCTTAGCGGCCGTGGCTCACTGGCCCAGCCGCTCCGCGGCATGTGGGATCTTCCCGGACCGGGGCATGAACCCGTGTCCTCCGCATCGGCAGGCGGACTCTCAACCACTGCGCCACCAGGGAAGCCCAAGCAGACTCTATCTTATGCTCTTGCTGGTAGAAGAATGAGGCGGGGAGGTGGGCATTAATCTAATGGAACGTTTGTCATGTGCTACTGAGGCAGGTCCAACAGTGCTGAAGGGACTTCCTGCAGACTTCGAAGTGGGGGGCAGGCGCCTTCGTATTTATTCACATGCCCCCTCCTTTTTTCCCCATCTTAAAAGAGAATTTCATTTTATATTACGTTAGAACAGTTTTTTTTTTTTTCCTGGTGTCGGGAAGGGAGGCAGAGGAGAGCTGGAAAGCATCTGACACGCCATGTGACACATCATCATTTAGATTTGGCTGTTCTGAGAGACCTCATTTTTGAAGCAGACCTGCTATATAGTTCGGTTACGGACTGCGCTAACCCTAAAGCACATTAAAACACGCCCACCTGGGTAGTTGATATGCAGTTTGCAATTCAAATGAATACTGTCCTGACTTTATATCACAGCTAAATAATGACTCTCTTGAGATATCAAGAACAAATCGATCACACTGTACTTATTCACTACAGTTATTTCTGTTAGCAACTATAATAAAATTATTACTTGATGGAACTTTAATGATGTAAGTAATTTTGTTCCCCAAGAGGCATCAGTTGCCAAATGAGGCTGAAGTTTTGAAAAAGCTAAGGGCTCAGTGCATGAAAATACGACCGTAACACCTTTACTCTTGGATATAATTTGCAATACTGTGGACTAGTCTTAGGTCAGAGCCAAGGACTTTTGCTACCTCAAGCACCAAAGGTGCTTCCCTTTAGGCATATTCACTCCTGTGAGGCATCCATTTGCTTGGATTTTAAGGGTGGCATTCAAGGAGGATTCTAAGGTGCCAGCAGTTATACCACTTCCAGTCAGAGTTAACTCAACTGTTGGAAATAAGGAGTGAATTATACGTTGTCATTAATGATATTTAGAGTGAAAGCCTACTTCCAACTTGTATTTCAGGAATTGATGAGCTGCTTTGAATTATTTAATAAGAGGCTTAGGTGAAATTAGACTCCTGGAGTCCTGAATCTTCCTTAGCTTTGTGGAGTCCATAGTCCTCATAATCAAGCAGGACCAAATTGAGCCCACTCCTTCCTTTTATAACCTTAAGTCATTCCTCTTTTCTAAGACTTCACCCAAACCTATCGTATGTTTTCCAGCAAATTTGGTATTACTTTAGTAATTATGAAGCTATTATTTTGTGTTGTTGCCATGTTATCACAGAATGTATCCTCATGCTTGCTCTGTTCTGACTAGCACTGGTAGTTACATTTTGACCAAAAAATAGGCTGCTACAGATGCATGCTTGCATCTCGAATAGTCTAAGCTCAGTGGTTCTCAAACCAATAACAGCAGTATCACCTGGGAACTTGTTAGAAATGCAAATTATTAGGTGTCACCCTAGACCTATTAAATCCATTTACCTTTGAAAAATTAAATGATAGATTTTTAAAACTTTCATTGCAGGTTTGAGCATGACTGACTTATGACCTCTATTCCTTATTGGTTTATCGCCCCCAAATTTCCCCATTTTAGCTCCTATTCACAACTTGGGGCCAGGTCCAAAATATTTCTGTCTCCTGAGAGTTCAAAAGTTGTAATTCTTCAAAGTGTAATTTTATATCCCATCCTGATGGGCTAGTCTGCCACCTATGCTGATTATTTAAACGATCTGTCTTTCAATACTACCTCCATCATTTACTAAGCAGGTAATCTGCAGTCAGCCTTTTAACATCTGCTTTTAAGAACTATAATACTTTGCATGCTTGAAAGCAAAAATCTGAAGACAGAGGGCTGGTCCAGGTGACTTTGCAGAGTCCCAAATTCAGATTATTGATATTAATGAAACTTGAAACATGCTTTAGCATTCCTTTTCAATGATCAGTGTCGCTTCCCACATTTGAGCTCACCAAATTTTATTTTAAACCCCACTAGCTGATTTCTCTCCTTAAGTTACCACCACTGTTTTCTATTTCTTAGTTCATTCTGGGAAGATATTGTGAACAGGCCAATATATACTCATATAGCTCAGAGAAAATGGAAATTTCCATAGCTGGTTAAAAAGTGCAGCCATGTAATGAAGCAGCCATGTGGTTGCTTGCAACTCTGCTCTTAAATTTCCAGTGTAACTCCAATATGAGCAGACAAAAAGTGCTTAGTAACCACCTGATTGCGTGCAAATAATAAATGGAAAAGTTCAAATACTGTAAAGTATTGACAGCTCCATTCTTCAGCTAGATTCTATCTGTAAGCTGCTAATTTCCCTCCTTTGCTCAAAAGGATATAAAGACGTCTTTGACATGATCTCTGCTCTCAAAGTCTGCAATCTAATCAGTGAAGTGATATTAATATACATGGGTAATTATAAAATAGCCAAGTACTGAACCTTGTGATTTTCTTATAGCTGGAATTGGCATCCACGTGAGATAAATGTTGGCTGGAGTCATGATGAAAATGTAACTTGAGCCAAGTGTTGAAGGATCGTTAGGGTGTTTTGTTTGTTTGTTGGCCGTGACTCGGTTTACGAGATCTTAGTTCCCTGACCAGGGATTGAACCCGGGGCACTGCAGTGATAGCTCTGAGTCCTAACCACTGGACCACCAGGGAATTCCTTGTTAGGGTTTTTTAAGAAGGGATGTTCGAGCTAAAAACATAATAATTATTTAAATGCAGTATAAAATTTGTATATACTTTATCAGGATGGGTTTCACTATACTGCTTTAACAAATAATCCCCAAATGTCAGTGACACAGCAAGTTTATTTCTTGCTCACTGTATATGTCCAACATGGCTCATTAAGAAAGCCCTGCTAATTTCAGGCACTCGGGAACCTAGTCTGATAAAGGCTTTACCTTGACCTACGTTCTGTAATTACTACAGCAAGAGGAGGTGTCGCTGTGAACTGTCATTTCCATGCCATATTTCACTGGCCAAATCAAGTCATATGGGCATGCTTTATCATGTGCCCAGACATGGGAGAGCCAGAGATACTTAGGGAACAGCATCACTGACTGCCACATCTTTCCGTATAATCGTTAGAAAGCATACAACACTTGACGTACCCTGGAAATAAAACTCTTTCTTATGCAAGCATCTCTAATTTACTTTCTGAGGATTTTTAGTTTGCTTGGTTTTAGCTTCTGTCTAGGAAACTGGGGATACAAGTTGCTAGTCTTCCTCAGTCTCCCCACTTGCAAGTACCCTAACCAGTGTTTCAGCAGAAACCCTATGTTCTATAAAGAGCGCGTGTAGCTGCCAGTGCTGGTTTCCATCCAACACTATCCCTCCCCTTCTCATTTGCCGGAGGGGCCCTAAATTTATTCAGGTGGTAAATCTTGAACAGTCTAAGCTCAGAGGTTCTCACATCAACAACATTAGCACCACCTGGGAGCTCGTTAGAAATGCAAATTCTAAGGTTCCTCCCAAGACCTGAATCAGAAACTTTGATCCAAGCTAATGGCGGCAATTCATTCTCCTTCCCACTGATTGACATAAGTTAATATCGTGATGCAGGTCTAGCCAATGAAACATGAGGGGAAGTAAGCTGGATGGGAGGGTGAAGAAAAAGTCCTCATTGTCTGTTTAAAAGACTGTGTCTCAAAATAAGTCAGAGTAAGACAAATACTGTGTATCACTTATATGTAGAATTGAAAAAATACAACAAACTAGTGAATAAAACAAAAGAAGCAGACTCACAGACATAGAACAAACTAGGGGTTACCAGTAGGGAGAGAAAAGTGGGGAGGAGCCATATAGGGGTGGGGGGGGAAAGGTTATTATGGGGTTATATGAAATCATGTGTGTGAAACTTTTGAAAATTGTAAAGCACTATAGAATTTAAAGAATCATTCATTCAACTTAAAAAAAAAAAAAAGACTGTGTCTCCAGGAAAAGATGTGACAAAAAGAGCTGCTGCAACCTTCTGGCAACCAGGAGATGGACAACATGCCAGGGATGATCAAACAAAAAGAGAGAAGGAACCTGAGTCCTGGGTGCTACTAAATTAACTGTCAGCCTGGACCCACCCTTTAGCCAACATCTTTATAGGTAATAAATTCTATATTCGTGAGGTGACTTGCAGCAAAAAGCATCCCAGCTATGGAACAAAAGTTCCACTATATTCCCCAGCAGTGTTCTCCCTGCTTTGCCACAGCTCTCAGGAGGCACCTTCTTATCTGGGGATCAGGGAGACCTGAATCTCTGCCCCCTACTAGTTTGTTCTAGTCTAAGACCACCTTTGGCTGTGCAGGCAGCCCTGTTAGCTCATTGATTCTCCAGCTATGTATCAAAGTTTTCCTCTTTTGTTCTGCACAGTCAGCTCAGTGTTAGGGAGAGCTCCAGATTCAAAAAAGGATGTCTAACAAGCTCAGAGTTGTTGTCCGAGCCCCCTGTCTCAATGCCAGAGCATCAGTGGATCGATTTCTGCTCACACTGCTGCATAGCCAGGCACTCCTTAGAACAGGCTTGAGAATATGTCAGCCAAGTCAACTGTGAGACCTAGAACAACTACACGGTCACTAGAGCATAAATTGGCCCCTTTGCAGGTAGATCTCTACATGTTCTGAGGGGCAGATAAATCCTGAAGGACTATTTAATGCTATTCAAAACCCATCACAGGATCTTAGTATATTTTAAAAAAAAATTTTATTGGAGTAGAGTTGATTTACAATATTGTGTAAGTTTCAGGTGTACAGCACAGTGACTCAGTTATACATACATACGTACACATATATATATATTCTTTTTCAGATTCTTTTCCCTCATGGGTTATCACATAACACTGAGTAGAGTTCCCTGTGTTGTATAGTAGGCCCTTGTTGGTTTTCTATTTTATACATAGTAGTGTGTATGTGTTAATCCCAGCCTCCTAATTTATCCCACCCCCATCCCCCTTTCCCCTTTGGTAACCAGAAGTTTGTTTTCTGTGTCTGTAAGTCTCTTTCAGATCTTAGTATATTTTTTAAAAAGGCATGTTAACAAAGTAAGAGGCCCTCCCTGTCCAACTTAACAGTACAAGAAAAACCCTTCCCAAAGTGAATCCAGTTCTTCCTGACCAAATAATTAAAGTGATGTTCTCACAGTCAGTACATCCTACAAATACCAATTCATATCGTGGCTCTTTACCTTAGGTCTGCCCACCCACCTCTGCACACTCGTGCACACGTGCAACTCCCTCATGGAGGAATCCCGTTTGTATCCGCCCTTGCCAACCAAAATCCTTCTGGTACATTTTTTTTTTAAATTTATTTTATTTTATTTTATTTTTGGTGTTGGGTCTTCATTTTTGTGTGCCGGCTTTCTCTAGTTGCGGTGAGTGGGGGCTACTCTTTGTTGCAGTTTGTGGGCTTCTCATTGCGGTGGCTTCTCTTGTTGCAGAGCACGGGCTCTAGGCTCACAGGTTTCAGTAGTTGTGTCTTAGGGGCTCTAGAGCGCAGGCTCAGTAGTTGTGATGCATGGGATTAGTTGCTCCACGGCATGCGAGATCTTCCTGGACCAGGGCTCGAACCCGTGTCCCCTGCATTGGCAGGTGGATTCCTAACCACTGTGCCACCAGGGAAGCCCCTTCTGGTACATTTTTAAACTTCATCTCTTCCCTTCACTCACTGAGAACTGCTGATCTGTTTTGTTTGTTTAGATTGATTTTCTTACCTAGTTCAAGTTCTCCAAATTGGAGGGAGTCTTAGCTGGCTATTTTCAGAAAGCCAGACCATCTAATAAATATTTGTTGAACATGTTGAAGATTTTTTGCACGTCTAGGCAAAGGGTAGGAAATTTAGGTGCTTAAGAATATCAGCCAGATGATGTAAATGAGTGGAACTGGCTGGGTACTAGAAAACTAAGGAGTGAATTTGATAGCCCACGCCCCTTATGTGGGAGGCAGGTTGCTTCTGTGCTTTCAGCTCATTGCTGTGTAAGAATTCAGGCCCAGTGATGCCAAAGCTGCTAATTTTCCAAAAGAATCTGGAAATCTGGATTGCCATGTCAAATCTCATTTTTTAATCTCGAGTCAGCATCCTGTAGGCCATCATTTTGTGATCTCTGGCCCAGACGCTCATATAACAACTAAAAAGTTTTAATTGAATTTCAGTTCTCCTAGATAGAGGTCTCACACATTACCCATAAGATTAAGTTGTGACTATCCTTCCCATGAAGGTAACAGGCAAGGAATCTTTTGTTGAATCTTTTATATCAAAAATGTCATCGTTGGGCTCCCCTGATGGCACAGTGGTTAAGAATCCGCCTGCCAGTGCAGGGGACACAGGTTTGAGCCCTGGTCCGGGAAGATCCCACACGCTGTGGAGCAACTAAGCCCGTGCGCCACAACTACTGAGCCTGTGCTCTAGAGCCCGCGAGCCACAACTACTGAGCCCATGTGCCACAGATGCTGAAGCCCGTGCGCCTAGAGCCCGTGCTCCGCAACGAGAAGCCACCGCAATGCGAAGCCCGTGCACTACAACGAAGAGTAGCCCCCGCTCGCCGCATCTAGGGAAAGCCCACACGCAGCAATGAAGACCCAACACAGCCAAAAATAGATAGATAAATTAAATAATTTTTTAAAAAGTCACTGTTGAGTTAGAGCAAGACAAACCCAGGATGTTACTTAATGTCTCTTAGTGTGAAATGAAGCTCTTCTCTGAAATATGCAGATAAATAAGAAAATGTTTGACAAGAACATGAAATGTCCTCAAAATATATATGACTTGAAATTTTAACTACTATTCCAATTCTTCTAAAAGTTAGTGATTCCCAGAAATTTTTCAGGCTTTGCTAAATAAAGTATGTATGTTCTGGGGCATGCCATTGCTTAAAAGGCTTTTAATAGGGCTGAGGTTGTCCTATAAGTGAAGAGAATTACAGCAGATAAGCAAATGTAATACATGGGTGAATGAGTAGTATAAGTTTGTGGTATAAGGTACAGTCAGTCCTCATCATTTGCAGATTGCATATTTGTGAATTCGCCTACTCACTAAAATTTCTTTTTAAACTTAGAATCAGTACTTGTGACACAGTGGCTCCATTTTCACTAATTCAGTGTTTGTAGCAACTTTATAGAACATAACTGCTGTGAATAACTGAAGAATCAACTGTAATTCTGTTTACAGGAGTTTAAAAAACACATTCAACTAGTGCCCTTTATATTTAATGAGTTTTTTTTCTCTTTCTCCGGAACCATCACTGAAATGTTGTGTTTGAGTCTTGGGTTACAGACCACCTTTTAGGTGTAACTAATGTCTTCTTGGTATTTTATTATGAACTCCTTTTGGGTAGTCTGAGAGTGACCAAACCAGTACTGACTCACCAGAGAATTGCAGTTCACCAGGGTGCAGAGTAATGTGGAAAGCTGTCTTAGGGCCCTTCCCCACCTCTCTCACACACATGCGTGTGTGCACCTGCACACACACAATTAAAACTCTTTTAAGGAACATGTGAGACACAGGGACAAGAGGTTTGAGGTTGAATAGTTAAAAATGTGAGCTGAAATTTAAGTTGAATTCATTTATTTCATGATCAGATCTCCTCTTGCAAGAACCGTGGTATTTACTAGATAATATTTCATTGTTATCTTGAATAAGTCAATAAATCAAGTCCATCATGTTTGAAATTTAATAGCTGCCTTATTAACGAAAATTGAATATTAATAATAAAGTCAACATATTTACTGCCCTTTTAAGTGGGACGATTTTCATTATTCATTACTCAATTACTTTTGCAGTAAAAAGAAATGAATTATTATTTGTTTTGGATGAGCACGTTATTAAATTAATGACTTGTTGCAAATGTTTTAACCTAAATGTTGTAGTTGAATAACATCGGTAAAACTTTGCACTTTACCTTATCCAGGATAATGAACCTGTTCTAGTCAAAACCCTAAAACTCAGTCCACTTTAAATTACGCTACAATAATAGCATACTGCTATGTGTGATACATGGAATATGAAATTTTTTAAAAGTTATAGCGATCAAATTATGCACCTCAATTAATTAGGCAATAAGCCATGAAAGATCTGTTGTTACCAGTGGGTGAAAACTAGTTTGCTATTTAATGACCCAAGCTGAAGTCAGGCTGAGCTAACCTGAAAGAAGGCACTCGTTAACCACAGGAAGGATGAATTTTGAGAATTGTAATTACCATAGTAAATGGAATTTGGTGGTTTATTACAGCCCCCTTTTGAAACATAACATTATAAAGAATTCCTGCCCTCAGCAAGGCAGGAAGCTTGATATCCTCCCCTATTTATTTTATAATTACTCAGTAAAATCCAGATGAAATTAGTTGTTACCAGTAATAAATGACCAGTTTAATAAAAGAGAAGGGAGTCGAGCAGATGGTGATTATTTTTTTTAATAGGGCCTGCTCGAAGGGATCATCCTGATAGTAAACTCTTAACAGAAGTTTGTAGCTAAAATGGCTGGTGGTTGCCCATCTCATTGGTTACCGAGGCTAGTGTAATCCTTGCTTTTAAGAGCTAGGGCTCATTTCTTCACCAGCTAAAATTTTTAAAGTAAATGGCACTCTGGTTACTGCCACAAATAAAATAGTTTCCGTTAGCACAACGGGGGTTGGGATGGGGAGATTCTAAAAGGAAGTTGAGCCCTGTGCATGTCTTAGGAAATCCAGAGGCCCCTTTTCTATAGGGATGTTGAACATGAGATGGAGTCAAGGTTGAACAGGTATTAAAGATGCTCAGAGAACCCTGTGTGAAAATGAAAGTTCGTATCATCCAGTCCTTTTTGAGAAGTGGCACATCTATATGGGAGATGGAGTAAGAGTAGCAAGGTCAGTGTTGGCTACACGCCCCTCTTACCCTTAGCTGGTGAGCAGGATTTTCCATTTTTTGTAAGAGATGTGAGCACTGCTTTCCTGGAAGTCATGCTTATTAACACATGAGAGTCGGAAATGCAGTCTGCAAACAGGGGACACAGAATTCATACAGACATAACAGACGCTCAGGGTGCCTGCACGCAGTTCTCAATATCCAAGACCCTGGACCCACCTTACACGGCCTCTGCTTGAAGCCTCATCCTGCTCCTGACGTGCTCGCCACGTTCTGCTGGAGAATCACTGGCACTGTCCCCTAGGTCCCCCCACCAGGCTGCTGGCTTCCTCCTCTCCACGTCTCCCTCAGCCCTTGTACCTCCATACATACTTGTTAAGTAGAATTACAGCACACATAGTCCTGGGCTCAGTAGCTGCTGCAAATGTTGGGAGCAATTCCCTACATTCGTTCACAATTTTCCAACTTACGAGGATTTTCAGGAACATTCAACCCACATGGCAACTATGTCAGCGGACATTCTCAGCCCCATTTGTTTTGGCCCCATCCCTGCCTCTCTGCTATGTCCCCAGCCTCGTGTTTGTCCTACTTCTTCTTCCCTTCTTATCAGTCATTCTATTTTATTGTACTTTTATGGATCCCGGAGAGCCACCTTGCATTCTTCCAGAGCTGGCAGAAAGAAAGAAATGAGTAAATCATACCCCCATTTTACAGACAAGAGAACCGAAACCCAGAGAGCTTAAAAATTTGATCACAGGCATGTGATTAGCATGCGGTAGAGCTGGATGCGGGTCTTGTCTGCAGTTCCCACCATGGTCTTTCTGCACCACAGCCCTTGCTGAGTCAGAACCTCACCAAGAATGAATGAGAGGGCTTCCCTGGTGGCACAGTGGTTGAGAGTCCGCCTGCCGATGCAGGGGACACGGGTTCGTGCCCCAGTCTGGGAAGATCCCACATGCCGCGGAGCGGCTGGGCCCGTGAGCCATGGCCACTGAATTTAAGTGGCCAAAGTATCTCTTTGCTTGCATTTAAGAGGAATGGGGCATCTGGAAGGGCTCCCATGGGTAGGCTGGAATTTCTTCTTCTGGAAATTTCAATCAGGCAGGAGATGAAGGGGAAGGAAGGGTTTGAGCTGAGCTCTGATGCAGCCTGAAGGGGATAAGTGGTCTCCATCTTTAGAGCAGTAAATATGCCCACCGTCTAGCATCCGCAAGGCCCCTTGGAGGTTGCCCAGGCCTGGCCCACCCAGCACTGTTCACGACGGGGTTTCCCTGTCCACGTCCCTCCTCCACCTACAGGCAGAGAGCCGAGAGAAGCCAGGCCTTAGGAAAGAACATTCTCCCCCCAGTCCTACTTACCCAAAAGGTGTGGCCTTATTCTGGTTTTTGTTTTTTCTTAACAATGCATTGTTCAGAAAATTAAAAATTAAAATTAAAAAGATCAGAAAAAGTCAACTTGGTTACCAAAAAAAGGAAAATAATACAGGCTCTTCTGTAATGACATCCCTTTGGTTCCATTAGGCCTGATGAGGCACATTCTCAAGGCCCGTCAGGAGATGAATCAACTCTTTCAAAGGCACTGGGGTTCCATTCAGTGAATTGCCCACTAAATGGCTCCCAGTTATCCTGAAAGAGATAACATCTCCTTGCAAATTCTTCATGTTCTCCCAGGGAGTGATGCACACACAGAGAAATTGTGGTTAATTGCATAAATGTGGCGGAAGTCGGCTGTATGTAAATTCAGCACTGTGGTTGCGAACACTACCTAGGACAATCAGAAGCAAGGGTGGGGAGAATGGGAGCTTCATTTTGGCATCCTCCAGTCTTTTCCCCATTTTAATAGGCAACACTGGCATTCTGTTTGCATGCTTCTTGCATTTTAATCCCCAGAATTCCTCTCTCTCCAATTCTGCGTTGTGCGTTTTAGGGCCACTTGCGCTGTGAGTAGTCACCAAAGCCCCATTGTAAATTATATAGAGGAAAAAGTTGGAAATCTTTTAATGGGCTTTTCAGAACTCTAAATTTCAAGGTTTGTGTTTTAAGTTTAAACTTAACCTTAGCAGGCTCCTTTATCGCCTTGCTCGTACCTTTCTCATTACCCCCTCTCCTTCCTCCCTCTGTGCATCACCCACCTCCATCTACAGGGGTGGGTGGGAACTTCCCTTTTGAAGTCAGTGGGTGCTCCAGACACTAGGATAAAGAGCATGGGGTAGACTGGCCCAAGATCTTTCTCACCAAAGGAAAAGAGAGTTTGGTCTCAGATCTTACCAAAGTGAAACGCCTTACTGTAAAGGCATTGTGAGCGAACTTTTCATTCCCAATGAGGAAAAGAATTAGACTTTTTCTCTGGATAACTTTGGTTACACAGTAAGAAATACAGGATCAGATAAATTCATGAAGACTTCCCCCAGGCAACTGAAAGGGGAGGTTTAAGTGAAAATCATCGTGAAGTACCCTTCGCAGCAGGGAGCTGCATCAGAGCTTTTATTCCAACAAGTTGTTGGGATCTCATTATTAAGGGAGTTTGTGGACAGTTTGCAATTAAATTTGAACCACTTCCTGCACGTTGCATCAAAGCCACGGGATGCTGTGTCTTGGGCTGACATTTTTCTGCACATAGTGTACGCGGCTCTGAG
This sequence comes from Lipotes vexillifer, assembly GCF_000442215.2. Taxonomy (NCBI): domain Eukaryota; kingdom Metazoa; phylum Chordata; class Mammalia; order Artiodactyla; family Lipotidae; genus Lipotes; species Lipotes vexillifer. The sequence goes on along the minus strand of NW_006792921.1, from coordinate 3,549,151 downwards.
CTGGAGGGCATAAATGCCATACCTTTCAAAGGGAAGATGTCTTTGCACCAAACAGTCATGTAAACAGTAAATACATGTACTTTTTTTTATCATAAAAGGTGGATCTTCAACCTTAAGCAAAATATTTGTTCCCCAAATGCTTATCTAAAGTGTAAGAGGAGAAATAAATTATTAAGCCTGAAAAAAGTATAAGAACTCCATTTTTCAGTGATTTTGGGGGCTCCTCTTCCTCCTGCTGGCTAAAATGTAGGCATTCTCCACCACCACCCCCAGTTTCTCTTCTCAACCCTTGTCCCTGCTGTCCCTCCCTGCGTGCTCTCCTGCTTTCCTCTCTGGGTTGATGACTCCCAAGTCTAGGTTGCTTACCTGTTTGTTTATCCCCCTTGGATGTCCCACCACCATTTCAAACCCAGCATATCCAGAACTGAACTTTTATCATCTATAACAGCACCGTCCAACAGAACTTTCTGTGCTGATGGAAACGTTCCATTTCCATGCTATCCAATATGGTTGCCACTAGCCACATGTGGCTATTTCGGTTTAAATTAATTAAAATTAAATAAAATCAAAAATTCAGTTTCTCAGTCACACTAGCTACATTTCAAGTGCACAGTAGCCTCACAGGCTAATGGCTGTTGGATTGGGCATCACAGATCTTGAGCGTTTTTGCTTATATCTTTCCCACAGCATTTTATTAGCTGTGGGTTCTTGGGCAAACTACCTGATGTCTCTGAGACTCAATTTTGTCATCTGTAAAATGGGACTGATAATAAGCCCTGATGAGGTGGTTGTGAGGATTCAGTAAGGTAATAGTTAGAAGACACGTAGCTTAGTACATACTGAAAAGGCTTTTTTTAAATTGTAAATCCTTTTCCCTTCTCCAGTATTAACTTCCAGATATCCACCTGAAGCTTAGATGATGTGAACTCACCAGAGCCATTATGGCTCAGTTTGCACTTTGTAGGAACACCTAAAAGCACTCTGGGTTTAAGCTGTAGACCTTTAGGGTTTGGTTATTGGAAAGGTTCTGAGCGATTCTCTGCAGGCGGGTTAATACAAGAGGGCTCTGCAGGATCTAACAAGATTCTCCTAGGTTGCTGGGAAGTATACAGTATTTTAGTTAGGACATTAGCCTTGTTTCCCAGGGCATAATAGCAGGAGAAAAATCCCCAGGAGACTAGCATGTGTGGGAATGTTTAGAGAGAACCCGTTTGCTTCGGTGAACACCAGAGGGGTGGGGGGCAGTTCGGTTTTTGAGCGTGAACCTGACGAACGACTCCCTGGGCATCAGAAATGGCCTGGGCCTTGGGTGCAGAGGTGTCCAGGGCCTTCTGGGAGAGCAGGGCCTCAGTCCTCACATAGGAAGCCCTCTGCCGTGGACCAGTCCTGCACACTCATCAAGCTTAAAAGGGGGGTTGTGTGGTTTATATCCTGGCTGCAGTCCATTAAAGCTTTAATTACATTAATTAGGGATTTGGAATAAACAGGTTGGTCAGCCTGAAATGGAGGCCTGTGCTCTCTGTGAAGAAAAGCTTCGCTAAATAAACCAGCAGGATAAACAGGATTTGGGGGGCACATGTATTTCTGGGAACCAGCTGGTGCTAAGGATTAGTGCACGCTTTTGGCATGCAAATAAAGACTGCTCATTGTCAATCCACTGAAGGAATGGAAGCCCCTCCAAGAAACACTTCATTAGCAGTTAAATACAGCGACATTCTTGAACATTTTAAACACGTACCCACACACATACCCTGAATTTTTTTTTTCAAAATAACCTGTAAAGTCCCTGTTTGGGATGGAACATGTCGGGGAAAGGTGATTAGGGGATCTTGTAAAATACAAATTAATTTTGAAGCAGTACTGACTAGTAATTTTGTATTATTCCCTTTTCCCCCCAAATTTAAAGGACCCCGGCAGTACCATTATGATATTCAAAGCAGTGCACCATTCAACACTATAATGGGTCCCCCATAGCTGAGAGTTGGGAGCCATTGGCTCAGACCTTCCATATTAATAAACCTTTGATGTGTCATTCAACAGTATATACTCTGTATAATAGTGCTCAAATTTTGCAGACATTATAGTTTAGCTGTGTCTATGTCAGAGGGAGACCCTGCAGTTATGCCACTAACCATCTTACTCAATTTTGAATCTTCATTAGGTATTTCCCAGGGACTATGTTGAAAATTTTTTTTTCTCTCTTCTCTCTTGCCTTCTCCCTTATTCTTCTGCCATTTATTTTATCCCTGTATATTTTTCAAGTGATCAGATGAACACAGGATGATAAGAAATATGTGAAGGATAATAATCATGGCCTAAAAAGGGAAGAGGGGAGAAAGTTTAACCAAGATGCAAAATGTTGGTAACATGGCAGTTCATCACACTAACCTCTCTAGTTTTGTGTGTTTTGGGAATTATCTCTAATAAAAAATTTAAATAATCACCATCCTCAACCCCTTCGTCCTCTTCACCCCCAGCATTTACTCACAGTTTATAGCTTGTCAGGTGTCTTTAGCATTCACAAACTCCTTGGGTTAAGTCAAGCAGGACGAAGACACATGATTTTTAAAAAAATGATTATTCAGTCCTCAAATGTGTGTGTACTTACCTGAAGAATCCAATACCTAAATGCATTTATCAGGTGCAAACCTCCTGGAAAACAGGGAACACCAAACACTTTAGTCCAGAAGCAGCGTAGCTGAACTCTTGCAACAAAAAAAGAAAAATCACTTGGAAAAATAATCAGCTTCCAAGGCCCATGAAACTTGAGGTCTGTAAGCTTGTGACGCCCACAGGCATATACTTTGTAAAGGCACAACCCGTGTATAGAGCTGACTTTGCCCCCCAAAATAGTTTCACTGCCTAAGTGGATTAATCCATTTAAGAAGAAAATGCTGGGCTTCCGTGGTGGCGCAGTGGTTGAGAGTCCGCCTGCCGATGCAGGGGACACGGGTTCGTGCCCTGGTCCGGGAAGATCCCCCATGCCGCGGAGCGGCTGGGCCCATGAGCCATGGCCGCTGAACCTGCGCATCCGGAGCCTGTGTTCCGCAGCGGGAGAGGCCACAACAGTGAGAGGCCCGTGAACCGCACAAAAAAAAAAGAAGAAGAAAATGCTGCTGTCTCCACCCTGTTCCCAAACAATGCTCTTCTGACTGCTACTCTGTATATAAGTGAGTCACATATACACAAAAATAAATTTGAATGAGGAGTTGGCCCTGTTAATTGTATTCATGAATGCATGCAGTTATCTGAATGTGTGCTGAATATCCTTGCCTCACTTGGGGACTGTTCTCATCTTGGACAAAGTCAACTTTCTCTCTCAGCTATTAAGTGTATTGTCTGCCATCGTTGCTCCCTGATTCTCTGAGGATGGATAATGCATGTACCAACTGAGTTAGAATATGCCTCGGGTGGGATATTAGTTGAAATATTAGTAGAAATATCAGCGGATATTGGGGGAAATGTGTAAGTCAGAGATGGCACAAACTTTCAACTTACGCGTCACCTTAATCAGTGGATAGTGGCAACCTAGGGCTGGTGAAAAGGAAGATTCTAAGGCTGAATCCATAAGCAGCACAGGGAAAAGGGCTGGGATGGAGTTGCAATGGCTCTCATGGGCCGAGTGGATCATAAGCGGCACTGGAGACACTGTGCGTGCCATCCCTGGCATAAACAAACCCTACCTGTGTGAGATCTCCTCTGACATTGAGAGTCCTCTTCCATCTCACAAGCTTCCTCTCCTCTTTCTCAACCCAAAGTCTCCTTAGCCAGAGTCCTCCAGTTCACCCCATCCCCTGGTTCTAGATTCACTCCAAGTCACTTGTCTTAACTAAATGTTGACTGTCACCCAGCCCACTTGGTCAGAAGAACCGACCTAAGTGGATTGGTCATGGCAGCATCAGAGAAGTGCTTTTCTTTGGAAACAGAGACTTTTGACCCCAGACTTAGATTTCTGTCTAAGTCCATCTTAGGTAGACTGGACTGCATAGGTTCCCCACACAAATGACCTCTTACATAAGAATTATCCAGTCAGATGGCCGTTACATTTTTGACATGATTCCTGGGTGAGAGTCAGGGGCATAGGGCCAACACCATGGAAATAGCAAGAGTCTGAGCAGCCTCCTGACATATGTGCAGTATTATGCTGAGCCAAGTGCTTTTCATGCTTTTATCTAGCGAGATCTTGACAATAACCCTCATGAGGTAGGTGTTAGGGTTACCTCTGTTTTATAAATGAGGATCCCAAGACAAGAGAGGGTAAGTAATTTGCCTAAGCTTGAATACCTAAATCAGGAGTTTGCCCCCAGAAGCTAGACTTTCAACCAAGCTGTGTTCACAGCTGTTAATGATACTGGAACTAAAACTCCGGAGACCTAAATCCAATTTTTTTTTCTTTAGTTTTTAAACTTTTCCCAGCTTATGAGGAGAATTATGCATCATCTCATTAGCAGTTTACATGGAAACCTCAAATAACTCAGTTAATTTACTTCCAGAGGAGGCAAAACAAGGAAACTCGAAAGCTATTTGTAGTTTTGTACCACAAAACCTCATAAAATACAGCTTCTTTGTTTTGTTCATTGGTTTTTACACGGATGTCAAATTAGCAATGAAAACCATGTGTAAGAAATAGCCATAGTTATTTCCAATTCGATGAAAGTAGAAAAGGAACGGAAAGGATGATAGAGAGTTGCCAACAGAGGGATATTCCAGTTGGCCGTCAAACCAGAGATTTGTGGGCTTCGTTTTCAGAAGTGGTTTTTATTCTTGGCATTGACGATGAAAGAGACCACAGTTTACTCTATTTGGGCTAAAGTAAATCAAAATTAATTGCTTCACTGATAATTTACGCTGACCTGTGGCTTTAAGTAGTGATTGCTGGAACCTGAACCAGAGATTTCATTAAGGTAGATTAACTATATTATTCCTTCATTGTGAGAAAATACCCAGTATTTATTGGGAATATACAAAATAATGGTATTCAGGGATGGGATTTTGTTCATTACTGCAGTTACTTAGCCTCCATGCATGAATTTCATTTGAGTGCTAAAATTCCGGGAAAGAGATTATCGGTTTTAAAAAAAAAAGTAATTCTTAAGTACTCTTCACAGACAGCTACTAGTCTTTGAATGATGCTGTTCATAAGGGTGTTTCTGTTGGCCTGCAGTCTCCAAGTTGCCTAGGGTGTGTGGGGCCCAGGAGCAGGGGCATCCAGCACCCACCGCCCCTGTGTGTTCTTCCTCCAAGCTCTAGGAAAGGAGAAGCCCCTGGGCTTCTTGATGGAAAGAAGCTCATGTATTTGGCTTCTTTCAGTTTGCAGCATATTGCAAATGATTCCTCCTAAATTTAATAGTTCCATTTTAGTCAACATTCCTTGAAACTGAATTTTTAGCAATGGCCATGATAGAAAATAAAGTTGGATATTTTTAATAACTTGTATCTAGAGAATAATTATAAGCAACATATTATTATAAACAGTATATTACAATGTACATATGATGTGATTACAAAATAATAAAATTAAATTTTATATTGTAGCTTCTCTGCATCTCAAAAAAATTTAAGTACATTTATTCTTCCCTTGTTCTACTGTTATCATAATCTCAGAATAAAGGACAGTCTTTCTCATGAAAGGATTATTTTATTCCAAGATTATGTCCTTTCTATATTTTATGTTACAATGGCTTTTTCTCTTTAATGAGAGGCTGGTGATGGTAGATGGTACTTAGATAAGGTGTACCACTTGGCAATAGAAATGGGCAACCGAGTGTTAGTTATTAAATAAGTTTATTTATTTATTTACTTATTTTTGGCTGAGTTGGGTCGTTGCTGCGCACGGGCTTTCTCTAGTTGTGGCGAGCGGGGGCTACTCTTCATTGCGGTGCGCGGGCTTCTCATTGTGGTGGCTTCTCTTGTTGCGGGGCATGGGCTCAGTAGTTGTGGCACATGGTCTTAGTTGCTCCACAGCATGTGGGATCTTCCCGGACCAGGGCTCGACCCGTGTCCCCTGCATTGGCAGGCGGATTCTTAACCACTGCGCCACCAGGGAGGTCCCTAAATAAATATTTTTTAAAGTTTTAGAATACTCAAGCTATACTATAGCTGCCCTTTAAAAAAAAAAAAAAGAAATATAGTTGTCAAGAGAGTAGTTAAGAGGAAGATCACCTCTTCTCTTTTTTTCTTATGTCCTCCTCTTTTCTCCTCTCCCTGTCCCCCAAAATAAAGTGAACTCTTAATAAACTAGCTACAATGTCTGATATGAAATTGGCTTGCCCTGGTGTTAATTTCTTTTGTGCAAATTAGACGGGAACTACTCCTCAAAGTCTAGGAACTATATCCTCCTGTATGTATCACATGTGAACCTAGTAAAGAAAAGGGAGGAAGAAAAAAGGTGTCTCACTTAATGCAGTAAATCTGTTGGTTTTGGTTTGGTACCCAAGAACAAAATCTGATTCATTGGTGGTGCTTCACAAATTATGCCCACAACCCATGTGAATATCAGATGAAAATCTCACACACACAAACCCCTCACAAGTTAAGTGCCAAACTGATCTGATCAGATGGTGCGGGTTTTTTCCTGGTGCTTCTTTTAGTTTTATTATTTTGCATTAAATTTTTAACAGCAGCATATTAAAAGAGGCTCTGAGTTTTGGTGACACTGTGAAAAATTTTATGAAGCTTCAAAATCCACCCCATAGGCCTCAGATTGTGAAGGCAAAAATAGCTCTGGGATGAGAAATGAAACATATGATTGTTCAAAACATTACTAGAAACTTTCTGAAATTAATGTTACTTGGGAGTCCAAATTGTCTTTTGTCTTTGAAAAGAAGAGCATTCGTTAAGTCCCCTGATCACCAGGAAAGGCCCTTCTCTTAAGGAAGGGGCGCAGACAAGCAGTCACTCCACTTGCTGCCAGCAGGTCATGTTTCACTGGCCAGCTGTTCTAACCAAACACCCCTCAACCTCACTGTGGCTTTAAGTTGCTAAAATGAGAGGAGCCACCCCATGAATTTATTAGCAGATGTGTGTTCTGAAAGCCATCATTACTTTGAGACCTAGAACAGCCAGGTCCTCTGACATGTGGACCACACATGATGAAATGTGCCATTATTCCCATAGCCTCTATTCGAATGTCTTACGGATCATTCTGCTTCCTTACTGGCTTTCCGTCCATCCTTGTCCTGGATTGTGCGTCGTAGTAGTTGGAGAAAGGGAAAATCCCTAAGGTACTCTCCACTGGAAAGATCGATGGTTGTCCTTGTCAGGTCAGAGATCCCACTGTCCGGAGCGATGAGTTAGCAGATTTGCGAGTACTTAGAATTGTGGTCTATCTGCCAGCTCCTAGCAGCTTTCCTTAAAAGCTTTCTTGGTTTCACAAACTGGTTTTCACCAAAACATGGCAATGCCCAAAGGGCCATTGAAAAGGCAGATCAAAGCTTTTGAGCTTGAAATGAAGCATTTGGAGGTGGTGCTTTGTACAGAGGTCTGGTTGTGGACCACATCTGAGCCTTGTGCGACTTTATGAATCTGCCAAGTAGAGGGCAGCCTGTAACGGCATAGAAAAACATCTTTCCATCAAGTAGCTGTGCTCCCGTTGCCTGTCCTGCTAGAAAGGCCTTCTACAATTGGCTTCTTCTCAAGAAATCAAGGCAGAGAAGTAAGAAGAGGAAGTGTGTGGGTTTAGAGATGCTCCACCTCCCAGCACGTTGTCCTTAAGGAGAGGAACCATCTGTTTGTATTCCAGTTACTGTAACCACCTTTTTCAAATTTGCCTGTGATTGAAGCAGTAATTTAATCAATCAATGCATGCAGAATCAGTGAAGGTGGCTTGTTGCTTTCAGAATCAGCAGAACTTACGATGGCAATACTCATCCTAATACTTAGTAGTTCAGCTCAGAAGTAACCAAACTGCGACATTAAGCGTCAGAATGAAAGATTTGTGAGTTAGGATTTCCAGAACAAGAGTCGTTCACATGACGTGTCAAACACCGAGTGCCAGGCCCTATTCCAAGTGCTTTACATGTATTAATTCACTTCATCTTCACAACTCTGTAAGATAGCCCTTATTATTTTCACCATTTATAGGTAAGAAAACTGAGGCACAGAGAGGTTAGGTAATGTGCCCAAGGTCACATAGCTGGAGAATATAGAGGAGAAATTAGCATCTAAACAGTCTGCCTGCAAAGCCCACCTCTTAACTGCTACACTAATATTTTCAAACAGCAGGCCGTGACCTATTAGTAGGTCAAGAAATTAGTGTGGTGGTCATGACCAGGAAATTTTGTTAAAATCAAATAGAATAGAAAAATATCAGAGTATATCACAGGTAGTAAGGATTGTTTCCAGAAATTTTTGTTTCAGATGTTTACATAACAATTCTTTGTCTTTGTGCCCAGATATGTTTCACAAGTCATAGTTCTTCTAATTTCAGAAAGACAATATGGTGCAAATACTGCCTATTACAAAACTCTCCTTACAGGGTCCAGGGCAGCCCCCTGTAATCAAACACACTGATGTTTGTGCAGTGAAGCATATAAATATTCACACTAAATACAATAAATAAAGTGTGTAAATAGCCTTTAAGTAGTTCATGGCAGGGTTGGTCCCCCCGTGAGTTTTGCTGTCAAACATAAGAAACTTTCCAATTTTCAGAGCTCTAGAGATTTCAAAATTGCGGATTGTGGACCTAATTATACATATGTGTGTACAGGCTTTCTTATAATGGATTGAGGTCAAAAAAGTTTGGGAAACATGGCCTGCGGGAATCATTGACTGTTGGAGCTGGGAAGGAACATAGGGGTGATATATTTCTTATACCCATAAAACCAAAACTCCTCGGTTTTAACAAGTAGAAAAACCAGGGCCAGACCGGGGGTTGGGGGGAGCATTGGGACTTCCAGAGGCCACCCACTTCTTCTCCCCAAAACGAGCCTCCTGACACACAGCTCCGGCCTCTGGACTACACGGCCTCTTCAGAGTCTTATAATAACAACCAAACCACACCATGCATCTCAGAGTTTGGATTCTTGTCAGGTTTTTCTGAGAGAGGCTCGAGTTTCTAGTGGTCACTTGCATCACTGGGTTCTCCAGAGCGGGCGGAAGCCAAGTGGTTTTGCCCCAGCAGGACACTTGGGCTCAGGTGTTTGGCCGGAGAGTGAGGTGCAGGGTGGGCTCTGTCCGGGCTCCAGACAACTCTGTAAATTTTCTGAGTTTGTGGTTGAAACTGGTCTCCATGGACCAGCAATTTGACATTTTCCCCCTGTGGTGTTATAGTCATGTTTCCACGTTTAATATGTCAGACTGAATGAACATTGTGGTCTAAGGATTTAAAAGATTTATAATGGAGTCTTGAAAATTTACTTAAGGAATATGTACTTCCCCAAGCAATAACAAATTTTACTATAAATGACCATATTAAATTAAAGTAACTTGGGCGTTTCTGATTTGTAGGAAGGTTAAAATTAATCTTATGGCAGTTTCAGTTTCAAAATGAAAACATGACTTTGCCTGACCACAGATTTGCAGGCTGTTAGTCAACAGTGAATGAACCCTCAAGTGGCTATTTTTTTATTTAAGAAATACCCAGTTCACTCTATGTGTAGAAAAGCAATGCTAGAAGGAAAATACCCTGAAAAATCAACCATAGTTGTATCTGCAAACTTCAAAGGTTCTGGTAAAAACATTTTTCATAAGCTGAGTGGTGAGTACATGGATTGTCATTTTATTCTTCTTTAAACTGTCCTTGTAAATATGTACCCTCAATTGTGTGTGTATTACCAGATTTTTTAAAATGTTTTTAAGCACAAATCACAAATCCATAAAAACTTTTCCATAAGTGTTCTTTAATGAGAAGTCTTATTTTTATACTTTTAAAAAAGGAAAAGAAGGCTTCCTTATCCATCCTTCATCCCTTCCCCGATTAGCTCCTTTAGTGAATAGGCAAGGAGCCTGGTTCAATTGCTTTCTTTCCATATTAAAAAAATAATAATAATAACTACAGGTATACTGGTAAATGTTTAACGGCTGACTCTTGGGGTGGGGAGAAAACCCTGATTTGTAATATTTGCCAGTTTCCATGGTTTAAATACTCCCATCATGGCCAATTTCAAGCAACCAACATTACATTGCTGAACAGAGTTGGGAAGAAATGTGCAGTAGCATACAGCATCATATAGTATTCTACCAAACAGATATGACATTATTAAGGTAAATAACCTAAATAGCATAGATAATAGTAAAATGAAAGAAAATGATAAGAACTGATAAACCTTGTGTATTGTTACCTTTATTTCTTTTTAATTTTTTTTAAATTTTTTGCGGTACACGGGCCTCTCCCTGTTGTGGCCTCTCCTGTTGCGGAGCACAGGCCCCGGACGCACAGGCTCAGCGGCCATGGCTCACGGGCCCAGCCGCTCCGCGGCATGTGGGATCTTCCCGGACCGGGGCACGAACCCATGTCCCCTGCATCGGCAGGCAGACTGTCAACCACTGCACCACCAGGGAAGCCCTGTTACCTTTATTTTTAATATGCTGGGTTTAATTTTAAGTTCACATAATTTATTTTTTATTTATTTATTAATTTTTATTTTATATTGGAATTTAGTTGATTAACGATGTTGTGTTAGTTTCAGGTGTACAGCAGAGTGATTCAGTTTTACATATACATGTATCCTTTTTCAAGTTCTTTTTCCATTTAGGTTATTACAAAGTATTGAGCAGAGTTCCCTGTGCTATACAGTAGGTCCTTGTTGGTTATTTTATTTTATTTTTTTAACTTTTTATTTTACATTGGAGTATAGCCAATTAACAATATCGTGATAGTTTCAGGTGCACAACAAAGTGACTCAGCCATACATATACACCTATCCATTCTCCCCCAAACTCCCCTTCCATCCAGGCTGCCACAGAGCATTGAGCAGAGTTCCCTGTGCTATGCAGTAGGTCCTTGTTGTTTATCCATTTAAAATATAACAGTGTGTACATGTGGATCCCAAACTCCCTAACTATCCCTTCCCCCCACCCTTCCCCCCTGGTAACCATAAGTTCATTCTCTAAGTCTTTGAGTCTGTTTCTGTTTTGTATCATTCTGTTTGTATCATTTCTTTTTAGATTCCACATATAAGGGATATCCTACGATTGTTATCTGTTTTAAATATAGCAGTGAGTACATGTCAATCCCAAACTCCCAGTCACATAATTTAATTTTTAATAATGGGTACATTTGACAACTGGCCTAAATCCCTAAAAATTTAATGATCAGCTCTCACAAGCCAGCATAAGCCCGCACCAGCACACGAGTACTCAGAATAGTTGCCATTGCAAAGCAGAAAGAATTCAGGGACGTGGGCACAGCGAGCCTTCCCTGCATCACAGCCCAGTGAGGCTACAAATCCAGGGCCCCCAGGAGCCAAGGGATCCCACATAGCAGAACTGGCAGAGACCCTGGGAGGATGAAGGCCCCTGCTCTTCCAGTTGCCCCACTTCCAACGTGCAAACCCCCGAGGGGTCTTCCTCTGCATTTCCTCAGGCCCTCAAGCTTCAGCTCCTTAACCCCTTTCAACTTAACCGTGACTCTCCAGCTAACAGAAGAAAGCTCAGGGGGGCTTCCCTGGTGGCGCAGTGGTTGAGAGTCCGCCTGCCGATGCAGGGGACGCGGGTTCGTGCCCCGGTCCGGGAGGATCCCACATGCCGCGGGGTGGCTGGGCCCGTGAGCCATGGCCGCTGAGCCTGCGCGTCCGGAGCCTGTGCTCCGCAACGGGAGAGGCCACAACAGTGAGAGGCCCGCGTACCGCAAAAAAATAAAATAAAATAAAAAGAAAGCTCAGGGTTCTTTGCTGTGCCAGTGGCAGAGCAGGAGCGTTCAACAGGGTCCCAAGGCTGACTTCTCAGATGCCAGCTCTGTCACCAGCCAGCAAAGTGACCTTGAACTGCCCCCTTCACCTCATTTCCCAGTTACTGTGAAAAATGAGGGGGTTGGATGAGGTGACCTGTCTCATCCAGGTTCCTCGCTGCTCTAAAACCCCACGTTGGCTGCGATTACTGAGGGCTTCAGAGAAGATCACGAGTCATGTCAAAATCCATTGAGAAAAACTCATCAGACCACAGAGTGGTGTGGCTTCCCAAGCCTGAACTCCCTCTCATCTGGCAATACAGGGGAAACATTTCTAATCCTGATGAAAGAAAGATCTGGGCTCTGGTCCTTCAAGGATATGTCGAAGTGCAGCTGCCCTTGAAGGTGGAAAATGCTCAGAGCCAACTTAAGTCCAGTTCTTGGCTGCAGTCACAGCTTTTATTTATTCTGCCTCATCAGGTTCTTTATAAACTTGTGTCCCTAGGTGATTCTTTGCCATTGGGAATCCACCCATCTTTTGACAAACAACTGTATTGATGGAACATTGCTTGAAAACTTTAAGGTTTAAACAAGTCTCCAAAAAATAGGTAAAGTCATGGGTGATAAGTGAAAGAGGAACAGTGCAACACTGCCAAGGGAGAAACTGGTGAATTTTATCCAGCGCTCCAAAGGCGTTTTTATGCCCATGCGTGTGTGTGCGTTGTCACCAGGAATAAATTCTGCAGCTGTGTTTCTTGGTATGGCAAGCTTGCCTTGATTTATGGGTATAGCTGCAAGTTCATAACCACCAATCCAAGGGAGAAGGAGGGAGAGTGGAGGGAGAGAAGGGTTGGCAGAAGTGTTTTATGAGTTTCATGTTTAATGCTTTTAACATGGTGCCTCGTTCTCGCTTCTAGAAAGCACTTAGCAGATACAAGCCAAAAATAGATGTGGTCCATAGCCAACCAAATCCATGAGGGGGTGAAGGTGAGGGATATGTGTGTGCACATTGTCGTGGTTGTTTTTATCTCTGAGCTGTAGGAGGGTATTTATTTTACAACTGTGAGCTGTGATACTTTTATACTTTTTAACCAGAGTAAGAGAAGACACTGCAAAGCCTGCAAAGCTCGCTAGCTCGCTCTCTCTCTCTGGCAGGAGTTTCTTTCTGGCACTCTCTATGCACTCTCTGGGCTGATTCCTGGTCAGCTATTCCACATCCCATCCTACTACACATGAGGCATGAACCAGGTGCTTTCAGAGCCACAGACATGCAGTGCATCCTCAAGAAACTTGGAGTAAGGTAGATGGAATATACAGATGAAACCACATTTATGAAGCTTTCTATAATAATAACAGCCACTTCCTACATGACAGGCACTGCTGCCTCGTTTAATCTTCACAACAGTCCTCTGAAGTCATCACTATTATTGCCTTGTCCACCAGCAGGTGACCTTCCTCCACCATGAATATTCAGACTCACAAGAGGACCAGAGGCCGCCATGGGCGCTGGGTCTTTTCAGAGAGATAAAAGGCAGAGCCACAGCCTGTCAGCAGGGCCGCATCACACCTTCTGTGCAGTTCTTACTGGTACACATAGCAGTCTATCCAGATGCAGATACAAGATGCCCCTCGGGCAAAGGTGGGAGCTGCCCTGGAATCAAAGCTCTTATAACACTCCCTGGGCACGCTCCCCAGTTCTCTGCAAGGGGCATGTCCAGGGGCCAGATCACGGCGCTCAGGAAGCCCAGAGCTCTGGCTTCCTAACAGGTGTGGACAGATGGTTTCTAGCTCCTCCCACTCCAGATGTCATTTACCAGTTGGGGGTCAGTCTTAATATAAGCAGTGTTGCCCAGTAGCATATTTGACTTACCGTCTTGGCAGGTTACCAGAGTTAACCAAAGATCAAAGTCTCTTATAGAAAGGGAAAAGAGGTATGTTAACCCTTTATCTACAATTATTAGTCCCATTTTTCAGAGAATAAAGCTGAGGCTTAGAGAGGTTCATCAACTTGCCTCGAGTCACATAGTAAGTAACACAGCCAGCATTTGAACTCTGGCCTGCCTGACTCCAAGTCCCATGCTGTTAACTAAGATGCAAGATGTAAATTTTTCATTCTGCTCCATAGCATATCTGTGTTGATTTTCCTATTTAAAAAACTAACTTAGGGCTTCCCTGGTGGTGCAGTGGTTAAGAATCCGCCTGCCAATGCAGGGGACACGGGTTCAAGCCCTCGTCCGGGAAGATCCCACATGCCATGGAGCGACTAAGCCCGTGCGCCGCAACCGCTGAGCCTGCGAGCCACAACTACTGAAACCCATGCTCCGCAACAAGAGAAGCCGCCGCAGTGACAAGCCCACGCACCACAACGAAGAGTAGCCCCCGCTCACTGCAACTAGAGAAAGCCCGCACGCAGCAACAAAGACCCAACACAGCCAAAAAGAAATAAATAAAATAAATAAATTGAAAACAAAAAAAACCCTAACTTGAATGACCTACACTGAGAAGAAGCAATATGTTTAGCCTGTGGTTTCACCCACTCCCTGGTGCACTGCATACCCCAGTTGAAGAAACTCAGCACTATGCCAGTTAGCAGTTGTACTTAGAATAATAAACGAAAGCACCAGTTCCTGCTCTTCTCTATAGTCCAGATTTTGAGTAGAGGTTTATGAGGAGGGAAAAAAGAAGTTTTAAGAGCAACAGAACCAACTTTACATCTGAAAATAAATGAGTACGTGGCTGCCGGGTGCAAACAATTCTGTTTTACATTGTCATTCCTTTCTTCTTTTTAAATCATCACCATCTTGTAGCTCAAAACCGAAGAGCTCAAGGCAAAACTTGTAGCTTTATTACAGTTTGGCTCAACATATAAAATCCAGTTTATGCATATAGATTATGTTGCAAAAGCCCTTTAAGAAATGTGCCAGCCATGTTCCAAGTGTAAAAGTAGACATTTTAAGACACTGTAACTCTATTGTAACATTTTTTCATTGGGTGTTTGAGCAACTCAAAGCTTTTACCAGGCATGAGAGCTATCTGCTGACTTACAAAATGCCGCAGCGTAATGAAGACAAATATAAAGGAATTTTGTAGGCAGAATGTGAAATGGCTTGGGTGAAATACCATGTTTAAGTGCAACGGAATTAGTTTACGATGCATTGTATTAAAATAGTCAAAACACAGTTGGTGAGAGGGTGGGGTATGGAGGGGAGTTGAGAGGTATGGTTATGGCCTGGTTCTTCGCTTAGGCAGTGGGCACAAGTGTATGTTGTTTTCACCTAAACATTTTCATATACTCTATTCACTAGGCTTTTCATCGCAGTTTTCAAAAATGCAGTTGACATTTGCTCTTTAGGTAGGAGATACCATTTCATAGATTGTTTTGAATCTCTTAGTACATGAATTTATGAAATGCCAGATTAAACAGTGAGAAAAGAACAAAGTTTGAACGTAACTAGCATAAGAGAAGTGTTGAAAGAATAACTTTGAAGTTTCCAAAGTGAAACTACCAAGAAAAGTCACCTTTCCCTTTATGAGTAATAAGATCACAACATGAGCAAATCTTTCTCCGTGATCTTCCTCCTGGTACAGTGCTTGTACCCTCTTATTGAATCTGCTTGGGCAGGTTTGTTCAGTCATTTGATAAATGTTTGCTAAGATGGACCTGGCAGCGTGCTAGCAAAGATGATAGGGACTCGGGTCCTTTCTTTTCAGCTAATGGCTGGGGAGACAAGACCTTCAACCAGCGAAGGAAGTGTTAAAAACCCAAATAATGATATGAGAATCCAGAGTACAAAAAAGAATCAAAGTTTTCATGAAGCCGTATATGTTCAGTGGCACAAACAATAAATACTACCAACCTACAGATGAAGGAAGTCCTCTGTAGCTGGGGGGTGGTTGGGGAACTTTGAGAGCAGGTGTACTTTCTGAGGGTCGAGAGGACCTTCCCAGAGAGGCAGTCTTGTAACTGAAGGCACTGTAGTGAGTACGGAGTCTGTGTGTATCCATTTCCTGCACAGAGGGTTTGCCCAGGGAAGAAAGGATCCTGACTTTGAGGAACTTTAAAACAAGGAGCTAGAAGATAATTTCATCATGTAGGGTAAGGGCAACTGTTGTGAGTTTTTGAAGTTGGGACCTGTGAGTAAGCCCCTTTCCCAGGGTGGAATGCCTGTCAAACTTGAGTTCACTGTCATAATCCTCCGGCTCTGTATATGGTCCTGATTACTCATAAATGGTCCCCTCCACTGTTGCTGCAGGTTCATGACAGACGCTGCCCGCCGAGAGCAGGAGTCCTTAAAGAAGAAGATTCAGCCGAAGCTCTCGCTGACCTTGTCCAGCTCCGTGTCTCGAGGGAATGTGTCCACGCCGCCTCGCCACAGCAGCGGAAGCCTTACTCCCCCCGTGACCCCGCCCATCACCCCCTCCTCTTCATTCCGCAGCAGCACTCCAACCGGTGAGTGGCTTGGCCCGTGCGGAGTGTGTGTGTGTGTGTGTGTGTGTGTGTGTGTGTGTGTGTGTGTGCGCGCGCGCGGTGTGCTGGGGGCCGGGGACAGATCATGATTCAGAGCCACCTCTTCTTTGACCCTTTACTGGTCCCTAGAGCGTTTGCTGAGATTCGTTCATCTATTTATTACGGAAGAAATATTTATAAATTATCATTTATAATATGCATGTGATAATGGCTTTATAGATACATTTTCAAGCCTTTACTATTTGTTATGTATGAAGTGATGCAGTGTCTTGGATTTGCTTCGGTCAAGTTGAGTAGTAGATCAAACAAGATGGATTATATGTTGTTTTTTGCCATGTGTTGATTCTTGTTGAAGCTGGGCGACGTGTACATAGGGGTTCATCATACCTTTCTCCCTATTTTTGCTTATTTAAGAAATTTTCCATGAGAGGATGATTAATTTTAAAAAAATTAGAGTGCCCGGCCCGAGCTATAGTAGTGAGCCCAAGGAGACCCCCTCCCTGCTCTTCCTGATGGACCGAGGCCTAGTGGAAGATGTTGGCATTTTAGGGGGCCAACGAGAACGCTCTTTCTTGCCTTCCCCTCCCAAATGGAAGCAATTGGAAAAATAAAACAAGACTCGGAGGTGAAGATTAAAATTGACTTTATTACTGCATAAGGCTAAACTGCAGAATAGAGCTAGCTAGCATCTGTAACAGCTGTCTTCCCTGAGTTGAACTTACTCCCAAACATTCCTTCTAAGCTTGCCTGCCTGGGAGCAGACCAGAGTGCGCCCAGGCCCTGAGCTGAACATGTGCAGAACCTTCTCCCAAGTAAGAGATCTGTTAAGTCAGCAGTGATAGAAGATGGTAGAAAGAGGCTGGAAAGGTCCCCTCCTCTTCTCTTTTGCATCTGAGCACAGGGAATATATTTCCCCTCACTCCCATAGGGGTATAGACAGGCATTCATCCAATAAATACACCAATAAATATAACATTGTAACCATAAACTCGCTATATGGAAGAACTCAGTGATAGGAGAGCATACAGAGAAGGGCTTGACAGGGTCAGGAAAGACTTCCCTGAAAGGTAAGCAGGGAAAGGGGGAAAGAAGGCGCATCCAGCCAGGCAGACAGCATTTTTCAAAGGCTCCATGATGGGGAGCCTGGCAGGTCCCAGGTACTGAAGGTCGGCCAGGTGGTGGAGTGTTTGTTAGATGAGGCCAAGGAGGTCTGCAGGGACCAGGGCACTTAGGGTGTCATCCTAAGAGCAAAAAGAAGCCACTTAGGATCACACCATCACTTCACTAGCATTTGACCATGGGTGAAAATGTTTATTTTTCTCTTACAGTTTATGTATTTCTCTTTTATCCATCTCCCATCAAAGGAGGTGACCGCAGTCATATTTCTCAGAGTGTGTTTCAGAATATAACTTTCACAAAATAGTAATTGGGAAAAGGGATTCCCTAATAAGCTTGGGGAAATGTTGGGTTAGACAAAGGTAAACTGGTTTCTTCAATACAGGGCTTTAATAGATACCTTGTTATTCTCCAAGAGGAGGGTTTAGAAAGCTTTCCAAATTTAGTCGCTTTGATTAGAGGACCTCTTTTTCTAGGGGCATCTCTGGGGGCTCATGGTTGGCAGATACCCTGTGTTCCATCAGGACTGGACATTTTGAAGACAGGATAGGTGCGCGAGGCAGACAGACTGAGTTCCTACCGAACTTCGCCCTTTACAAATCACTGATGATACCCGTTACTTAGGTTTCTGTGTGAGAGTTAAACGTGATAGATATGCATGCCTTAAACACTCAGTAAATGTTCGTCTCTGTGGTCCAGAGTCTTCAACTAGCTGCTTCAGGAAAAGAATCGGAGGTCATTCTATAGAGGATGAATTGGTTTCATTTGTGTTGGGCATTTGTCCCTTTCTTTAGATAGACCACCATGTTTCTCTTACATTTTATTCTGTGAAGATTTACTTTCCAGCATCTCTGTGTAACATTTACTGTGTAGATCTAAGGAATGCCATGATAGTGTAGTGTAATTCTTCAATTCTCTTTTCTGAGTATTTCTATGAATATTTATTCATATATAATGTGAATTGTGGGGGCAGTTTTATACCTGGCTGTGTTTTATACCTGACTTAATATGGATTGACTCATAGCCAGCACCAGATAACCATGACCCCCCCCAATTAATAATGGGAGCTTTAGAACCCCATGAAAATAAAGACATTTTAAAAGTGAGAGTTTATTATTTTTCATGTAAGAATGTTTGGAAGAAATGGAATCATTTCCTTTCCTTCCGACGTAAAGAAATCTTTCTGACACCTTGTCTATTTTAGCAATTTCCCACTGAGAGAATTAATATATGTTGTGGTAAAGATGTATCATTTTCAGTCTGTCAACATCATTGGTAAGTTATTTGCTGCTTGAATAACATTCCATGTAAACATCAAAAATTCGCAGGGGAAATGGTTTCTTAAACCCCTACCCTGTACCATTTTGACTGTATACATTTTTCAATGTTTGAAATGTTATTTTACCTGTAGTTAGAGAGATCAGCTTATTTTGCCTGACTAATGTGGTTTCAGTCACTTTCATTGCCAGGTTATAAGTAGTTTTCCATGTTCTACCTTCTAAATTCACTCTTCCAAGTTTCATATTCAGGATGCGTTCCTGGTGCAGAAGTAATAGTCATCTTGCAGAAAATTTCATTTATAAAGTATTCTTTAAAATATACTGTCTTAGTATGGTACTGGCACAAAAGCAGACATATAGATCAATGGAACAGGATAGAAAGCCCAGAGATAAACCCACACACATATGGTCACCTTATCTTTGACAAAGGGGGCAAGAATATACAGTGGAGAAAAGACAGCCTCTTCAGTAAGTGGTGCTGGGAAAACTGGACAGCTACATGTAAAACAATGAAATTAGATCACTCCCTAACACCATACACAGAAATAAACTCAGAATGGTTTAAAGACCTAAATGTAAGGCCAGACACTATCAAACTCTTAGAGGAAAACATAGGCAGAACACTCTGTGACATAAATCACAGCAAGATCCTTTTTGACCCACCTCCTAGAGTAATGGAAATAAAAACAAAAATAAACAAATGGGACCTGATGAAACTTAAAAGCTTTTGCACAGCAAAGGAAACCATAAACAAGACTAAAAGACAACCCTCAGAATGGGAGAAAATATTTGCAAATGAAGCAACTGACAAAGGATTGATCTCCAAAATATACAAGCAGTTCATGCAGCTCAATATCAAAAAAACAAACAACTCAATCCAAAAATGGGCAGAAGACCTAAATAGACATTTCTCCAAAGAAGACATACAGATTGCCAACAAACACATGAAAAGATGCTCAATGTCACTAATCATTAGAGAAATGCAAATCAAAACCACAAGGTATTACCTCACACCGGTCAGAATGGCCATCATCAAAAAATTTAGAAACAATAAATGCTGGAGAGGGTGTGGAGAAAAGGGAACCCTCCTGCACTGTTGGTAGGAATATAAATTGATACAGCCACTATGGAGAACAGTATGGAGGTTCCATAAAAAACTAAAGATAGAACTACCATATGACCCAGCAATCTTACTACTGGGCATATACCCTGAGAAAACCATAATTCAAAAAGATACATGTACCACAGTGTTCATTGCAGCACTATTTACAATAGCCGGGACACGGAAGCAACCTACATGTCCATCAACAAGTGAACGGATAAAGAAGATGTGGCACATATATACAATGGAATATTACTCAGCCATAAAAAGGAATGAAACAGTTATTTGTACTGAGGTGGATGGACCTAGAGTCTGTCATACAGAGTGAAGTAAGTCAGAAAGAGAAAAACAAATACCGTATGCTAATGCACATATATGGAATGTAAAAAAACGGTACCGATGAACCTAGTGACAGGGCAGGAATCAAGACGTAGACGTAGAGAACAGACTTGAGGATACAGGGCGGGAAGGGGAAGCTGGGATGAGGTGAGAGAGTGGCATGGACATATATACACTACCAAATGTGAAATAGATGGCTAGTGGGAAGCTGCTGCATAGCACAGGGAGATCAGCTTGTTGCTTTGTGACAATCTAGAGGGGCGAGATAGGGAAGGTGAGAGGGAGACTCAAGAGGGAGAGGATATGGAGATACATGTATACATATAGCTGATTCACCTTGTTGTACAGCAGAAACTAACACAACACTGTAAAGCAAGTATACTCCAATAGGGACTTCCTGGTGGCGCAGTGGTTAAAAATCTGCCTGCCAGTTCAGGGGACACAGGATTGATCCCTGGTCTGGGAAGATCCCACATGCTGCAGAGCAGCTAAGCCCATACATCACAACTACTGAGTTCACGCACCACAACTACTGACCTCGCGCACCACAACTACTGAAGCCCACGTGCCTAGAGCCTGTGCTCTGCAACAAGAGAAGCCACTGCAATGAGGAGTCCGTGCACCACAACAAAGAGTAGCCCCTGCTCGCCACAACTAGAGAAGGCCCGCGTGCACCAATGGAAGACCCAACGCAGCCAAAAAATAAATTTAAAATTTTTTTAAAAATTATATTCTAATAAAGATATATATAAAAAATATATATATACTCTCTTGACTAGACAGAATTAGATCTCAGTTTCATCCTAGAGTTTCAAGTATGTTTTAAGGATTCTGGAACTAAGATTTATTTTGCAATTTCTAAACCCTAGGGGAATCTTCTTTTCTCATTTTTTTCATTTCCTACCCTCATTTGTTTTGTGTTGTTTTTTAATGTACTCTTTAAAAGTATCCACTTAAGGAAAGCTTAGAATGGTTTAAATTGTGGGTCAAGAATCTTTTCTATGAAGGACCAGATAGTAATTACTTCAGGCTCTGCAGGCGATGGGGCCTCTGTTCAGCTACTCAACTCTGCTGCTGTAGCAGGAAAGCAGCTATAGAACTATGCAAACAAATGGATATGGTGTGTTCCATAAAACCAAAAGTTTTTGTGGAACCTTATTTACAGATTTGGTCCACAGGCCATAGTTTGCCAACCCTGGTTTAAATCACAAAGATAAAGAATTAAAGATAGGGGACTTCCCTAGCCATCCAGTGATTAAGACTTCGCCTTCCAACGTAGGGGGTGTGGGTTCGATCCCTGGGTCAGAGAGCTAAGATCCCATATGCCTTGGGGCAGAAAAGCAAAACATAAAACAGAAGCAATATTGTAACAAATTCAATAAAGACTTTAAAAATGATCCACATCAAAAAAATCTTTAAAAAAAAAAAGAATTAAAGATAAATGTGATTACTGTGTATAAAATAGTCAACAAGGACCTAACTGTATAGCACAGGGAACTATACTCAATGTTTTGTAATAGCCTATAAGGGAAAAGAATCTGAAAAAAAATCTATCTATCTATCTATCTATCTATCTATCTATCTATCTATATGACTGAATCAGTTTGCTATACACCCAAAACTATCACAACGTTGTAAATCAAGTGTACCTCAATTTAAAAATATATACATAAATAAAGATAAACGTGATTAAGTTCTCTGAAAGTAAAGTGTTAAAACAATTCATACCATTCTCCTTTAAAAGTAATAATAATCTAGAGTATAACTACTGAGAAGGAAAGGCAACTTAGATTTTTTACTATATATGCCTATGTATGATTATTTAATCCTAACACCAACCCCACTGAGACAGCATTATTAATTCCCATGTACAGATTGAAGAAATAGAGGCTTAATAAGGTTAATTTGCACAGAGTCCCATGTCTGTCACTTCCAAAAATGAGATCTTTCCAGTGTACTCATACTTCATTTCCACATTAATCATTATTATATTAACACCTTTCCAAAAACTTCATTAGAGATACGTTCGGTAGATTACTCCTTTCTGCCCGTGCACGCACGGTAAGCACTGTTGACGTCTCCCCGCCCCCGTCTCCACTGCCGTCATGTCTAAGTCAGAGTCTCCCAAAGAGCCCGAACAGCTGCGGAAGCTCTTCATTGGAGGTTTGAGCTTTGAGACAACCGATGACAGTCTGAGGAGCCACTCTGAGCAGCGGGGAGCGCTCACAGATTGTGTGGTAATGAGGGATCCAAACACCAGGCGCCCCAGAGGCCTCGGGTTTGTCACATATGCCACTGTGGAGGAGGTGGGTGCAGCCATGAATGCAAGGCCACACGAGGTGGATGGAAGAGTGGTGGAACCAAAGAGGGCCATCTCAAGAGAAGATTCTCGAAGACCTGGTGCCCACTTCACTGTGAAAAAGATTTTTGTTGGTGGCATTAAAGAAGACACTGAAGAACATCGCCGAAGAGATTATTTTGAACAGTATTGAAGTGATTGAACTCATGACTGACCGAGGCAGTGGCAAAAAGAGAGGCTTTGCTTTCGTAACCTTTGATGACCATGACTCCATAGACGAGATTGTCATTCAGAAACGCCACACTGTGAATGGCCACAACTGTGAAGTAAGGAAAGCCCTATCTAAGCGAGAGATGGCTGGTGCTTCATCCAGCCAAAGAGGTCGAAGTCGTTCTGGAAACTTTGGTGGTGGGAATGGCAGCTTTGGTCATGGAAGAAACGTCAGTGGTCGAGCTGGCTTTGGTGGCAGCCACGGTGGCGGTGGCTGTGGTGGCAGCGGGATGGCTATAATGGATTCGGTAATGATGGAAGCACTTTTGGAGGTGGTGGAAGCGACAATGATTTTGGCAATTACAACAATCAATCTGCACATTTTGGACCCGTGAAAGGAGGAAACTCTGGAGGCAGAAGTTCTGGCCCCTGTGGTGGTGGAGGCCCATACTTTGCCAAACCCGAAACCAAGGTGGCTATGGCGGTTCCAGCAGCAGCAGGAGCTATTGCAGTGGCAGGAGGCTTTAATTACTGCCAGGAAACAAAGCTTAGCAGGAGAGGAGAGCCAGAAAAGTGACAGGGAAGCTACAGGCTACAACAGATTTGTGAACTCATCCACGCACAGTGGTGGCAGGGCCTAGCTGCTACGAAGAAGACATGTTTTAGACGATACTCATGTGTATGGGCAAAAAACTCGAGGACTGTATTTGTGACTAATTGTATAACAGATTCTTTTCGTTTCTGTTCTGTGGAAAGTGTAAAGCATTCCAACAAAGTGTTTTAATGTAGGTTTTGTTTGTTTGTTTGTTTGTTTGTTTTGGCACCCATGCTGTTGATTGCTAAATGTAATAGTCTGATCATGACGCTGAGTAAATGTGTCTTTAAAAAAAACAACAAAAAAACCTCATGAGACCTTCAGCCATTTAGCTGCCCCAGTTACTACTTCTAAACCTAAAATACAAAACTACATTAAGATAGGAACTGTGGTTCACCTTCATTCACAGTAACCCTCACTTTTACCCCCACTCCATCGTTCAAATAGCAGGTCAGAACTGAAGAACTTAGCAGTTTAGTTTAGTCAGGGTTTTCTTTAAGGGTGAGTTGGAGCTGACTCCAGGGAGCCAGCTATTAAATATTCAGGCTTGCAAACCAGCTGTTAAAAGCTCATCCTGAAATTGTCCATGGGCTCCACTCTAGAGACCCTGATCCGGTTGGTGGGTTGGGCATTGGGGGTTTTGAAAACCTCTCTCTAGGTAATTCCAACCTACAGCTAGAGTTGGGAAACCACTGCTTTCAAATGGGACCCCTCTTGTCATAGCTGTGTGTTTTCTTGCCTGGGTTAACCTGTATTCCACTTTTCTTGGAGAAAAGTTACTGTAATCTACTTGCTTAGCTTCCAGACATGAGTCCAATGGGATTGAACAAATGCTTGCTTATGTCTTAGTGACGCAGCCTTGGAAAGAGTTGGCTGGATTTCTGGTTATAATAGCACTGCACAGTCTCTCCTGGAAAATATTTGCATATATTTTTTGGCCCACTTGGGAAAAATTCAAGTATTAAACCAGAGAAAGGTACCAAAGGAAATTAAACCAATTTTTTTGTTTTCTTGTTTAGGCGGCCTATAACGACCATGAAGTCACAGATTATATCTATAAATGCGTAATTTAAGTTTCTGCATTGTGTTGTTTCATTTCATATTCCTGTGTCTCCTGCTATCTGGCCTGATCGTAGACCTTTAACATTCCTTTATAGTTTTGGCAATAGGTTGCTCAGATTATAACATTTTGCAGTTCTCCGGAGTTACTAATAAACAGCAAATCATTTTAAAAAGTAAAGTATTAATTTTACCCTCAGGATGGAAATGACTGATAGAACTGACAAAATTTAGCTTGACATTTAGAAGCTTTGTCTGAGTGGAGTTGAGGTGAACTCCCCCCCAGTCCCTTTATTTTTTAGAAAATGAAATACACCTAAACAGCCTTACTAAAGGCAGAAAATCTGAGAGGAAAAGATAACTAAGGTGAGGTCTAAACTAACATAATTCCCCCCACCCACCCAAAAGAAGAGAATGAAACAGAAGGAAAAAGCTCAGAGAGATAAATCCCATCCTATTTAATGGCGGAAAAGAAGAAAATTGAAATATTTTAGCCTGACTGAATTTTGTGACCTACTTATAAAGTCCTGAGGCCAGGGTTTGGTATTTCTAACAGATTCTGCCCTAAAGAGTTAAATATCTGGACAATGCCTAAAAAACATTCTCTAAACTCTTCCCATTGAGAAAATGGCCTTGATTTATATTTCCCTTTTCACATAAACGTGCCGGCTTAAGCTGGAGAATGACTTCATGTCACAGTACTCTCTGGCTTGCGTATATTCAGGGTCACTAACCCACCCTTTCCTGGCCTCTGACTTGTTTGCTTGTTTGTTTATATACTGCTTTGTTCTAATCACTGGCCTTTCATCTTCTTTGTTGATTGACTTGTAAAATTTTTATCCTGCTTCCTGAGTGTTATGGTCCAGTCTTGTAGCTAATTTGCTTCCTTCCCCACTGCATTATGCGGATGCTTATTTTTAATCTCTCACTACTCAAAGCGTTGGTTAGAGTAAGGATGGCAGCGACGAGATAGTACATCAGTTATTTTTCCTCAACTACATCACTCATAAGAGACCTTCCCAAACAAAACATTTTCTTGACTTGAAGAAAGCAATCAAATCGATGCCGATCTGTAATAATAGATTATATCTTTATAGTGCACAAAAACATTAACATCCCCATTCATTAACCCCACTTTAAAGACAAAAGAAATCGAGGCTCATCTAAGTGAAAGCTGGTCCAAGTTCAGCAGTCCCCAAGTGAGTGGCCCTGTTTTCCACAGCACTAGGATGGGGTATCTTCTCATTTCACATAATTTATGAAGCATCTATTTTGTTATAGTCACTGTTCCAGGTATTGGGAGTACAGAAAAGCAGAAGGCATAGCCCTTATGGATTAGAACTTACATCTCTTAGTAGAAGCAGGTTATACACATGTAGAGCAGACACTTAATGAGCATGACATACACACAGGTGGACAAAATTACTAGCATGGATGATTAGCTAGACAAGATAGAGGTACACATAGAGTCATTCTTTCCATACTGTTTCAGTGCAGTTATAATCTATATATTCACATCCACAAAATGTCTTAGAAATTGTAAGGCAATGTGAATTCCAAAGCAGTTGGAATAAGGTGAGATCAGTGGGAAAGTGATTTGGGGCACACCATTTTAGAGCATGATCATTATGGTATGTCAGCTTAGGGAATTCCTAAGCAGACCCAGATATGTTGACAAAAGGTATTCTGTAAACCTGGAGTTTTCTGGGCCATCTTCTAAAACCCTGGGAACATAGAGGTAAAGTGGTGAGAGCTTTTGGCATCAGGGGGATCTGGATTCAAATCTTGGTTCTGCAGCTTGAGAGGTAGATGGCCTTAAACCTTTGTAAGCTCGGCCTCCTCATGTATACATTGGAGACAATGCCTACCTCCCCATGAGGATTAATGTGATAAAGACAGGGACGGAAACAACTGCTTGTGTTAACACTGTCTCTACTTAAACCTCCAATTTAAAAAGGACATTAGCTCTGAGAGCCCAACTCTGCATCCAAGGCACCCAGTGTGTTCAGGAACCACCGGGTCAGTAGTGGAAAGAGCCGACATGTCAGGCTGTCAGGGCTTCTTGAAGTAGGTATACAGCACGTTCAAAACAAAGAAAACATTTCGTGCTCTTAACTGAATCCTGCCCTTTTAGACAGTATTTCACCAGCCCTGGCCAGGACCACTTGTGCCTGTTTATTTTTTGTCTGTACTAACCTCAGAGAAGATTGATTCCAGGAATGTGCATTACTGGTGGCATTTGCTAATGATGTGCTTTTGGGCATGGGCATATTTTCCAGAGGAAGGGGTGTCATATCTGAGAACAAAAATGACACTATTTGGTATCAGAAATACAGGAGCATTTCAGATAACCATTTTATGACCAGAGCTGGTAGAAGTAAAAGCGTTAGCAGGTTTACAGATTTTTATAGTTTGTCTTGTCGTTTTAGTAAAGGTAGAAATAATAACCCTTTTAATTGTGGAACTTCAAAGCATGAAGAAAATGGAATATTGCGATGTTTCTAACAGATACACACACTTATCAACGAGCTCTCTCCCTTCCCTTGTTGAAGGATGCACCCACATAGGCCCAACCGCCATCACTATCTGGGGGGGTGGGCAGCCCTTTGTCCCACTGTCTCTGTCAGATGCCCCACTGAACATCTCACTGATAAGATATGTCAAGGTCTTAGAGCCATGTAAAGGGCATCTCAAGGTCTTCGGGACCAGGTGAGTTTTGAGTACAGTGTCTGGGAAATTCCTTGCCCTCTTTCCTGTGAAGGGCAGAAAACATCCTCAAAGCTGCTCTGAGAGGAGAGGGCATCAGATGTCACTGTTCCTCCACCCAGCCAAGGAGCGAGAGCCCTACAGAGGTCATATAGGTTCTCCAGGGCTTCAGGCTTCAAAACCAAAGTGATATTGGCTGAGTAGTACCACTCTAGGTATTTACCCAAGAGGAATGGAAGCATACATCCACAAAAGACAGGTGCAAGGATATACAGGGCAGCTTTATTTGCAATAGCCCAGACTGTTAACTAGGCCATCTCCAAGTACACGTATAAACAAATTGTGATCTGTCCATACAATGGAATACTATTTATAGTGATTAAAAGAAAAAAAAAGAACAAAGTACAGTTACACCAAAAAAAAAAAAAAACACCAAAACCCACCATGGATGAGTCTCAAAAACATTATACTGGGGACCTCCCTGGTCGCACAGTGGTTAAGAATCCACCTGCCAATGCAGGGGACACAGGTTCAATCCCTGGTCCGGTAAGATCCCACATGTCGTGGAGCAGCTAAGCCCGTGTGCCACAATTACTGAGACTGCATTCTAGAGCCCGTGAGCTGCAACTGCTGAAGTCCGCGTGCCTAGAGCCCGTGCTCCACAACAAGAGAAGCCACCGCAATGAGAAGCTCGTGCACCACAGCGAGGAGTGGCCTCCGCTCGTTGCATCTAGAGAAAGCCCACGCGCAGCAACGAAGACCCAACGAAGCCAAAATTAAATAAATTGATTTAAAAACAAAAAACAGGAAACATTACACTGAGTGAAAGGAACCAGACACCAAAGAGTACATATGAAATTCAATAGAGGTAGCTGATCCATAATGATGGAAATCTGAATAGCAGTGGACTCTGGGAATGTGGGGAAGGGTCGTACCCAAGAGAACTTTCTGGACTGATGGAGATATAGTCCATATCTTGATTGAAATGTTGGTCACACAAAGGTAGACATTTATCAAACTAACTGAATTAGACACTTAAGATCTGTGCATTGGATTTACCTCAGTTAATAAAAAAAAAGTTGTTGGCCCAGGCAGAAATGAGGAACCCGGAGCCCACAACTTCCACTCACTCCTTGAAAGAGCAAAGAGCATTTCCTCTGCTGTAAACAAGCCATTTAAGAACAAAGGAAGTAAATACACGCAGTAGTTTAAGAAGAAAATCTCTGGAATTTCCTCTCTGTTGAAGAAAGACAGCAGAATCCTTTATTCTCAGCTTTGGGACTCTGCAGAAATGATAGCATGGTCAAATAAAACAAATTGCTACACTTATTAAATGAAGTAGAGCTAGTTGCCAGACACTGGGTCTCAAGACACAGAATCAGTGTTTCCGATAGAAAATTATAGCATCTGGGTCTTCCAGTATCCAAAATATTTTGCTTTCCATGAGATAGTGGGAATTTTACAGGAAAGGAAATTAAAGCTGCTCGGTTTCAGCCTGCATCAAGCACATCCTCTGAAACTCTAAATAAACCCCGTTTCTATAATGGGCAACAGCCACTTAATAACAGCTTATCTTCACATTTAATATTTGCAGTAACAAAAAGCCATCAATAATTTATCTTCTAATGAAAATATTTTTGAGTCCTACCATTTCGGCAATACCACGCTTAATCATTTACATTTAGTTATAAACGTGAATTTCATCTCTTCTCTTAACTGTGTTATTGTTTAATCAAACTCAGTAAAAATATGTCCACTGTTAAGAATTCCCACAAGAAATCTTGACAGTCTTTATGTCATGTTTCACCTGGTGCTAGAAACATAGTTCATAGCATGGTTTTGGCCCTCGATCGTTGCTTTTTCTTTGTCCCAGCAGGGGTCTCTGCACTGGCCAAAAAATATCAAGAAATATCACAAGATAGTTATTTTAAAGGGCACACTCCCTACCCCCCAAAAGAATGAAGTCTCTTTAAGCTAGGGTCCAGAGCTCATTCGTATGCCAGCTCCCATCAGTACACACTTTCACTAATTTTCCTCTGGAAGCAAGTACCAGAACCGAAATATGAGTGCTAAAGAGAGCCACACATTGTAAGCATGGAAAACGGCGCGGATTCCACTGAAAACACAAACAAGCAGACACTCAGCGCTGCCCTACACCTCTACTGCGAAGGTGATGGGGATTTAACACCTGATGAATTCGTAGCCCAGCCAAATGTGTGTGTTTCCAAAGAACCCCTTTCATTTTCCTTCCCGTCTAAAACTCAGCATATTAAAATCAGAGAAGCCCTTTCATCTTCGTGGGTATCATAGCAGCAAACTTCTTTTAATGTCTTTTCCATGTGGGTCTACTTTTAACAATAAAAGGATCCCCAGGCGCACACAGCTGCACCGCATTACAGACAGAATCTACAGAAAAATGAGAATGCTTTAAGCTAATTTGTTCTTGCCAAAAAGACAATCCAGGTACAGAATCTCCCTGCTTCTGTCCCTGGGCTTTGTTCATACTCCTTGGAAAGGCACTAAAAGGGAAGTGGTATCTGACAAGAAGGGAGAAACAGGCTGCTGGAACCTTTCTGGTACCTGGAAAGGAAAGGATGCCGGCCATGCACTCAAGCCCCTTGCCACCAAACTTACATAGTTCCTCCTCGGGAAACGGGATGCTGGTGATAATTTATATTCATCAAAACAGCAACAAGTTGGCTTGATCTTATCAGATCAGAGATGTGGTTCATACTCCACTGGACTGAATTTTTCTTTAATCTAGCCAATTCAGGCTCTCTTTGGTATGGAAACACACATAGAAAATCACCCCTGAGAATCTAAAGTTGGTTGGGAGACCGGTGTATAGGAATTTGAAATCTAATCATGCCATGATGTGCTGTGTTTTCTACCTAGATACCCGATTATTACTTTTTTTTTTCCTAAGGGCAAAAAAGGTAGCCAAGGTGTTCCAGATGCTTACATGTCCAAGAACAAGTCACTCTCAGGGAACCCGCTTTTCCTCTTGTCAAAATAATTTTGAATAAAATAGCTAGATGGCACCCGTCATTGCCTACCAGCTAAGACATCTCTTTGCAGCCTGGGTCTGGGAGGATTTTTAGTTTTCAAATAGATATATTTTTCAAAATTACCATAATTTTCAAGTAACAAGAAAAAATACATGTAAAGCAGATTTCTTTTATAGCAAATAATGAAAGTGGTACTTTCCACGTGAGCTATCGCGAGCTCTCTATATGTTATATAACTGCATCCTAGTCAACATCCTCGTCACAACTTTGACTTGAAGCAGTTGCATAGGGAATTCCCTGGCGTCCAGTGGTTAGAACTCTGCGCTTTCACTGAAGAGGGCCTGGGTTTGATACCTGGTCAGGGAACTAAGATCCCGCAAGCCACAGGGCACGGGCAAGACAATTTTTTTAATAAATTTTAAAAATGTAAAAAAAAGAAAAAAAACCAGTTGCATAGAATCTTAAACTCAGGGGTGGAAAGAACCTTGACATGATTTTCTATTGGCTGTCCTTTTCCAGTTTCTGTCTGCCAGGCAGAAATGTACGGTGTGTTGGGAGAATTTTATTGACATATATACACTAATATGTATAAAACAGATAACTAATAAGAACCTACTGTATAAAAAATAAATTAAATAAATTCAAAAATTGAAAAGAAAAGAAAAATGTACGGTGTTACCCAGGCTGAACTCCAAGGCTGTAACAATTACCAGGACCAGTGCCAGGCATTCAATTTAGGATGATGTTTTTGAAACACAATCATGATCCCGTATCTTGAACAGGCCCCCAAGTGACACCCTTTAATGACCACTTTCTAATGTAAGAACTTTGCATAAGGTCCTAGGCCATTATTGTGTTGACAGTCTCCCTAAAATTCAACTTGGTGAAGTTCATTTTGGCAGAGCATGTTGATTCTACCAACAGTATTTCACTGCCATTAAAAGGAAACAGTCTTTGAAAAAAATGTTTAATTAGAGCCACTTAGTTTCAGTAATATATGTGTATATAATTTAGAATATGCTATGTTGTACCTAAAGGAAAATTATTTTCGTAAGACTAACAAAACTTGACAAATGATTAACTTTTAAAAGCATATAATTAAAATGTTACAGCTCAGTTGTGAGTGAGGTGCCAGAGGGCGCCTGCCTGGAGATGCTTGTGACAGGCTAGGTGGGTTCCTACCACCACCTGCGGACAACACACCTCAGCCTGGAGGGTTTTTTTCCCTGGGAGATGAATAAGACCTTTTTGGAAACTAAAACCATAAAATTAAAATTATGAAGTAACTACAAGTATAAAAATTGGAATTAAAAATAATTTTTAATCAGAGTTTCTGGAATAACTATAATAAACATGCATTACAGAAACATACTATTGGTAACTAATACATGGTACTTGGCAAGTGAATAACAAATTGAAAGTTGCGTAGAATCCAGTTAACACATTTGTAAGTAATCTATAGGGCTGTGTTTCCTAAATGAATAAGTAATAAATGTTCCAAAGAAGACTTTTTTTTCTCTCTCTCTATCTTTTTTTTTGGCTCACAATAAAGATCTATTTTCTGGCATCATCAAAAGAGGAAGGTTTGCCAAGACCAGAAAGCTTGTCCTTTGCCATGTAGGAGCCCTTTAGCTAAAGCTATAAATGTGGCATACTGAATGAACATTGTCATTTTAATTCTGTCAAGCAAGAATGGCAAACTGGAAAATGAATTATGCTATATTGGAAAGTAGGTTCATTTTCATGGTAGCTGTGCCTCTTTAAAAATAGCATCTCACAGCCTCCTAGAATTTCTGTTCACTTTGTCTGTATTTTCTATTATATAATAGTATATTTTGGAAAGATGACGGGGCTGAAAACTGAATGGATATTTTCTCGGAACATTTTGCCTCTTTTGTCATCTTCCAGAAGACGGCAATTTGTGGCTCCTTCAGAGTGATGTCAGGTTCTTGTCTAGAAAGTGCTCTGAGTGGCCTGAATTTATTAACCTAATAAACCATATTGTTACTTAGGTGCCTGGTTAATAGTTGTTGTTGACTCTTCTCATTGACAGAGCAAGATACTAAACAATCAGTTCTGAGTGCCAGTTCTTTGCAGGCTGGTAGTAAGTCATCTTCCCTCGCCCAAAGGAGCTCCAGGACTTAAAGTTGGCTCAAGGGACCGGAGCCTGGGGTGACTAAATCTGAGCTCCTGGGTTTGATTCCCATGTGGGGCAGTTCACTTGGCTTCATCCTCGAGCCCTGAACCATGCCCTTGAGGCTGGTTGAACGTAGTCCCTTCAAATCTCTCAGGAAAGAGATGGTGGAGGCCTGGTCAACACAGGTAGGGCGAATCAGGTTCCCAAAGATTTGCCTTACTCTCTGGCTTGGCCCAAGGGGATCAAGGCCAGTGTAAAAATATGGTTATGAGAAAAACCAACCCGGATAAACAACAAGGTCCCACTGTATAGCACAGGAAACTATATTCAATATCCTGTGATTAAACCATAATGGAAAAGAATATGAAAAAGACTATATATAACTGAGTCACTTTACTGTACAGCAGAAATTAACACATTATAAATCAACTGTACTCTTCAATATTAAAAAAAATCTCACAGTGCATGTCTGTGAAGTAATCTGAATGGCCTCAATTTATTCAGTGACAGAGCAGCAGTATTGCTGTGACATGTTCATCTCCATGGTCTCTTGTGTTCAGTACAAATGCCCTTAGAACAGTCAAAAGAATAGGAGACTGACAAAGACGAACTGGTAAAAATAAATGTCTTAAGACTGGGGCGGCCTCAAACCATTTTGGTACTTGTTGCCGAAAGAGGGCAGAGATTCTGTGACTTGGATGGAAGGGGGTCCGTTCCACTTCCTGCTCTCTTGAAATTGACGGTCAGAGAGCAGCTCCCTCCCCTCGTCCACCCCGTGGGAGAGGATTTCTGGGGGAGTGGCTTCATTAGCTACGTTGTCATTCCTTAACACCCCTGAGTTTCGGAGCATTACTGTCCCAAATTCCTTCTGATGAAAGGAAGCAACAGAGGAAAAACAACATGCCATAAAATAGCATGAGATCTTTACACTGTGGAATTTTAGAACCAGAAATATGTGTCAAGATCACCTTAGCTACTGTAATTTGTAAGTTATGACCAGCATTTTTTAAAAAAAGGAAAGAAAGAAATAGAAAATATGGTGCTTCACACTTAGCAAGGATAAATATTATCTGAGGAAACTTGTAGTTTTGTGTGTGTGTGTGTGTTATTTTCTGAGTGGTGACATAAAATTTTTTTACCAGATCATGGTCAGAAAATTTGAAAGCCAGTGACCTAGACTCGCCCTTTCATACAAGTGTAGTGTCAAGCCCAAGGTCATGTGGCCCAATTCGGTCAAAAGAGTATCGAGACCCAACCTGCCTGATTTCCATTCTGGTGCTTATTCCTCTCAGTCACACTCCAGCCAAGGCAAAATACCGAGTGTGTTCTCATCATCAGTTGTGCTGTAATCGTAGTTCTTCATTCACGAGACCTCATCAAACCGTAGCCATACAATTTCTTCTGGGCCTGCAGATCCCGGAATGTTCCCAGGTTCCCCATTCCCAGAAAGAACACAGGGTCCTTCACTAGAGCTTAACCACAAAGAGGAAGAAAAATGTTCATGTTTCGGTGTGCCCTTTTTTTGGTAGAGATTTCTCTTTGATCACTTATCCATCTTAGGCAGTAACCGAGCACTCAGCACGAAGACCATCATTAGATACATCTGAATAAAGTAAAGGTGGGAAAAGATACAGTCTGCACCCTGAGGGACTCCAGGGAAAAGAGAAGAAACTGTGTCACAACAAAGATACCAGTGAGAAAATTGTGTCTGATATTAGTGCAAGATAGTATGAGAGCAGATGGGTGCCAGTGGCAAAAAAGACCCCTGTGTGGGGCAGGTGTGGCCTGGAAGGGCTTCTGGATGTGATCTCCCACCAGAGATGTTTTGTGTTTGGATGTGAACCTTGGGGAGTGCAGGCTTCATTTCCCTTCACGGAAGGCTATTTTTTCCCTCCCGAAGAGTCAGCTCACCAGAACTCAGAGATTTCAAGACAGGTGTTTTCTCTCAGCTCATTTCACCTGGGGTAGGTGAAAATGATTTCTTCCAAATATTGAAGGAACAGATACTGGCACCTCCTTCTACAGTTCCCGTAAAACCTGAGGTGGAAATAGTTGTGAGTTGCTCTGGGTTTTAGCACCATGACACTGATATTTTTGGAAGCATTTTACCCCATACCTAGTTGAGATCATTGTATCTTTACATGGTCGCTTCTAAAGATCTAAAGTTGCTGAGAAAGCTGAAATAATTGATGTAGAAAATATGAAGCAGACAGATGGTCGGTATTTCCCTATCCTTGGTGAATGCCCAGCCCTCTCAGTCGGAGCTCTGGGCAGCCTTCATTTTTTGTTCTCCCCTACTCTACCCTGAGTTGATCTTTCTGACTATTAGCACTCTTGTTCCCCTTTCCTGTCCTTGTTTTGACAGGAAGGAAAGTAAACGTAGCCAGTGATAAAGCTGGGAGTATGGCTTTCCAACTGCAGCCTCTGCCAGAGCCTAGTGCCCTCCTGGTAGCCTGCCTGCCCTCTGAATGGTAATTAGTTGGATAGGAATTTTCACAGGGGCCGCCCCCTCGGAGCAATTTCGCCAAAGAGTAACCCTCTTGTCTAGATCGTACAAACCCATAAAGTCATCAGTAGCTGGGATTTCCAAGCTACAGAGCAGTAATAGAAAAGCCTGCCTCTAGTCTTAGGGGATTATTTCAGTATAGAGCGCTCATTGTGGAAACCTGCCCTACACACCAGCACGCAGACCTTTCTCCAGGAAGAGGGATGGCAAGTCGCCCGCTGCCTCCATCATCCCTGGGAAGACGCCCCTCACCATCTCTGCTGTGTTGGGATTTATACACAGCCTCACCCACGCCTTGCATTTTAAACCCGGGACACTCTCCTGGATTTTTTTTGTGCAATTGATTTTTGAGAACGATCCAACTGTGCCTTTTACTTTCTTGTTTGCCAAAGCTAATTATTATTAGTGCGATAAAATCACTTTGAATACTTGACATTTGAAGAAACTAGACTGGCATAACTTACCCAGAGAAAGACGAAAAGGATTCAGACTTCCAATCCAGTGCTCTTAGCCCTTTCGGTACTTAGCAAAGTATTGACAGCTGTTACAACAATAGCGAGGATGAGACTGGAAAATGGAAATGTGCACTTTGGAGGGAAGGGGGCAGAAAGGGCAAGGTGTGTCCTGAGCCCCCTCAAATTCTCTCCTAAGAGTAGGCGTGAAATAAGGTAACTGAACTCTGTTGAGTCCAGTGCAGTTGGCTTTTCAGAAACAATGTGAAAACAGAGATTACCTAAGGAGGAAAGCAAATCAAGAGGTATGATTTATGGAAAAAAATATTTATGGAAGCGGAGAGCCCCTGTGGTCCCTACCCCAGCTTGGTGAGGGGCATTAGAGTTAGCCTGTGGTGTGCCTGCCTGGAGTAATAAGAATGACAATGTTAGTCACCTGTGTCAGGACGCCTAGAATGTGTTGGGTGCTTTGCTGAGCACGTGATTCATATCCCCACTTTATACATGAATGGAAACCAGAAGTTCAGAGATGTTAACTAACTAACTTGCCCGAGGGCACACAGTAAGTTTGGGTGCCTGGATTTTAACCTAAGTCTGCCTTTCTCCAAAGCCCATTCCTGCTGTCTGTCCTCTCTGAC